>NW_012123487.1:2873561-2894789 GCF_000951035.1 Colobus angolensis palliatus
TAATTTTTGTATTTTTAGTAGAGATGAGGTTTCACCATATTGGCCAGGCTAGTCTCGAACTCGTGACCTCACGTGATCCACCTGTCTCAGCCTCCCAAAGTCCTGGGATTACAGGTGTGATTAAAGGTGCCCAGCCGCCTTTGCATTTTCTATGCAGAGTGTGGCCCCTGTACCATTGGCATCAGTATCACCTGGTGCTTACAGGAAAGACAGGACCTTTGTCCTCACCCCAGGCCTGCAGATAAAAATCTCCATGTTAGCCAGATCCCCAGAAAATCTGCGTGAGTGCTGAAGTTCGAGCTGCTTGCATGTGTATCTCTTGCTGGGACTAGGCCAGGCTGAGATGCTCAGACCCCGGCTCTGCCTCAACACCACCTGAAACATGAGGTCTCCAGTGTGGGTCTCCATGGGAGACAGGCAGCCCTAGACCTCACCTTGTGTGCTTGCCTTATTGACGAGATTCTGGAATCTCTGCTGCCTGGGGCTGGCCGAGGCCAGTAGGGACCAGTCCTGGTCCTGATGAGCAGGATAACTCTGGTTGCACAAGGCGTCCAGGGTGTGAAGAGACCCCAGCCTTGGAAGAGGCAGGAACATCAGCAGGGGCAAGGAGGGGCAGAGGGATGGCGGCCATGAGGCTCTCTCTTGTCTCAAGCTCGGCTGGAAAGTGCTGGGCCCCACCCCAGAGATTCTGAGTGGGTCAGTCTAAGGTCCAGCCTAGACAGTGGGGATTTTAATCACTCTTGGGTAACTCTGTGCAACCCAGGCTGAAAGTCGCTAGGAGCCCTCTCCTCAAGTCGCTAGGAGCCCTCTCCTCAGATTGGCCTCTTCTAGGTCAGGGGTGTGTGCAGGCCCATAGGAACCTGTGCTTGGACGGGTGGGGAGCTGAGTAGTGGAGGAAGGCACAGTGGGAAGAAGTCCGCTCTGGACTGGCTTAGATCCCTGCCTCGCTTTCTGGGGGTGGGAGGATGCCATCCCCTCCCATCTGGAGTGAAGCCCACTGGTATTTTAAAAATTCCAGGCCTCAAATGTCCCTCCTCCTGCATCCCGTGGGCTGTCTAAGAGGGGAGGAGCCGTGGCCACATCTTCATGGGATTCACCCCCAGGGCCTGCGGAGCTGGGTGGGAGGAGACACCTGGAAGAAGCTTTGCAGGCTGCTTCATTTCAGCTCCACGGGCTTTACAATACCTCCTGGGGTGGAGGGGGCGGGGTGGTGAAATCAAAGTCTGCCTTCCTCTTTTAAGAAACTGGTTTTTCTGGAATTTTCCCTGTTAGTTGGTGAAAATGCCTATTTATTAGTGCTTAGCAATTTACAAGCAGTCAGAACATGGGAAGGATATGGCCCATTCTAAAAACACTGACGGTAGGTATAGGACTAAAGACACACCTTCTCCCCTCACACACAGATGCACACACACAAGACATGCAGACACACACACATACACAGAGACACACAGGTACATGTGCATACACATGCCCACACAGATGCACACAGGCACACAGATGCACACACACAAGACATGCAGACACACACATGCACACACAGAGACACAGACACACATGAGCACACAGAGACACAAAGACACACGTGCATACGCATGCACACACAGTTGCACATACATAGACACACAGATGCACACACGAACACATATGCATCCACACAGATGCACACACACAAGCACACATGCATACAGACACACAGATGCACACACATACAACATGCAGACACAAGGACACACAGAGACATGCAGACACACATATACACAGGCACACACAGACACACAGATGCATACACACATGAACACATGCAGACAAACACACAGATGCACACACACAAGACATGCAGACACACACGGACACACAGAGACACGCAGACACACATATACACATGCACACACGGATGCACACACATGAACACACATGCACAGAGACACACAGATGCACACACACAAGATGTGCAGACATACAGGCCCACACGTACACACACAGACACATGTACACAAGAGACCTAGTCCCTCGGAATATGCTGCGTCTCCACACAGGCATCTCTTCCTACCGCCTTCTTTCCAAGCATTCTGGTGTTAGCTAACTGATGAGTCAGTCCTAGGGATCATGGGGTCATCAATGGGGCAGGGAGCTTCTCCCACAGTGAGCTGACCCCTGCTGCACTGGTTGGCAGAAGGGCATGATCAAAGGAGGGGAGAGAATGTCTCCATGAGCTCTGCAAATCAGATCAGCTGTTGGGGGTGGGGGCTGGCACACACTGGATGTGGATGTGGGCAAGCTGGGGTGTGGGGGGAAAGGGTCAGGGCCCCAAGGAGCACCTGAAAGAGCTGAGAGCTCGACCTGGAGAAGAAGAGCTTCAGGGATCAGGGAGGATGAGATGGGATGCTGGCCTCCGATGTTTGATGGCCCCCTCGCTGGAAGAGTCAGCATTCTCTGGGCTCCATATGTAACAGATGAGGGCCACAGGGAGGCCAGAGGTGGCAGGAGAGGCTTGAAATGGAAAGGGGTGCTTTGGGAGGGGTGAGCTCCTGTACCTGGAAATGTTGGGCCCAGAGACTGCAAAAGGCCCTTTTGAGGCTCTGTCCTGGGTATGGCTGCTGGCACATGCCAGGAGACCGCCTCATCCAGATAGAGACAAGAGGATAGGCATGGCTGGGCCCAAGTTTCCTTATCTGTCACATGGGGTCACACCTATCCTGGAGGGCTGCATGACCACACAGCATCTAGCATGGTGCTCGGCTTACTGCTGGCCCTGCAGGACACTGAGAAACATGTGCTTCCTTTCCTTTTCTGGTGCCTCTTGCCTTCTCCGCCATTTCCTTAGGCCTCTGGGGACACTTGGCAGCAGAAAAGGCTGGAGCAGAAAGCCTCTCACATGATACCGATCTGGCTGGCTCTGGACTCCAGACTACGGCGTGTGGGATGGTGGTACAACTGCCTCCATGGCTCCAGTTTTTATGGGGTTTGAAAGATCATCTCTGGCCATCGAGACAGGATGTCCATCTTCTGGGCCCCTCCTCTTAACCTCTGCTCCATTTCCTGACTCCCAGATGAGTCCTGAGAAACCCCCAACCCAGGTCTGGCCCTGGGAAACCAAGGGGTGCCTGTAAGGTTATCATCTCCCCGCCCCGGCCCTCCCTCAGCCCCTCTTGCATTTGCAGAATCTGACCTGGCCGAACCATTACCCCTTTGCCTCAGGGGACTCTGGCTGGTTTAGGGTATTAGGAGCCAAGGCCACTGGGGCATGGGCAGGGGTCCTCGAGGACAGCAAAAGACCACCAGGAGAGATGGAGCTTTAGCGCTCTGGAGACAGCAGGCCCAGCTTGGGGTAAGTCAATCAACCAATCAATGAACTGATTTGAAAGATACATACTGAGCACCTGCTGTGTACAGGCACTGTACTTGGCCCTGAGCACTAACAATGTGCTTGTTTGTCTCATGGCACTCCGGGTCTCATGGGATCAGGAAAAACTTATAAAGAATCAGCAAATATGTAATCACAGTGTGATCGTGCACGGGAGCAAAGGTGCTTTATGGAGCAAGAGTTTCTAAATGGATCTGGCTGGTCTGGGGAGAGCAGAGAAGGTGTCCCTTAGGAAGTGACACGTGCAGAATGTCAGAATCCAAAGGGTGAACAGGAGCTGGTCAGGCAAAGGGGGAAGAAAGGGTGTTTCAGGCAGAGGGAACAGCACATGCCAAGGCCCAGGGGCAGGAGAGTCTTCGTGCCTCTGAACCCCGTGTACACTCCCTTGATAGCACATTTCACAGTGGTAATTTGACATGAATTTGAAGGCAGGACAGACTCATGGTTGAATGCACAGGCTATGGTGTCAGACTACATGAATTCAAATTCTGGCTCCATGCCCACTAGCTGTGTGACCTTGGGCAAGTTGCTTGACCTTGCTGTGCTTCTGTTTCCACATCTATAAAATGTGGGGTGATAATAGTGACACCTAACTCAGAGGGTTGTAAGAGTTGATAATTTATATATGTAAAAACAGCTCAGACAGCACCTGGCAAGTAGTAAGTGCTCAGTAAATGTTAGCTATGCTTATTTATTTACGTGAACTTATTTTTTTCTTTCTCCCTCACTAGACCATAAAGTCTACAAGAGCAAGGCTCCGGGTCTGTATGTGCGAAGTCCCAGCACAGTGTCTGGCCTGTGAAAGGCCCTCGATCAATGTTTGTGGAGGCAGTGAGGTGACTGCAAGGTCAGTGTGGGCAAAAGGAGCCAGGGGGAGGTGGGGAAGGTTGGGCTAGAGAGGCTGGGTGAGCTAGGCAGGGCTTTGTAGGCCACAGGAAGGGTTTGGTGTTTGTAGTTAGAGCAGTGGGAGTGTTCGAAGATTCCGAATCAAGGGGGCAGGGGATCTGGTTGGTATTTTGTAAAGATGACTGGGCTGTCAGTTTCAACATCAGTTGAACCCCAAGTATATGTCCACGTTATATTAGGTGCTTTATTCAATGTTATTTCATTCATTTTGTAAAATGATTGTGGGAAATAGGTAGGCAGCTAAGGAAATGAAAGCTTAGAAGGATTAAGTAGTTTGCCCCAAATCTCGTAGCTGGAAAGTGCTATAGAAATGGACCGAAGATCTCTTGTTTTTGTTTATTATAGAGACAGGGTCTCGCTCCATTGCCCAGGCTGGAGTGCAGTGGTGCAATCATAGCTCACTGCAGCTCTGTCCTCCTGGGCTCAAGAAATCCTCCCACCTCAGTCTCCTCAATAGCTGGGACTATAGGTGTGTGTTGCCATGCCCAGCTAATTTTTTCATTTTTTCATTTTTTTTTTTTTTAGCGGAGACTAGGTCTTGCTAGGTTGCCCAGGCTGGCCTTGAACTCCCAAGCTCAAGTGATCCTGCTGCCTCAGCCTCCCAAAATGTTGAGATTATAGACGTGAGCCACCGCACCTGCCCTGAAGATCTCTTTAGCTCTGTATCAGTTAGCATATTAGTTCAGCTTCTATAACAAAGGCTTTGAATTACCAAACACTTAAATGTGGCCGTTTATTTTTGTCTTACTTGTATTATAGCTCTCCCCTACGAAATTGTTCAGGACCCCAGCGTCCTTCAATTTGATCGTCCTGCCATCCTCAATATGTGGTCCATTATGGTTGCTCCAGCTCCTGCCATTACAACTGCATTCTAGTCAGTGAAAAGCAGGAAAAGAGGAAGGGGAGGGCGTGCCCTTCTCTTTAAGGATGTGGTACATTTACATTATATACATTGTTTCTTCTCAGATCACAATAGCCAAAGCTGTCACATGGCCTCAACTAGCTTCTGGGAAACTTCATTTTTATACTGTGCAGCCATAAGTACAGCCATACTTCTGGGGACGTATTAGTAAAGGAGGAGAGGAGAGTGGGTATTGGGAACAACCGGAAATTTCTGATTCATACTCTAACATGTGCTAGAGGGAAGGATTTAAGAGTTATATTAGATACCATATGGGGAGGGGGTAGGTGCACAGCTTGAGTCCCCCTCTTTCATGGGAAGAGGGGGATATGTATAGGGATGGCTGCCAGGGGCCAGGTCAGTGTATTGAGGTATCTTGATGACCACTTCCTCCAGTCATACAGCAGACTGGTCCAGACAAGAGTACGTGACTCAAGTTGGGTCAGTTCAAATGCCCCCTGGACTGGAGAAAGAGAATGAGAAAGGGTCTGAGGTTGGGGTGGGTGGCTGCATGGAGTTCTCAACATTATCTCCAGAGAGGTGACTGCCTCTCTGCATGCTCTGTCCTCGTGCTTACTCCTCTGCAAGGTCAATCTGTCCATTCCCCTGTATCTTGGGCACAGAGGACAAGGCCTGGGGCTCCAGCCAGAGCTTCCTATGTTCCATGTGTGGAGTCCAGAGACTACAGAGAGAGCAGCTTAACTCACGTGGCCACCCAGATTAGATGGTGGACATCTCGGGGTGACCCCTGAGGACAATGGACTGGATGACCAAGCAGGCCTGTCTCCAGGCCTTGGTGCTATCTAAGTTCCAAGTATTAGATACAACCTAAAGTTTCTTGCTAGTGCAGTAGTGAGGGTTGTGTGATGTACAAAATAAATAGAGACATATGAAAATTGCTGTGCATTTGCAGGCTGTGAGTCATCCTGACACAGAGGCATTGTAGACAGAGGAGGGTTGTGGGTGGAAGCAGGGGAACATTGCTATGTAAGGAGAAGGGAAGAAGAGGAGGAGAGGGTCCTGTGAAGAAGACAGAGGTCTCAGAGAGGAAGGAGGAGGACCTAGGAGGGGTGGTGTTTTGATGGGGAAAGGAGCTGACAGTTTCTAGAAGGAAAGAATGGCTGGTCAACAGTCCAGCCACCACCTTAGGATCCAATTGAGTGAGCCCCAGAGGAAGGTCACTGAATTCCACCACAAAGGAATCATCTTTGTCCTTTCCTTTGGGAAAAGAGCGACAGCATCACTAGGGGGCAGGAGGCCAAGGAAGTGGCTTAGCACAGTGTCAGGCTCATGAAAGTCTCACGATATTTGTAGAGTTGGTGAACTGCTGAGTGAATAGGAAGTAGAGACACAGCAAGTATTGACAGCTCTGAAGACCTTGACCCCCACCCACCCCAATCAGCGTGTTTTCCTGGGCTTTACTCTTTGCTTCCGTTAGTCACTTTTGCCAAGGTTTCTCCTCCATAGACTTCAGGATGGGGAGGACAGAGGGCAGGAAGGAAGGAGATTTGTCCCAGAAAGCTGAAGCCCCCTCCAGGGGCAGCCTTTTGGACAGAGCTTGATACCTAACCTGGATCATTCCTGCTGCAGTATCAGCAGGTGTCAGCCGAAGGAGAAGCTTCTGTGAATGACAGTCCTTCAGATGACTAAAAACAGCTGAACTCTATCCCAAGCGGAGATAAGAGAGGTGGAGATCAGGTGAGAGCCGCAGCCGGGTGGAATTCAGGGCAGCGTCAGCGTTGTGTGTGTGCCTGGTGCTGGGTTACAGCCGTCTCACCGCGCTTCCTCTTCTCAGATTCCTGCTCCAGGATCTCACCCTCCCCAGCCTCTAATAACCCCACATCCTGGACTGGTGTTTGGGAGACTGTGACTGGGCCAGGTAAACAGGGCAGGCCTGGAGCCACAGCCGACACTGGAGGGAGGAAGTCGGGCCCTCCTCTGGATGGGTATTTGGGACCTGCAGGAAGGGCAGGCGGAGGAGGCTGAATTCGAGGTTTCCCCCTTGGGGTCTCCTATCTCCTGTTTCCACTCTTCCCCTGTCTCCCTTTTCAGCGCCTCCTCCCCTCCAGCCCCTCCTGTCCGCATTTGCCCTCTTCCTTCCCTCCTCTCTGTCCCTCCGTTTCCCATCTCATCTGCCTTCTCCCAGGCAGCCTCCCCCCAGGCCCCACGCCGCTGAGGCACCGGTAAGCAGGATTTTGGCTGGAGCTGCTGCCAGTGGTCCTCAGGGGAGGATGGAGACCTCCCTTTACAAGAACTTCTGAAAACAGGGGAGGCCTAAACTTGGGCTGGGGAAAGCTACGGGAGGAGGACTTTGGGATGTCCAGACGGGCAGGGATTCTGTGACCCTTTGGTTTTCTTCTCCTCCGCCAGTTACGGCAGAGCTGTTACGGGCTAAGGCTCCCTCTAGTGGCCAGCTTGGGAACTGCAGCCACTCGTTGCCATTCCTGGAAGCAGTCACAGTGGGCAGCAGGCTGAACCAACTGTCCAAGGGCCTGAGAGGCACAATTAATCAGCTGGAAGCCGAGAGTCTTCAGGCACTTAGAGGCAGGCTGATTATTAAAAGCTTCAGTAGAGCGGTGAGGACGGAGACCCACAGTCTCTGTTCCCATTATCAATCAATCCCTCGTGGCGGATTGGACCTGGCCCAGATTTCCTCAATGACCACCACTCAGGCAGTCAGCAGTGGCAGAAGCCAGAGAGCCTATGGCTCCAGGGTGTGGCTCAGCAGAAGGGGCTCTGGACACAATGGGTCCTAGGCAAGATCCTTGCCCTCTCAAAACCCCCATTTCCCGTTCTTTGGGCCTTCGGGACCTGGGTGTCTCTGGGCTGCCCTCTCACAGCCCTGCATGGCCCACGCCCTGGTGCTTGCTCCCTGAGTCTGCAAGGCCAACCTGTCCATTCCCCTGCAGCCGGCCTGCTGCTCGGCAGGGCAGGTGAGTTCCTCTCCTATGGCAGACAGTGCAGTGTTCAGCTCCACTGGACCTTTTGGGTGATTTGACCTCTAAAGTTCTATTCCACTCAGCCTTGCTCCTCCCCTTCCACGTGACCACATTCCTGGAGGTTCCAGCACCTGCAGAGATGGAAACAGCTGCTCCCAATCCTCTGGGATCTGGGTCAGAGAACCTGAAATGCAGGCATCTTTATTTCCCAGACTCAGTTATTAGACTTTCCTCTTTTTCAAAGTCAATGGCCCCCACAAAAAGAGTGGGCATGAACGTTGACCTTTCTCCAAGGACACCCAGGCTTTGATTTCACTGAACTACCCCAAGGCTCTATGAACGTGGAACTGAATCTGACTGATTGAAAGTAAAATTAAAAGGTAAATAGGCCTCTTTTCCCTAAAAGGAGCGGTGGTGGGTGCTTCTGCAGAGGTAGGATCAAAGCACTGAGAAGCCTATTAGAAAACATGGACAGTAAAACACTCTCCTTTACCTGCATGCAGAACATTGGGGCAGAGTGCCCAGCAGAGCAGGATTTGCCTTCACATCCATCCAATATGGGCCCAAGTGTCAGCTTTACTAGTTCCTCACTTATGTGATCCCGGACAAATTATTTGACTTCTTGGTGCCTCAGTTTCTTCGTCTATAAAATGGGCCAGTAATAACTAGCTGACAAAGTTACGTGGATATTCACGATTCTGTGTGTAGAATGCTGAGCCCAGCGCTCATGTGAAATGGTGGGAGGGAAGCAACATTTACTGGCTGTCTATGATAGTATTGGGCCCTGCATGAGATGCACAGGATGTCACGTACAAAAAACTCAAAAGGGTGGCCATGATCACTCCCATTTCACAGATTAGAAAACCAAGCCTCACAGAAGGTAAGTAACAACTCTGTTAATAAGTGCTGCATAAGGATTCAAACCCATCTCTATCTGCTTCCAAAGACTTTGGGCTTATCCAGAACAGTGTAGATGGGGTGGGGGCAGGAGCATGCTGGGGTCCAGGTCCTGAGATGGTAGAAGTCCTTGTGAGATCAGAGAAGAGTGGGACAAGAGGAGGGGTAGCAAGGACAGGCCTTAGAAAGGAGGCTCAGGGCCCATGACATCCTGGTGACCACCTGTCTCACCACGCCCTTAGCAGGTGAGGCAACTGACAGCATTGGCTGGTCCAAAGATCCAGTGACAGAGAATCTAGGACAGTCACCCAAGAGGCGGATGAGGCTAGACAAGGTCTCCGGGCTGCATTGGGAGGAATCCAGGCTGCACAGGGAAGTAGGACCTGAGAGGTAGCAGCACCACTTAGAAGTGGGGATGGTGGGGGTGGGAAGCTGAGGGCCAGCCTGGGGCTTCCTGACCAGCCCAGGGCTGGTGGAGCCCCCAGGATAGCACCGGGGAGTGGTCACCTCGCTGGCTCTGGAGAGGCTGGGGATGCCCCAAGCTCAATAGGAGAGAACCTTGAGGGGACAGGTCAGGGGAAGGAGAAGCCTAGAACCTGAGTCAGCCAGATGCCCAGCTGTGGCCCATGAGGGCAATCACCTAGTGCAGGGCCCCCTCCTTCCTTTAGAAAGGGGAGTGGGGAGTCCACCTCCTTCCTATGTCCGCTCTGGTCCTGGTGTGAGGAGTTGGTTTTAGGGATGGCGGCTGTAGAGGCATTGGAAGGGGGACGTCGCCCCCTTGTGGTCAGATGGCTGTGGTGCAGAGGAAGTGCCCGTTGCTGCCGCACGCCTTCCCGGTTGATGGAACATTTGAGCTTTCACGTATCAGGCTCCCTTGGTGAGCAATGTCTGTGAACCAGGGGCACGGAAGGCAGAGGGGCGACTTCAGGATTCACTACAGGGAGTGTGGCTTTCTCCGGAGATACTGTGGGGCTCTAAGGGTCCCAGGCACACTGTAATAGCAGCAATGGTGGGGACTAGAAGAACAAAAGGACATATACTGAACTCCCAGCTCGAGCCAGGCCCTAGGCCAGCCCTGGGGATGCAGGGATGAGCAGGACACAGTCCATACCCTCCATCTCCATGCAGGAGACTGACAAGAGGCCAGGAACGATGATGTCCCCATGGCTGTGACAGAGGCACGGTGTTAGGGCCATCGTCATTTCTCCCTCTGGAAGGATTCTTGAGTAATCCCCTAGCCTCTCTCCTCACCCTGCTCCATCTTTTTCATGTCAGGTTGGGGAGCTAGAAGGAGAAATCCAGCAAGTCGGCCAGCTCCTTCCATCTTTCCCTTCCCTCAGCCAGCCGGTTCCCAGGACGTTGGCATCCTAGTCTCCTCTCTGCCATCCCGCGAGGGGCCTGCCTTTTTGGGGGCCCTTGGTCATCCTGCACTGTTTGTCTCCGGGATGGGAGGGTAGAGCCACATTCTCCACTCAGCTCTATCACTAGCGTTTCGATTTTCATCGCCCTGACTTTTGGCTGATATCTCATTTGTTTCTGAACTCAGGCACGGGAAGGCTCCTCCAAAGCCCCAGAACAGTGCTTCTCAACCAGAGGTGGTTTTGCTGCTCAGAGAACATTTGTCACAATGCGCGGTGGGGAGGGGGCATAATACAGGCATCTAGTGAGTAGAGGGTGAGAATGCTAAAAAAAAAAAAAATCCTAAAAATGCACAAGACAGCCCCTCACATCAATAATTGTCTGACCCAAAATGTCAAAAGTGATGAGGGTGATAAACTCTGACCTAAAGTATAGGGCGTTATGAGGAATTAAATTAGAAGTACCTATTGCAGCCCTGTTGGGGGAAGGTTGTATGGAGTGGGAGTTCAATGAAGGCTTTTGGAATGAGATAATATCTGATTTAGGCTTTGAAGTAAAGTTGAAGATTGCCACGTAGAGGAAGAGTATCAAAGTTGGACACGTAGCAGACTATTCAGATAGTGGGAACAGAGTGTGCAAAGGCATGGAGAGTGAGAGGCTGTGGTCTGTCTGAATGAGACTGTCTAGGACAGGAAATTAGGTTGTGGAGGTGGGCATGGGCCAAGCATGAAAGGCTTTGCATACTTAACTATGGAATACGTTTTATGAAGTATAAAACAAGCACAAAATGTGTTTAGAAAAGTGCATACGACACTAGTATATAGAAATGTAGAGTGCATTGAATTATCAATTATATGCAACTGTTTCCAGTTTTTGGCTATGATGAATAAGGGCCTGTAAACATTTTTGTACTTGTCTCTTGGCATTCATTTTTGAGAATTTTGCTTTGGGTATAATCCTAGTAAGGGAATAGTGGGGTCATGGGGTGTGCATATGTTCAATTTTAGTTGATATTGTCAAATAATTTCCCAAAGTTCTTGCAGGAATCTACAATCCTCCAATAGTGTAAGAGAATTCGCATTGTTCTGTGTCTTCACAATGCTTAGTGTGGCCAGTTAAAAAAATTTATCTCTTCTGGAGTATGTGTAATGGCAGGGCTTTATTTTATTTCTATCATTTTGTTTTACATTTTTTAAAATAAGGTTTATTGACATATGATTTGTATACAGTAAAATTTCACCATTTTAAGTGTACAGTCTATAAATTTTTATTAATATATACATTTGTTTAATAAAAATATGTAATATTTTATCACCCCAAAGTTCCCTCATTCCTGTTTGTAGCCAATCCACTCCTGCCACTTTTAGTACCTAGTAACTACTGATATGTTTTCTGTCTTTATAGTTTTGCCTTTTCCAGAATGTTGTGTGAATGAAATCATTAAGTATGTAGTATTTCGAGTTTGGTTTACTTCCACTTAGCAATATATTTTTGAGATTAATCCACTTTGTTCCATGGATAATCAGATGGGTAATTTCAAAAGAGAGATGGAAACTATAAGAAAAATCAAATGAAAATGCTAGAAATAGAGAACACAGTAACAGAAACGAAGAATGTCTTTGATGGACTCATCAGTAGACTCAACATAGCTGAGAGAAGAATCAGTAAACTTGAAGACAATGTAGTAGAAATTATTCAAACTGAAATACAAAGGGGAAAAAAAAGAGTGAACAAACAGAAGAAAGCATCTAAGAACAGTAGGAGAATATCAGTGGGCTAACATATGTATAATTGGAATCCCAAAAGATGAGAGAGAGGGAAAGGGGAGAAAAGAGAAGAGGAGGGAGAACTCGGACAAATTATAGTGAACAATTTCCCCAAATTAGCAACAGACAGCACACCACAGATTCCAGAAGCTCAGAGAACACCAAGTAGTAAAAAAACCAACCCCCTCCCCCAAAAGAAAATATATGCTCAGCTTCTCAGTCCATCACTTCTGTCTTCCAGAATGGGCTGATGCATCTGGAGAAAATCAGATCCAAATGCCAGGCTCACCTCTTTGAATTTCCTTCCCCTCTGGATCTTGGTGTCCTCATTTTTCACTGTTTTGATAGTAACCTAAATATCTTCAAGTTGATGAAAAATGTTATACAGCTTTTCTTCTTCTGTTAAGCTGGGGAGCCAATTCAAATACTTAGTCTGCCGAAAGTACTGAAAAGAAAAATTGAGGCAATCTTTTCTAGTTTTTTCTGGTTTTAGTTCTTTGGGAATTGCTGGTCTAATCTAACTAATAGGTTAAGACAGTTATATGTAAAATTAGCTTTTGAATCTTTGTAGTAAAAGAAAATAATTTGGCTTCCTATATTACTTTTACTTTTCCTCCTAATTTAAATAACAAACATATAAAAAGTTTTTTTTTTTTTTTTTTTTCACAGGATCTTGCTTTTTCATCCAGAGTGTAGTGCAGTGCAGTGGTGTGATCACAGTTCACTGCGGCCTCAAACTCCTGGGCTCAAGGGATCCTCCCGTCTCACAACCTCCTGGAATTTTTTGATGGTAAGAATAGTTGGCTATTTTTTTTCATTTGAAATTCTGCATGTGGACCTCTATTTCTTGTTCCTTCAACTCTATATACTCTTTCTTGATTTCTTTTGAAATTATGTGTCAAAAACCAGGCATTGATTCTTCCTTTTACCTCTTTTTACCTTCCCCACCTACATTCTTGAATTGGCTTTATTTATTTTATTTTGTTTATTTATTTTGAGACACACTCTTGCTCTGTCACCCAGGCTGGAGTGCAGTGGCACAATCTTGTCACACTGCAACCCCTGCCTCCTGGGTTCAAGCGATTCTCCTGCCTCAGCCTCCCAAGCAGCTGTAGTGTGTGCCACCACGCCTGGCTAATTTTTGTATTTTTAGTAGAGATGAGGTTTCGCGATGTTGGCCAGGCTGGTCTCGAACTCCTGACCTCAAGTGATCTGCCCATCTCAGCCTCCCAAAGTGCTGGGATTACAGGCATGAACCACTGTGCCTGGCCTATTTATTTTTAAATTAAACTTTTTATTTTGAGATATTGTAGATTCACATGCAGCTGCAAGAAATAATACAGAGAAATCTCATGTATCCTTTACTCAGTTTTCCCCAATAGTAGCATCTTGCAAAACTGTACTACAATAACACAACTAGGATAATTACATTGATCCAGCTGAGGTATAGAATAGTTCCAGCACCACAAGGGTTCTTTTTGTTGCTCTTTTACAGTTTTGCCCACTTTTCTCCTACTTCTACACCCTCCTTAATCTATGGCCACTACTCATTTGTTCTCCATTTCTACAATTTTGTCATTTCAAGAACATTCTATAACTGGAGTCGTACGGTAATCTTTCAGGGTTGGGTGAATGGTCATAGTTTGTGTTTTTCAAAGAATTGGCCCATTTCATGTAACTTGTCAAATTTATACGTGTAGAGTTCATAGTATTTCCTTATTATCTTTTTGATGTCTGCAGAGTCTGTGATGATATTCCCTGTTTAGTTTCTGATATTGATAATTCATGTCTTCTCTTTTTGTCAGTCCTGCTAGAATTTTGTCAATCATATTTGATCTTTTCAAATAAGTTAATATTTGTTTCATTGATTTTCTGTTTTTAGTTTCATTGATTTCTGCTCCCATCTTTTATTTTTTTTCTCTTTTGATAGTTTTGGGTTTATTTTGCTCTTTTTCTTCCTGGATTCTCAAGGTAGGTGCTTAGATTATTATTTGAGAATTTTCCTGTTTTCTAATGTATGTGTTTAGTGCTATAAATTTTCCTCTCAGCAGTTTTTTCGTTGTTTCCACAAAATTTGACATTATATTTTCATTTTAATTTAGTTAAATATATATTTTAATTTCCCTTGATACTTTTTCTTTGACTCTTGGGTTGTTTAGAAGAATGTTGTTTAGTTTGCAAGTGTTTGGAGATTTTCCTGTTGCCTTTATGTTATTGATTTCTAGTTTGATTCCATCATGGCTGGAAAATACACTCTGTATAATTTCGAGTCTTTAAAACCTATTGAAGTTTTTTTTTTTTTTTTTTCTTAATGGCCCAGGATATGGTCTACCTTGTTTTGTGAACACTTGAAAACAAAAGAGTATTTTGCTGTTGTTGGGTGCAGTGTTCCATAAATGTTGATTACATCTTCTTGGTGAATATTCAGTTGAGTTATTCTACATTCTTGCTTATTTGCTGTCTAGTTTTTCTATTAATTGTTGAGAGAGGAGCATTAAAGTTTCCAACTATAATAGTGAACTTTATGTTTCTTTTTAATTCAATCAGTTTTTGCTTTACATATTTTGGAAGTCTGTTGTTTGGTGCATGTACACTTAGGATTGCTAGGTCTTTTCGGTAGATTGACTTTTTTATCACTATATAATGTCTCTTTCAGTTTCTGGTAATTTTCTTTGCTCTGGAGTCTATTATATTATAAAGCCACTCCTTTTTCTGATTGATATTTGTATGTATGATATATATGTTTTCATCCATTTACTTTCAATCTGACTATATAATTATATTTGAAGTGAGTTTCTGGCAGCACATAGCTGGGTCGGCATTTTTATTCCTCTTTGCCAATCTTTCTCTCTTAATTGGTGTATTTAGACCATTTACATTTTATTTATTTATTTTTTTGAGGCAGAGTGTCGCTCTGTCACCCAGGCTGGGGTGGAATGGTGCAGTATCGGCTAACTGCAACCTCCGCATCCTGGGTTGAAGTGATTCTCCTGCCTCAGCCTCCCGAGTAGCTAGGACTACAGGTGCGTGCCACCATGCCTGGCTAATTTTTTGTATTTTTAGTAGAGATGGGGTTTCACCGTGTTAGCCAGGATGGTCTCAATCTCCTGACCTCATGATCTGCCCGCCTCAGCCTCCCAAAGTGCTGGGATTACAAGTGTGAGCCATGGTACCCGGCCAACGGTTTACATTTTACGTAATTATTGATATGTTAGGGCTTAAGTCTGTCATTTTAATTTTTGTTTTCTCTTTGTTTTTCTTCCTCTGTTTTTTTTTTCTGCTTTCCTGTGGGTTACTTAACATTTTTTTGAATTCCATTTTTATTTCTCTATAGTGTTTTTGAGGATACCTATTTGTATAGCTTTTTAAGTGATTGCTGTAGATATTATATGACTGATGTGTACCTTGTAACAGTATACTGATGTCAACATTTTACCAGTCTGAGTGAAATGTTGAAACTTTTCCTCTCTTTATATCCCTTTACCTTCCCACATTTCAAAATAATTGTTTTAAATATTTCCTCCAGTTACACTGAGAATTACATTAGACAGTGGTATAATTTTTGCTTCAACTATGGAAAACTCAAGAGGAGAAGGAAGGTCTATTGTATTTAAGTATATTTTTTACTCCTGTTGTTTTTTTCTTCTTGGTGCTCCAAGAATTCTTTTATGATATCCAGTCCGGACAAGTTTCTTTAGCTATCCTTTTAGAGTAGATCTCCCGAGGCAAATTTGCCTTCCCCCACCACCTTCATTTGGGAATGTCTTGGTTTCTTCTTCATTTCTGAATGATATTGTCATTGGATATATGATTTAGGGCTATTAGTTCTTTTCTTTCAGCACTTGAAAAATATTGTGGCACTTCCTTCTGGTCTGTATGGTTTGTAATGAGAAATTTGCTGTCAGTCAAATAGTTTTACCCATGTAATATTTTTTGTTTGTTTTTAGTTTTCAGAAATTTGATTATGATGTGTCTCGGTATAGATTTGTTGGAGTTTATTATGTTTGAAGTTTTCACAGCTTCTTGAATCTGTAGGTTTATGTTTTTGCCAAAATTAGGAAGTTGTCAGTCATTATTTCTTTAGTACTTTTTTGACCTAACCCTCTTTCACCTCTCCTTTTGAACCTCTGATGACATAAATGTCATGAATGTCAGATAGTTTATTATAGTCTCACAGGTCCCTGGAAGCTCTGCTAATTTTTTTTTTTTTTTTTTTTTGAGACAGAGTCTCACTCTGTTGCCTAGGCTGGAGTGCAGTGGTGCAATTTCAGTTCACAGCAACCTCTGCCTCCTGGGTTCAAGCGGCTGTGGTGTCTCAACTTCCCGAGTAGCTGGGATTACAGGCGCGTGCCACCACACCCAACTAATTTTTGTGTTTTTAGTAGAGACGGCGTTTCACCATGTTGACCAGGCTGGTCTTGAACCCCTGACCTCAAGTGATCTGCCTGCCTTGGCCTCCCAAAGTGCTGGGATTACAGGTGTGAGCCACTGTGCCCTGCCTCTGTTCATTTTTGTTTGGCAGGGGGTTATATTTTCCCTCTAATATTCACACTGGGTAATTTTTATTATTCAATCTTCCAGTTCACTGATTTTTTTTCCCCTCTGTCCCCTCTGTTCTGCTGTTGAGCCCATCTACTGAGTTTTAAAATGTTTGTTATTATATTTTTTCAGTTCCAAAATTTCAATTTGTCTATTCCTCACATCTTTATTTACTGAGATGTTCTATTTTTTACATGTTCATAATTGCTCATTGAAGCATTTTTATAAAGGCTACTCTAAAATCTTTAGCAGATAATTCTAACATCTCTTGGTGTTGGCATCTATGGATTATGTTTTTCATTCAGTTTGAGATTTTCCTGGTTTTTGGTATGAATGATTTTTTAAATTGAAATCTAGACATTTTGGGTATTACGAGACTCTGCATCTTATTTAAATTGCGTGTTTTAGCTGCCTTTTCCTGACATTGTCCCAGCAGAAGAAAGAGGGGGTTGTCATTCAGTTACTGCCAGATAGGGCTAGAAATGCAGGGTTCCCATGCAGCTTCTGTTGAAGGGGTGCATGGGACCTAAGGGGGTGACTCCTCATTACCACTGGGTGGCATTGGGAATTCTGCCTCGCCACTGGGCCTCTGTGCACACCTCCTGCGAGAGGTAGGGGTGTTTTATTACTACTTCTCACGAGGCCTCCTCTGACACTGTGGGGGTGGAGTTTGTTAAGGTGGGGATGAAAGTTCCATCTCCCTATTTGTCCTTCTCTGACTAAACCCTAGGGGGAGTGGTTTGAGGTAGTGAGACTCCCCATTCAGTCCTTGCTGGTGTGTGGGAGAGTGGAGCCATAGATTTTTCTGTGGTGTTTGGCTGCAGTAAAGCAGTTATCATCGAGGATTTGTTTTTTCTAGACTGCCCATTTATTAATCATTTGGCTAAAGAATGCAGAGGTTTGGGCCGGGCGCGGTGGCTCAAGCCTGTAATCCCAGCACTTAGGGAGGCCGAGATGGGAGGATCACGAGGTCAGGGGATCGAGACCATCCTGGCTAACACGGTGAAACCCCGTCTCTACTAAAAAAAATACAAAAAAACTAGCGGGCGAGGTGGTGGGCGCCTGTAGTCCCAGCTACTCGGGAGACTGAGGCAGGAGAATGGCGTAAACCCCAGAGGCAGAGCTTGCAGTGAGCTGAGATCCGGCCACTGCACTCCAGCCTGGGCGACAGAGCGAGACTCCGTCTAAAAAAAAAAAGAAAGCAGAGGTTTGTTGGGACTTTTATTTGTGTCGACAACAGTTGGCATTTCTGGGGTTGCTGGCTTCTTAAGCTCCGAGTCTGGGAATATGAGACAAAAAGAAAATCTAGGGACGTCACCACTGTGTCATTCCTATGGTCTAAAGTCCCTACCGGGTCTGCCCTCTTCTCCTCACCTTTCAGTTTCTTATTTGGTGTGTGTATATATTCATTCCAGAGTTTTAGTCATAATTTATAGGGGAAATAGGGAAAAGTGCATCTGCTCTATTTTCTCAGAAGCAGAAAAGTCTAGCTTTATTTTTATTTTTAAAAACATGCACATATAGTTTGAAAAATTATTAAACTGATACGAGCATATGTTGAGTAAAAGTGAAAGTGCTGTAATGAAAGTCAAAAAACCCTGAAGAGCAGGTTACTTAATTTGCAGGTCCCAGGCAAAATGAATAGGCAGGGCCCCTTGTGTAAAATACCAGGAGAAAAAGTGCCATTAAAGGTACTAAAATATAAAGCATTTTTCTTTCTTTCCTAGTTGTCATGGCATTTTAAAATTGGTATTCAATTTCATTCTAAGTACAAATTAAAAACATTATTAGTATGATAACATTCATCTTTACATTGCACAATGCCAGTTTTAAATGAAAATATAAGAATATTTAACTCACAAGTAAAATCACTTAAATTACACAATAGCTCATACATTCAGTGGAAATGCTAACCCAAACAAATTCAACTGTTTTTATTTCATTTCATTTAATTTTAATTTTTATTTTTAACTGGTACAAAGTAATTGTACATATGAGGGGGACTTCAAAAAGTTCATGGAAAATGTGTATTATGAAAAAATGATGCATGAATTCCCAACTTTTTTTGTACCAAAATAAACTCATACTAATTCGTCATAGCATGTCTAAACAGGATCTAGCTTGAGGCACTAAGTAGGATAAGGCCTCAGTTTGACAAGAGGTCGTATCAGAGCAACATGAATTCTGCTACAATTAAAGCAAGAACAAGCATATGTTTATGGTGAAGCTTTGGTGAAAGAATGGTGAAATCACTGATGCTTTACAAAAAGTTTATGGGGAAAATGCCTCAAAGAAATTGGCACTTTACAAATGGATAACTTGTTTTAAGAAGGGATAAGACAATATTGAAGATGAAGCCTGCAGAGGCAGACCATTCACATCAATTTGTGAGGAAAAAATTCATTTTGTTTGTGCCCTAATTGAAGAGGACTGATGATTAACAGCACAAACAATAGCCAACACCATTGCCATCTAAACTGGTTCAGCTTACGTAATTCTGACTAAAAAATTAAAGTTGAGCAAACTTTCCACTTGATGGGTGCCAAAACTTTTGTGCCCAGATCATCTGCAGATAAGAACACAACATTCAGTGGAAATTTTGAACAAGTGGGATCATGATCCTGAAGCATTTCTTTGAAGAATTGTAATAGGAGATGAAACATGGCCATACCAGTATGATCCTGGTAGATGGCTTTACCAGTATGATCCTGAAGACAAAGCACAATCAAAGCAATGGTTATCAAGAGGTGCAGTGATCTAGTCAAAGCAAAAGCAGATTAGTGGAGAGCAAAGGTAATGATAACAGTTTTGGGAATGCTCAAGGCATTTGGCTTGTTGACGTTCTAGAGGGCCAAAGAGTGATAACATCTGCTTATTATGAGAATGTTTTGAGAAAGTTAGCCAAAGTTTTAGCAGAAAACCCCTGGGAAGGCTTCGCTAGAGAGTTCTTCTCCACCATGACATTTTCCTCATTACACAAGTAAAATTTTGCAAGTGTTTTGATGAGAAATCATTAGGCATCCACATTACAGTCCTGATTTGGTCTCTTCTGACTTCTTTTTGTTTCTTAATCTTAAAAATCTGTAGCAGGCATCCATTTTTCTCTGTTTAATAATGTAAAAAGACTGCATTGACATGGTTAAATTTCCAGGACCCTTAGTTCTTTAGAAATGTATTAAATGGCTGGTATCATAGCTTACAAAAGTATCTTGACTTTGATAAAGTTTATGTTGACAAATAAAATTTATACTTTATTTTTATCTTTTAATTCCATGTTTTCTAGTAAACTTTTTGGAGTCACATTGTATTTATGGGGTACATGTGATATTTTGATGCCTGCATACAGTGTGTAATGATTAAGTCAGGGTATTTAGGATATCCAACACCCCAAACACTTATTCTTTTGTTGGGAACATTTCAAATCTTCTCTTCTAGCTGTTTTGAAATGTACAATAAATTATTATTAACTATAGTTAGCTGTCTGTGCCATCAAATTATAACATTTCTTCCATGTAATGATATGTTTGTACCCATTAAATTACATATTTTCTTATTCTATTCCCACCTTTCCCAGCCTCTGGTAACTATCATTCTACTCCCTATTTCCATGAGATCAATGTTTTAGCTCCTACATATGAGTAAGAACATGTAATATTTGTCTTTCTGTGTCTGGCTTTTTTCACTTAACATAATGACCTCCATTCTATCCATGTTGCTGAAAATGACATTATTTCATTCTTTTTAATGGCTGAATAGTATTCCATTGTATATACAGACACCATATTTTCTTTATCAGTTCATCCTTTGAAGAATACTTAGGATGATTGCATATCTTGGCTCTTTGAATAGTGCTGCAATAAACATGGGGGTCCACGTATCCCTTTGATATACCAATTTCCTCTTCTTTGGATACATACCCAGTAGTGGGATTGCTGTATTGTATCATTGTTCTATTTTCCGTTTTTTGAAAAACCTTCAAACTGTTTTCCATAATGGCTGTACTAATTTACATCCTGACCCACCAAAAGGGATGAGTTGCATTTTCCCTGTATACTTGCCTACATTTGTTATTTCTTGTCTTTTTGGTAATAGTCATTCTAACTGGAGTGAGATGATATGTTATTGTGGTTTTGGTTTGCATTTTTCCAATGATAGTGGTATTATTTTAGTTCTTGATATGCACGCATTCTACCAACATTGTCTATCTTAAGCTTACTAATGAGTAAGGAAGAACTGAAAGGAAAAAGAACAATGGATTTTCCTATTTCTCCCTTTCCTTCTTTTTTTAATTTTTTAAAAAATTTTCCTTATACTTTAAGTTCTAGGGTGCATGTGCACAGCATATAAGTTTGTTACATATGTATACATGTGCCATGTTGGTGTGCTGCACCCATTAACTCATCATTTACATTGGGTATATCTCCTAATGCTATCCCTCCCCACTACCCCTGCCCCATGACAGACCCCGGTGTGTAATGTTCCCCACCCTGTGTCCAGTTGTTCTCATTGTTCAATTCCCACCTATGAGTGAGAATATGCGGTGTCTGGTTTTCT
>NW_012123487.1:2896402-2908612 GCF_000951035.1 Colobus angolensis palliatus
TTTTTAGCATGAAGGGCTGTTGAATTTTGTCAAAGGCCTTTTCTGCATCTATTGAGATAATCGTGTGGTTTTTGTCTTTGGTTCTGTTTATATGCCGGATTATGTTTATTGATCTGCATATGTTGAACCAGCCTTGAATCCCAGGGATGAAGCCAACTTGATCGTGGTGGATAAGTTTTTTGGTGTGCTGCTGGATTCAGTTTGCCAGTATTTTATTGAGGATTTTTGCATTGATGTTCATCAGGGATATTGGTCTGAAATTCTCTTTTTTTGTCGTGTCTGCCAGGCTTTGGTATCAGGATGATGCTGGCCTCATAAAATGAGTTAGGAAGGATTCCCTCTTTATCTATTGATTGGAATAGTTTCAGAAGGAATGGTACCAGCTCCTCTTTGTACCTCTGATAGAATTCGGCTGTGAATCTGTCTGGTCCTGGACTTCATTGTTATTGTGTGGGAGTCCAAGTCTCTTTGTAGGTCTCTAAGGACTTGCTTTATTAATCTGGGTGCTCCTCTATTGGGTGCATATATATTTAGGATAGTTAGCACTTCTTGTTGAATTGATCCCTTTACCATTATGTAATGGCCTTCTTTGTCTCTTTTGCTCTTTGTTGGTTTAAAGTCTGTTTTAACAGAGACTAGGATTGCAACCCCTGCTATTTTTTTGTTTTCCATTTGCTTGGTAGATCTTCCTCCATCCCTTTGTTTTGAGCCTATGTGTGTCTCTGCATGTGAGATGGGTCACCTGAATACAGCACACTGATGAGTCTTGACTTCTTATCCAATTTGCCAGTCTGTGTCTTTTAATTGGAGCATTTAGCTCATTTACATTTAAGGTTAATATTGTTATGTGTGAATTTGATCCTGTCATTATGATGTTAGCTGGTTATTTTGCTCGTTAGTTGATGCAGTTTCTTCCTAGCATCATTGGTCTTTACAATTGGCATGTTTTTGTAGTGGTTGGTACCAGTTGTTCCTTTCCATGTTTAGTGCTTCCTTTGGGAAATCTTATAAGGCAGGCCTGGTGGTGACAAAGTCTCTCAGCATTGGTTTGTCTGTAAAGGATTTTATTTCTCCTTCACTTATGAAACTTAGTTTGGCTGGATATGAAATTCTGGGTTGAAATTTCTTTTCTTTAAGAATGTTGAATATTGGCCCCCACTCTCTTCTGGCTTGTGGAGTTTCTGCTGAGAGATCTATTGTTAGTCTGATGGACTTCACTTTGTGGGTAACCCAACCTTTCTTTCTGGCTGCCCTTAACATTTTTCCCTTCATTTCAACTTTGGTGAATCTGACAATTATGTGTCTTGGAGTTGCTTTTCTTGAGGAGTATCTTTGTGGCATTCTCTGTATTTCCTGAATTTGAATGTTGGCCTGCCTTGCTAGGTTGGGGAAGTTCTCCTGGATAGTATATCCTGAAGAGTGTTTTCCAACTTGGTTCCATTCTCCCTGTCACTATCAGGTACAGCAATCAGACATAGATTTGGACTTTTCACATAGTCCCATATTTCTTGGAGGCTTTGTTCATTTCTTTTTACTCTTTTTTCTCTAAACTTCTCTTCTCACTTCATTTCATTCATTTGATCTTTAATTACTGATACCCTTTCTTCCACCTGATTGAATCGGCTACTGACACTTGTGCATGCATCACGTAGTTCTCGTGCCATGGTTTTCAGCTCCATCAGGTCATTTAAGGTCTTTTCTATGCTGTTTATTCTAGTTAGCTATTCGTCTAATCTTTTTTCAAGGTTTTAGCTTCTTTGCGATGGGTTCAAACATCCTCCTTTAGCTCGGAGAAGTTTGTTATTACCGATCATCTGAAGCCTACTTCTATCAACTCATCAAAGTCATTTTCCATCGAGCTTTGTTCTGTTGCTGGCAAGGAGCTGCGTTCCTTTGGAGGAGAAGCAGTGCTCTGATTTTTAGAATTTTCAGCTTTTCTGCTCTGGTTTCTCCCCATCTTTGTGGTTTTATCTACCTTTGGTCTTTGATGATGGTGATGTACAGATGGGGTTTTGGTGTGGATGTCCTTCCTGTTTGTTAGTTTTCCTTCTAGCAGTCAGGACCTTCAGCTGCAGGTCTGTTGGAGTTTGCTGGAGGTGTACTCCAGACCCTGTTTGCCTGGGTATCACCAGCAGAGGCTGCAGAACAGCAAATATTGCAGAACAGTAAATGTTGCTGCCTGATCCTTCCTCTGGAAGCTTCATCTCAGAGGGGCACCTGGCAGTATGAGGTGTCAGTTGGCCCCTACTGGGAGGTGTCCCCCAGTTAGGCTACTCGGGGATCAGGGACCACTTGAGGAGGCAGTCTGTCTGTTCTCAGATCTCAAACTCTGTGCTGGGAGAACCACTACTCTCTTCAAAGCTGTCAGACAGGGACGTTTAAGTCTGCAGAAGTTTCTGCTGCCTTTTATTCAGCTATGCCTACCCCCAGAGGTGGAGTCTACAGAGGCAGGCAGGCCTCCTTGAGCTATGGTGGGCTCCACCCACTACGAGCTTCTGGGCCACTTTGTTTACCTACTCAAGCCTCAGCAATGGCAGATGCCCCTCCCCCAGCCTCACTGCAGCCTTACAGTTTGATCTCAGACTGCTGTGCTAGCAGTCAGCGAGGCTCCGTGGGTGTGGGACCCTCCAAGCCAGGCACGGGATATAATCTGGTGTGCCGTTTGCTAAGATCTTTGGAAAAATGCAGTATTAGGGTGGGAGTGTCCCGATTTTCCAGGTACCATCTGTCACGGCTTCCTTTGGCTAGGAAAGGGAATTCCCCAACCCCTTGCACATCCTAGGTGAGGTGATGCCCTGCCCTGCTTCAGCTCACACTCCATAGGCAGGACCCAGTGTCCAAAAAGCCCCAGTGAGATGAACCTGGTACCTCAGTTGGACATGCAGAAATCACCCATCTTCTACATTGCTCATGCTGGGAACTGTAGACTGGAGCTGTTCCTATTCAGCCATCTTGGAACCCACTCTTCTCCCTTTCCTTCTATGCCATCATGTTTAGCCCAAATGGTTGGCTACACAGGAAAATAACATGAATAAAAAAGAATAGGATAGGATTCCTTGGTTGTTTTTGTCATTTAGAACACCATCTCCCCTTTTCTGAGTTCACAGCAAGTTCTGGTTCAAATAGAAAGCCTGGCCTACAAGTGCTAGTTGTACCCTGTACAACAGTGCCCTGTTTGCCTAGTCATAGATATTATACACTTACCTGTACTCCCTTTGATTCTCATGTATTGTGCATCCACTGGATTATGTGCTCATGTGACATTGCCAACAGCTCCATGTGCATAAAGCAGCAAGGATTAGCCAATAAGCTTATTCAGCATATCTGCTCACAAGCAGGCTCTATTGGTCTACTGGATTTCATTTAGAAAACACAAGTTCAAAGACCAAGTCATTAAGAATTTCATGACGTTGATAGCAGAACATTAAACCAAGCATGGAGCCCTTTGAGTTCAGGGCCCTATGCAGCACAGCACAGATCTCATGCCCACTAAGCTGATCTGGAGCTTCCTCATCCCAGGCCCATTATTCAGATGGAATTTTAACTTTCTATTTTAAAGTCTAGTTTGCTTGTGATTCTCTTTTCAATGATATATTTCTGTTTCTTAATGATCAGTTTTAGAGATTATCCAGCCGTGTCCTGCTATGACAGGTGAGAATTAACTCACTTAAGCTCCTCCTTTCACCTTCTACTTTTGGAACTTTATATAAACATATTTTTATTTCTTGCAACACAAATTATAAAAATATATCTTGAGTTCCCATTTTGTACACTGAGGCTATTCAGGTTCATTTCCTTTACCTATTCTCCCTGTTCATATTCATGTTTTCTAATGTGTGCTTTTACTTAAACTGTATTCATTAGGCTATTAATAGGTGCTGAAACAAGTCTCAAATACAATAAAACTTTACTGATTGCTCACAAAACAGCACTGGCAAGTCATTTATTGATTTAGTCTGATGGAAGCTTTATGAATACAACTACAAATCAACGCGGTTTCCATGGTAAGCATCTGCCTTTTGGCCAGCTGGAAAGGGCAAAGAGCATGGAAAAGGGTACGTGGGAGAGGTTTATGGACCAGGCCTGGAAGTGGTACTTGTCACTTCACTCTCATTGCATTGGCTGGAATTGAGTTACATGGATACACTTTACTGCAAGGGAGTGTGGGAAATATAGTCTACTCAAGTGCCCAGGAAAAAGAGGAAAACAATTTTGGTTAAAAACCAGCAGTCTTTATCACTTTTATATTGTCAAATTAGTAGCCTTTATATTCTCTTTGGTGATTTATTTATAGGTTGATTCTAAAAGCTGAAAGTCAATATCCAGATTCACATGAACAAAACTGCATGGTCCAGATTTTGGTACAGAGCAAAACCCACTCTAGCTAGTTTGAGTGGAAAGATGTTATGGTCCAAATGTATCTTTCCAATATACCTAGGTTGAAATCTAATCCCCAGTGTGATGATATTAGGAGGAGAGGCCTTTGGGTGGTGTATTAGTCAGTTCTTTCACTGCTATAAAGAAATACCTGAAACTAGATAATTTATAATGAAAAGAGGCTTAATTGGCTCATTTCCACAGGCTGTACAGGAAGCGTGGCAGGGGAGGCCTCGGGAAACTTACAATCATGGTGGAAGGTGAAGGGGAAGCAGGCATGTCTTATGTGGCTGGAGCAGGAGGAAGACAGCAAAGAGGGGAGGTGCTGTGCACTTTTAAAAAACAAATCTTGTGAGAACTCACTCACTATCATGAGAATAGCAAGGGGGAAATTCGCCTCCATGATCCAATCAACTCCCACGAGGTGCCTCCTTCAACATTGGGGATTATAATTTGACATGAGATTTGGGCGGGAATACAACCCAAACCATATCAGGTGGTGACTAGGTCATGAGGGTAGAGCCCTCATTAATGGGTTTAGCACCCTTATAAAAAGAGGCCCCAGAGAGCTGCCTTGCCCCTTTCACCATGTGAGGACCCAGGGAGAAGGCACTGTCTGTGAACCAAGAAGTAGGCCCTCCCCAGACACTGAATCTACTGGTGCCTTGATCTTGAGCTTCCTAGCCTCTAGAGCTGTGAGAAATAAATTTCTGTTCTTATAAGTTACCCAGTCTATGGTATTTCATTATAGCATACCCAAATGACGAAGACACAGGAATTTATTAAGTGGATTTCAACATTATCGGGAGGACTGGACAAAGAGACTCTAGGTTGAGAGTTTAGAAACCATTTGAGAAACAGTCCCTGTGACTCTTCTGCAGTCAGGATGCTGCTACCTCCAAAATCACACTGCCAATTCTGTGAACAGGGAGTTGTTTTTATGAGGAAGTCACCACCGCTGCTGTTTCTGGAATCATGCAGAGCTGCTCTGAACTGACCAGCAGAATGGGTGCTCCAATCCCTGCCTCAGCAGTCCTGAAGCTTGCGGCTAGATACTTGGACCTCTGTTAATGTTGCCACAGAAAAACCAGCAATTCCACAGGATGCCAGCAGGAAACAGCACAAGCAGTAGAAACCTTATCTCCACCTTTGCCTCACCTTAGACTTCACAAACCTTGAATGAATCTAGTTGGCAGGTTATAATTTACATCTAAAATTCTAGCTACAGTGGAATCTGGCGAATGTATTTCTTAGTTTTCTAGGTTCTTCCATTCAGAAAAGCATACTGGAGAGAAGATGGGATGGAGACTGAGTTTCAACCCACCATAATGATTAAACTCGTTCCTTGGACTAACCATATTCTTTTATCCATGCTTAAACTGACAAACAACATTGATAGCAACAAAAACATTTTCCCTTTTAATATAATACAATAGTCTCTGATAGAAAGCAAACAAACTCACTATCTTCCCCAAAACAGATGAGACACCTAAAGTCCCATCAGTAATTACAACTATCACTTGGTGATGAGCCTTCCCTCTCTAGTTTCTGTATAATTCCATCTTTATATTTTGTAGCTCATGGGTTACATTATAAAGTTATCCACCAAAACACATTCTGTGAAAATGGTGGGGAAATGGAAAAAAAAAACAAAAAACAAATGGAAAGGTAATTTTTTTTTTTTAAATAATGCAAGAGAGTATAGGTGGCTATTATTGTCCTCACTTCTCTAACTGGTCACAAGATTGTAGTAATCATTTGGGTATTTATCTGGTGAAGCGACCAAAAACTTTATTCCTGAGGGCTTTGAATACTGTCTCTACTGGGTCACTGTATGTTCTATTAATTTTGCCAACATCTGAAGATGCTCCAAAGGATCCCTCGGGTTCTTGACACACTTTTCCCTGCTGCCACACAAGATATAGCAACCTTAGTTCCCCTTTGCCTTTGTCTGTTCATTAGTGGCACAAAAAGAAACAGGTTCCTAGTTGTTTAGTGGAACCATTTTTAGTTACCTAGGGGAAGAATTTCTCATTTGGGCACTTACGTCTCGATGTCAGCTGAGCCCAGTGAAAGGGAAAAAAAAAGTTTGTAAGGGACCATTAGGTTTAATAGTGAGGGGCACCTCTCCTATTTCTGCCCCTTAGTTACTGAATACACATATTTTTGGCTGTGAGAGCAAAAGAACCATATGTTAGTCTCCAGTTCTGAGTATATACTGCATTATGCAAATGACACCCAACTCTTATAAGGTGCTGAGTCCAAAATTGAGCTGTGATTAAGCCTTCAACAGGTTTGTTCACTGTTCTATTACTCCAACTGCTTTGGGATGATGAGGTACCATGATAAGACAAGTGTGTGCTGTATAAATAAGCCTATCATTCGTTGCTTTAAAATTAGTTTTCCTGGACAGAAACAGTGTTGCAAGGGATAGCGAGGGTAATTCAAGTATTCAGAAAGTCCATGGATGCTGCTGTTAGTCAAACTACAACAGGCAGAGAAGACAAATCCATATTCCAGGAAATGTCTCTTCCAGCAAGGGTAAATTGCTTCCTCCTCCACGATGGAAGGTGTCTAATAGGGTGGTTACATACTGTACTGGGCACTCAGTATTGGTCTCTGCAGTTGCGTACTCAGCAATAGTGGAAGCTAGACCAAGCTTGAAGGGAAATCCAAGCCCTTGTATAACCTCCATCCCTGCTATTGTGGCCACGTTGTTAGTGAGCCCATTGAGCAAATACTGGCCTCATTTGCACTTGGTAAGTGTGATAGGCAGAATAATGGCCACCCCAAAGATGTCCATGTCCTAATCTTTGGACCTGTGAATGTGTTAACTTACATGACAAAGGAACTTTGCAGATGTGATTGAGTTAAGGACCCTGAGATGGGAAGATTATCACAAGAGTCCTTGTAAGAGGCAGGCAGGAGAGTAAGAGTCAGAGAAGGAGATGCAATGTTAAAAGCCAAGGTCAGAATGATGCAAATGCTGGCTTTGAAGATGGAAGAGAGCCATGAACCAAGGAATGCAGATAGCCTCTAGTAAGCTGAAAAAGGTAAGTATATAAATTTTCTCCTAGAGCCTCCAGAAAGAAATGCAGTCCTGCTGGCACCTTGATTTTAACTCAGTGTGACCATTTAGACTTCTGACTTCCAGAACTGTAAGAGAATACATTTGTGTTGTTTTAGGCTATTAAATTTGTGGAAATTTGTTGTGGCAGCAATAAGAAGTGAATATAGTAATCATTGTCTTATTTCTGACTTTAGCATGAATAGCTTCTGTAGTTCTCTATTCAAAACATTTTATCATGTCAAGGAAATATCCACACATTTCTGTTTTATTTGATTTTAAATTTAAATATCAAGAATGAGTGCAGAATCTGATCAAATGCTCCCCCAGAATGTATGGAGATAATCACATGTTATTTATTGTCTCTTGACATAATAAACTATATTAATGAATTTTAAGGAGTTATCCTGGTATTCCTAGAATAATCCCGCTTGATCCCATTTTTAATTTTTTTGTGCTGAAATTTAAAAATATCATCTTTGAGGTGTAAATAACACCCAATAAGTTGAATTCACTTAAAGGGCACACTATTTTGTCAGTTGTATATAGCCACGAAACTGCGACCATAATCAAGAGGCAAAACTTTTCCATCCGCCCCAAAAGATTCCTTATGTCCCATTACAGTGCACCCTTCCCTCTACTCCGAGTCCCAGGCAACCACTGATTCTATTCCTTTACATGCTTGATTTTTTTAAGATTTTATATAAATGGAGTAATACTAGATATACGTCTCCCTGTGTGTGTGTGTGTGTGTGTGTGTATCTATCTATCTATCTATCTATCTATCTATCTATCTATCTATCTATCTATCTATACATTTCTGCCTTCTTTTCCTCTGCCTGATTTTGAGATTCTTCCATGTTTTTGTGTTTATCAGTAGTTTGTTCTGTTTTATTGCTGAGTAGTATTCCTTTGTATAAATATACTATATTTTTTGCTTATTCATTTAGTTAAATGATGGATATTTAAGTTGGTTCCAGTGTTTTGGCTATTAAGAATAAAGCTTCTGTGAACATTTACATACAGATCTTACTGTGGACAAATGCTTGGATTTCTTGTGGGTAAATACCTAGAAATGGGCTGGTGGGGTCATATGGTAGGTGTATGTTAAAATTTTAGTAAAAGGCAAAAGATTTATGCAATCTGAAGAAAAACCAGAGTATGCTGTTTAACTTAAAAAAACAAAAACAACCTGTCACTTCTTGGAAGTGGTTGCATCATTTCTCATTTCCACCAACAATGCATGAAGGTTTCAGTTGCTCCACATCCTCACCAACATTTGGTATTGTCAGTCTTTTTAATTTTAAAGTATTCAGAAAGTCCATGGATGCTGCTGTTAGTCAAACTACAACAGGCAGAGAAGACAAATCCATATTCCAGGAAATGTCTCTTCCAGCAAGGGTAAATTGCTTCTTCCTCCATGATGGAAGGTGTCTAATAGGGTGGTTACATACTGTACTGTAACATTTAATTTTAAACATTCTAATGAGGGTGTTAAGAATCTTATCACAAGCTTTTGGGTTTTTCTGCGTATCTTACTTTTATTTGTTTCTAATTTAATTTGGTTGTGGTTAGAGAAATATTCTGTATGATTTCAATTCTTTTAAATTTGAGACTTGTTTTATGCCCAGACTATGGTAAATCTCAGCAAACACATAGTGCACACTTGAAATAAATGTACATTCTGAAGTTGTTGGGTAGTGTTTTGTAACTGTTAGTTAGGCCAACATGGTGAATATTATTATTCAGATTCTTGAATAATACCATTATTTTTACAGATCTTTACTGATATTTCTTTTTAGTTGCTCTATCACTTGCTGAGAGAGAGGTGTTAAAAACCTAGTGTGATTATGGGATTGTCTATTTCTCCTTTTAATTCTGTCAATTTTTGTTTCATGTATTTTGAGGCTCTGTTGATAGATATATACTCATTTATGGTTATTACGTCTCATTGGTGAATTGATCCTTTTGTCACTATAAAATTTCCCTCTTCATTTTTGGTATTGTTCTCTCTTGAATTCTATTTTATCAGATATTTATATAACTAATATAGCTCTCTTATGGCTTGCAAAATATATCTTCTTGCATCCATTTAATTTCAACTTATTCCTATCTTTATATTTAAAGTGTGTTAGGTTATGTTTTTTCTTTTTTGTTTTTAAATGCATTTCTCTAACCTCTGTCTTTCTATTTGGATGTTGAGGCCATTCATAATTAATATAATTACTGATATGTTTGAACTTAGTTCTGCCATTTTGTTATTTGTTTTATGTTTGTCTCACTTATTTTTTGTTTCTATTTTCCTGTTTTTCTACTTTCTTCTGGATTGCTCAAGCATTTTTAATTCATTTTATGTATTTATTAATTTTTAATCTATACCTCTTTGTTTTTTAAAATTTTATTTTGTCATTGTTCTAAGCATTACAACATATCATTAACTTTTCTCAGTCTATTTAAGATTACTATTGTACTTTACATAAAATATAAGCACCTTGTGACTCTATAGATTAATTTATGACCTCACCTGCATTTATGTTACAGTTGTATTATATACATTATAAACTGCACAAGAGAATTTCACAATTTTTCCTTATTCATATTTGTTTGAAAGAAATTATTGGAAAAATAGACTTTTATATTTACTCAGATTTACTCAGATACTCACTGTTTCTGTTGGTCTCCATTTATTCCTAAAGATCTGAGTTTACCTCTGGTATCATCTCTCATAAGCCAGAATTAATGACTAGAAGAAATTCATTTGCTTTTCTTTTATCTGAAAATGTATTTTGCTTTTACTTTTCAAGTTTAACTAGATATAAAATTCCGTGTTGATAGTTTTCTTATTCGGCACTTTAATGATGTTGTTCTCCAGTCTTCTGACCTCTGACATCTGAGAAGTCTATGGTCATTTAAACTGTTGTCCAGATAAAAATGTAACATTTCATTTTTGTCTGTCTGCTTTCAAGATTTTCTCTTTTTCCTTGGGTCCAGTGGGTTGACCATGATGTTACCAAGAAAGTTTTTATTTAAATATTTTCTGTTTGGTGCTTGCTGAGCTTGCTAGTTTTGCACATTCACATCTTATACCAAATGTAGAGAGTTTTCAGACCTTTTTCTCTAAATGTTTTTTCTGCTCCATTCTCTTCTTCTACTATTGAAATTATTCCACATGTCTTTGAGGTGCTCTTGTCCCCTCTTCTTCAGATTGGTTGATTTCCTTAAGTTCACTGATTCTTTCCTCTGTCCTCTCCATTTTGCAAATAGGCCCATCCAGTGAATTTTATTTTAGATATTAAATTTTTCAGATAAAATCTCTTTTTGGTTATTTTATTTTATTTTATTTTTTCTCTGTTGAGATTTCTGATCTTTTCATTTATTTTGAGAAGGTTCCATTTACCCCACTGAGCATAGGTATAATGGCTGCTTTAAAGTCTTTATCTGATCGTTCCAACACCTGGTTCTTCTCAGGACTGAACCCTAGTTAGTTGCTTTTTCCCTTGAGAATGGGTCACACTTTTCTGGTTCTTTGTATGTTAATTATTTTAAATTGTATTCCAGATCTTTTGAATGTTATGTTGTGGAGGCTCTGGAGTTTGTTATATTGTTCCAAATAGAGTTGATGTGTTGTTTTATGAAGCAATTAACTTGGGAGAGTCATACTTCAAAGTCTCTCTTGCCTGTAGTGTGTGGAAATTCAGATCTCAGTTCAGACCGCCTCCAGTCTGCCCTATACGTACGTGTTTCAGGGGAACCCGACTGGGCAGAGTTTATACACAGATTTTGGGATTCTTCCTCTTTGGTTTTCTCCTTTCTAAGGTATCCTCTCTCTTTGGCAGCTCTGGTTTCCCCAGTATCCTTTCTTTAGTTCCTTCAGCAAGAATGATGATATGCTTTTCTATTGGAGTTTCTGCTGCCGAGTACCACCACAACAGCTGCTGCTACTCCCAGAGTCAAGCCACAAAACATGAATTTCATCCCACATCTGCTACTGCCTCCTCTCATTGATCGCTTTTCAATGACAGGGTAGTTGGCTTATTTTTTACTTTTTTTTCCCCAGAGATTGTAGTTGTCATTTATGGAAAGATTGATTTGTTAGGTGTTTTACTCCTTCATATCAGAGGTAGAAATAGTGATGTTTTATTCTTAATGTGCTCATGATTTTTGCTAATTTTTCATTTCATATTTGGACATGTATCTCCCTAAATGAAGTTGATACAGAATTTCCTTTTGTGTGTGTTTGTGTTTGTGTTTATGTGCAGTCCTTCTCAAGTTATTATTTTCTTTCATTTTTTTTTTCTTTTGAGACAGTCTTACTCTGTTGCCCCGGCTGGAGTGCAGTGGTATGATCACAGCTCACTGTAGCCTCAATCTCCCTGGGCTCAGTTAATCCTCCCATCTCAACCCCCTGAGTAGCTGGGACTACAGGTGTGCACTACCATGTGTGGCTAAGTTTTTTATTTTTTGTAGAGATGGGGTTTTGCCATGTTTCCTAGGCTGGTCTAGAACTCCTAGGTTCAAGCGATCTGCCTGCCCTGACCTCCCAAAGTGTTGGGATTACAGGCACGAGCCACCACACCTGGCCTCTTTCTCAAGTTTTGATATTAATATTATACATACATCATAAAAAGAATTTGAAGATTTTCCTTCTTTTTCCAATTCTCTGGAATAGTTTAAACAGTATTGTAATCATCTGCTCTTTAAAACTTGGATATAATGTCTCTGTAACACTATGTAGGCTGTGAAATTTTAGGGGGAAACTATTTTAT
>NW_012123487.1:2910137-2912620 GCF_000951035.1 Colobus angolensis palliatus
TTGGATGGAATTGAAGCCTGTCATCCTAAGTGAAATAACTCAGGAACTGAAAACCAAATACTGTATGTTCTAAGTGGGAGCTAAGCTATGGGTACCCAGTGGCATACAGAGTGATATAATGGACATTGGAGACTCAGAAGTGGGGAGGTTGGGAGGGGGTAAGGGATGAAAAATTACCTATTGAGTACAATGTACACTATTTGAGTGATGAGTACACTAAAAGCTCAGACTTTACCGCTATATGATTCATCCACGTGACCAAAACCCACTTGTACCCCTAAAGCTATTGAAATTTTTAAAAAATTACTTATGAAGTTCTTTCACGTTTGTCATTTTCTGGAACTGCACATGGTTTGTGTGAGAGTGTGTGTGTGTTGTGTGTGTGTATGAGAAGAATTTTAACTCAAATTCAATTAGCTTAATAAGTATAGGGTTATCACTATAAATATTATTTATTTCTCATGAGTGAGATTTGGTAGTTCATGTCTTTGAAATAATTTGTCCATTATATCTATGTTGTTCAATTTATTGGCCTAAAATTGTCCACAGTATCCTCTTTTTTCCTCTTAATATCTTTAGAAGCCATGGTCATATCACTTTTCTCATTACTGATATTGGTAATTTGTGTCATCTCTGTTTCTTTTTTCTGTATTAGTCTAGCTAGAAATTTGTCAATTTTACTGATATTATCAAAGAGCCAACTTTTGGTTTCATAATTTTCTGTATTATTTTTCTGATTTCTATTTCATCGAATTCCACTTGATTCTTTGTTGTTTTCTTTATTCCTGTTACATTGGGTTGGACTTAATCTTCTTTTCTAGTTTCTTAAGGTAGAAGATGAGGCCATTGACTTGAGACTTGTCCTCTTTACTAATATAGGCATTTAGTGCCATATATTTCCCCTTGATTTATGCTTCAGTAACATTCTATAGATTTTGCTCTGTTGTGTTTTCATTTTCATTCAGTGAAAAATGCTTTACAATTTCTTTTGATTTATTCTTTGACCTATGGATTATTTAGACTTACAGTATTTGGTTTCTAAATAGAGATTTTCTAGTTATTTTTCTATTTTTGATTTCTAATTTGATTCTATTGTGGTCAGATAAAAAAACTTGGTATTTCTCTAATACTATTAAATTTATTGAGACTTTATAGGGTCTCACAAAAATAAAGCCTCATGAAAAATATGGTCTCTCTTGGAAAATTTTCTGTGCATAACTTGTTCCATTAGTGAGATAAATAACAATGATGTCCCACCTCAAGTTGTACAGCTTACTTTGGTGATATTTCTGCCAATGATGCAAAAACTAAAATACACCATGGAGAAACTTAAGACAAATCTATGTTGAGGGACATATTATGAAATATCCGTCCTATAATCTTCAAAAAAGTCATGATCATGAAATGCAAGGAAACAAAGAAATTGTTATGGACTAAAGGAGACTAAAGAGAGATGACATCTAAATCCATCGTGAGTTTCTGGACTATAATATTTTACAGTAAAGGACATTATTAAGACAACTAACCATGAATGAGATCTGAAGATGAGATAATAGTAATAATGGTAGCATTAATTTCCTGACCTTGATGATCTCATTAGGTTATATTGCAGAATATCCTTGTTATAGGCAATATGTACATACAAAAGTGTTCAGTGAGCAAGGGCATCTTGTTTGAAATTGCCTTTCAAGTAATTTAGAAAAAAAAAAGATTTGCTTCATTTGAGCAACTTCCTTGAAAATTTGATTTTTTCTCCAAACTAAAAAAAATGCAGATGAAGAAACAGGAAAGACCTCAATTAGAAACAAGTCCATGGACAACCTAGGGCAGGGGTCTTCAACCCCAGGACTGAAGACCAGCACCAGCCCATCGCCTGTTAGGAACTGACTGCACAGCAGCAGGTGAGCAACAAGTGAGTGAGCATTACTGCCTGAGCGCCGCCTCCTGTCAGATCAGTGGCAGCATTAGATTCTCACAGGAGTGTAAACCCTATTGTGAACTGCACATGTGAGAGGTGAAGGCTGCATGCTCCTTATGAGAATCTAATACCTGATGGTCTGAAGTGAAACAGTTTCATCCTGAAACCATTCCCCACCCCTACCCTCATCTGGGGAAAACTTGTCTTCCATGAAACCAGTCCCTGCTGCCAAAAAGTTTGAGGACTGCTGACCTAGGGATTAAGATTTTCAAATAAGGATTTAAAAAATTTTAATAATGGCTCTTCCGACCAATTTTCCAAAATTGGTCAAAATCAGTAAGTCACACATATGGAAAGCTCAGTGAATCTCAATCAAGATAAATACAGGGAACATCACACCCAGGCATTTTGATAGTCCAACTTCTGAAAGTTAAAACTGGATAGGTTCAACATATGCAAATCAATAAATGTAATCCAGCATATAAACAGAACCAAAGACAAAAACCACATGATTATCTCAATAGATGCAGAAAAGGCCTTTGACAAAATTCAACAGCCCTTCATG
>NW_012123487.1:2914618-2945357 GCF_000951035.1 Colobus angolensis palliatus
TTGATGGGTGCTGATGAGTTGATGGGTGCAGCACACCAACATGGCACAAGTATACATATGTTACAAACCTGCACGTTGTGTACATGTACCCTAGAACTTAAAGTATAGTAATAAAAGAAAAAGAAACTGGAAAAAAAAGTTCTTAAAAGTAACCAAATAAAAATGCACATTATACACAGGAGAGCAATGATAAGAATTATAGCTGGCTTCTCATCATAAAAATTGAAAGCCAGAAGACAATGGAATAACATCTTTAAATTGCAGAAAGAAATATATTATCAATGTTGGATTAAATATTCAGTGAAGATAACTTTCAGAAATGAAGACAAATAAAGGTGTATTAAGTTAAACATAAAAGCAGAGAGAATTTTCCAACAGCATACTTGTACTACACTAAATGCTAAAGGAAGTTCTTTAAGCTGAAGAGAGATGCTACTAGAGAGAATCTGGATCTACAGGAAGGATTGAAGAATATGGCATATGGGAAAGGTGAATAAATATAACACTCTGTTTTTATTTTCTTGAATTATTCAAAAGTTAACATTTTCATTAAAAAATAGTAACATTGTATTGTGGAGTTTATAATTCATGCAGAAATATGTATATGGCAATAATAACACAAAAGATGGATTGCAGGTAAATGGGGTTATACTATGTTAAGTAGCTCAGATTATGTGTATGGTATATTATTTCAAGATAAAGTCTGATAAGAATGCCTATCGTAACCTCTAAAGCAATTACTAAAATAAAAAGTACAGGTAGTTGTAACACTAGAAAGATGGTGGAGCAAGAGCAAAGAAAAATCCCTTTGGTTCCAGAAAATCTCCTGAAAAACAGGAAGGCTTATGAAGCCCTCAAAGCCACCCAGGCAAAGCAGGCACTTTTGGCAAAGAAGGAGCAGAGGAAAGGAAAAGGGCTCAGGTTTAAGTGACTGGAATCATTTCTACATGATTCCTGGAGGCAGAAACGTGACAAGGTGTGTCTCAGATGACTAGAAGTGAAACCTCATGCCTTGGAATCACCAGATAAACATTCCTTGGCCTTCGCTGTACACCTCGAAAGGATTGATGGCATGTTTACTGGTGCAGAGAACCATTGCAAGACTTTGCCTAAAGAAAATTTTTAGTGGTGTCTTGTAAAAGTCACCCCCCAGAACCTAAAAATGCTGCATATAGTGGAACCTTATGTGACCTAGGGCTTTCCAAATCTGAAGTCTGTCCGGGAACTCATTTTCAAACGTGGACAAGCCAAGGTCAAGAATAAGACCATCCCTCTGACAAACAACACAGTGATTGAGGAGCACCTAGGGAAGTTTGAAGTTTGGTGTCATTTACTTGGAAGACCTCATTCGTGAAATTGCCTTCCCAGGGAAGCACTTCCAGGAGATCTCATGGTTCTGGTGCCCTTTCCACCTCTCAGTGGCCTGTCATGCTACCAAAAATAGGGTGGGCTTCCGCAAGGAGATGGGCACACCTGGCTATGGGGTGAACACATCAATCAGCTCATCTGCCAGCTGAACTAGACCCAGGTGTCAAACTGCAGTAAATTTTTATCAGTGAAGTAGAAGCATGTGTTTTTGTTTTTTTGGGGGGAATTTTTATCAAGTATCTTCAGAGAAGATTATTTCCTGCTTTATCTTCAAAAACTGGAAAGGAAGGGTCAAAGAAAAGACTACCTATGTTCATGGCAAGCACCTCTCATCACAGTCCAGTTCCAAGGAAAACTTACAGCGTTTTCTACGTCGGCTGTTGCCTCGTCTGAAATCAGCATATTTCATGGATGAAGGAAACCTGCTTTGTTGCATCTTCTATCCTAGGGTTTAATGTTGGTGAATGAATAACTCTAGCATTTGTACAAGGCTCACTAAGACTCCTGCAGCAGTCAATCAAGCCCAGGGACGTAATCGAATCTGGAGATTCCTGGGACCTTGTTTTGAAAAAGACTTGAAATACACATAGGAAGAAAGGTACAAAAATAAATGTTCACTCGTCTCTGCAAAAAACAAACAAACAAAAAAACCACAAAGAGGTATGATTAAAAAGCCAATAGAGAAAACAGAATACTAAAAAGTACTCAAGACAGGAAAGGAGAAACAAAAGAATGAAGAATAGAGGGAACAGATAAAACAAGTAGCAAGATGGTAGAATTAAAGCAAACCACATCAATAATTTAATTAATAAAAGACTAAGCACTCAAATTGAAATGCAGAGTTTGTCAGACAATTAAAAAGCAAGACACAGAAAAACACTGTTTAGAAGAGATGCGTGTTAAGTATTAACACACTGACAAAGGTAAGAGAATGGAAAAAGCTATTTATGCAAGCATCAAACATAAAAAAGCTGGTATAGCTATACTAGTATCTGACAAAATAGAGGAGAAGATAAAGATGATCATGGGTCATAATGGTATAGATTATTTTTTGAACTGAATTGTGTTTTCTCAAAATTAATATGTTGAAGTCCTAACCATCAAAGTGTCTGTATTCAGAGATAGAACCTTTACAAAATTAAAGTTAAAGGAGGCCATAAGGGTGGGGCCAATAGGACTGGGATCCATATAAGAAGAGGAAGAGACACGAGAGATCTTTCTCTGCATACATGGAAGAAACACCATGTGAAGTGATATGGTCTGGCTGTGTCCCCACCCAAATCTCACGTTGAATTGTAACGTGTCAAAGGTGGGGCCAGGTGGAGATAATTGAATCATGGGGGTGGTTCCCCCATATTGTTCTCATGATAGTGAATAAGTCTTATGAGATCTGATGGTTTTATAAATTGGAGATCCCCTGCACAAGCTCTCTTGTCTGCCGCCATGTAAGATGTGACTCTGCTCCTCATTCATCTTCCACCATGATTGTGTGATTGTGAGGCCTCCCAAGCCATGTGAAACTGTGAGTCCATTAAATCTCTTTCCTTTATAAATTACCCAGTCTCAGGTATGTCTTTATTAGCAATGTGAAAACAGACTAATACATGAAGACACAACAAGGTGGCCATCTATAAGCCAAGGAGAGAAGACAGGCTTCACCAGAACCAACCCTGTTGCCACCTTGATAATGGACTTTCCAGCCTTCAGAGCAGTAATAAAGTAAACTTCTGTTGTGTAAGCCACTTGGTCTGTGGCATTTTGTTAGGCAGGCCAAGGTGACTAATGCAGATGATAAAGGGGTCAATTCCTTGAGAAGAGATATCAATTCTAAATGTGTATGTATTTAATAATAGCACTTCAAGATACATGAAACAAAAAATGAAACAACTAAAGGGAGAAATCAACAGTCATAGTTGGATGTTGTAATAACTGTCACTGTCACTTAGTAATTGACAGTACTTTTTCAGCTCTGGTCTTAGAAGTGGCTATTTCTGCAAGGAGCTCTGGTTTCTTTTAGCACAGAATGGCATTTAGAAACCAAGGAATGTAGTCATTGTTATTAGGGTGTTGCTATCCCCACACCTTCTCAGTAGAGATAGAGAATATATGTATCGCTACATATATCCTCATATATCTACATATGTAGATATAGATATACATACAAGCAAACAAACTATACACACACACATTCCAACTTTAGAGTCATTTTCTTACTCTGGGCTTCTATAACAAGATACCATAGACTAGGTGGCTTAAACAACAGAAATGCATTTCTTACAATTCTGGAGGCTGGAAGTCCAAGATCAGGGTGCAGAATCCATGTCTGGTGAAGTCCACTTCCTGGTTTGCCGATGACTATCTTCTCACTGTATCCCCACATGGTGGAGAGAGGAAGCTCTAGTCTCTCTCTCTTCTTAAAAGATACAGTCCAATCATGGGGTTCTCCACCCTCATAACCTCATCTAAACCTAACTGCCTTCCAAATGCTTAACTTCCTAGTATTATCCCATTGGGGGTTCGGGTTTAACTGTATGAATCTGGGAGAGGGATACAAATATGCACTCCACAGTAGTTCTACATACAAACATGCAGTCCATAATAGTCCTTCATGCATTTATATCTGTATTTTATACCTCTGTGTATTGCAAACTGAGCTCACACCAATATCTCAAATTCCACTGGGTTTATTCTTGTTTTCTCTTTTCCATATTTCCTACTCTCATTTCCAGTAGTGAGAAACATGGCTCCTATTATCCCTAGTGTAATTGTCCCCCAGTATCCATGGGGGATTTGTTTCAGAACTCCCTCAGATACCAAAATCCATGGATGCTCAAATGCCTTATGTAAAATGGTGTAGTATTTGCATGTAACTTACACATATCCTCCTGTAACCTGTAGATTACTTGTAATACATAATACAATGTAAATGTTACATAAATAATCGTCATACTATAGTATTTAGGAAATAATGACAAGAAAAAAAAGCCTGTACATGTTTGGTCCAGTCGTAACCAGCCATTTTCCCCCCAATATTTTCAATCCACAGTTTGTTTAATCCACAGAAACCACGAATGTGGTGGGTGACTGTTCTACCTGTTTGTTACATCTCTCTATATGTAAGCAGTCTGCATCACCACTGCAACCCCCAACTCCCACTGCTTTTGCACAGACACCCTCCTCTCCTTGCATGGAACATATTTATACAAAACTTTCACATGTATCTGAAATTCAGATTTAACTGGGCATCCTGTATTTTTATTTGCTAAACCTGTTAGTCCCAGAAGGCCATCCTAACTTCCGTGCTCCCGGCCTTCAGGTGACTGTGCTGCAGCCCACGTTCTCTCTCTGCCCAGCCCTGCTTGTGTCCCTTCCTTGGAAGAGGTGTTGATCTCTAGAAAGCACCCCCCAAAAATTTCCTGTTGCTCATCTCCATTTTCAATCAGCTTCCAGGGACTAAACTTGCAACATCAAGCCCCTGCTTTATTATTTCCCTGGTTCTAAGACCCCAGAGGTCCCAACCCACACCCATGTAAGCCCAGTTCCCTGAGCAACCTCGATCCTGGCCCCAGGGCCTGGGGGTGATTCCAGAGGAGCCCCTTTCAGGGATTACGGGCACAGGACGCTGGCCCTGCAGACCTCCAAAGGGCTCCCGCCCACCAGGGGGCAGTCTTCACCTGCGTGTGAGCAGCTCCGGAGGCCCGGGCAGGGGCTCGCTGGGGGAACCGATGCGGGGAATACGTGCGTGAGGGCACGTGAGGGCCGTGCCGGCCAAAGCCCCAGCGTGCGCGGCCTTGCGTGCGTGTACACGCACATGTGTCCAGGTGCCTACGCAGGTGCCTGACCCTGGGCAAGTTGCTCCGTCACGCGGACCTCAGTTTTCTCATCTGTCCGACAAAGGGATCTTTCCGTCTCTGACTGTTGGTGTTCCTTTATCCAAGACTGCTCAGCACGCTGAGTCCTCTCTTTAGAGCCATCTCTGCTTATTGAACAGAGGCAGGGATTCCAGGCCTTTGAATTGATGCGGGGGGTGAGTAGGAGAAGGCAGTGAGGCACGTAGGGGTTTTTGTCTTTTGCTGCCCAAAGCAATGATCTGTAATTGGTTTCTAAATATTTGCATTTGTATTCTTTGCAAAACTTTATTTCAAAATAATGTGAGTCTTTAAGTCCTATGCAAAGCCACCAGAATCCTTGGTAGTGCTTTCCTACTCGTTTGCAGGAATCTGGGCAGAACATGAATTCCCGGAACTAGTGGGACTTTCCAACCAGTTGCTTCTCATGCAGAGGCAGAAAAATGAGGGGGTAAATAGGTCAGGCCTCAGGGGCAGCCTTCTTGGCCCTTACAGATCATTTAATTGCTGTGCCTCAGAGTCTCTTCTGTAAAATGGGAATGATAATAGTACCCTAAGTGATAGTATTATTATTAAGTATTGGTTGAGTGTTCTCAGCTTTGTCATAATACAGCTCTGTGACCTTGGCCACTTTCCCAGGACCTTTGTTTCCTTATCAATAACGGAATGAAGTACTCATTTTGCATGGTTGTGATGAGCAGGTAGGATGTTTGTGAAATCACCTGGTGGTACCTAGTAGATGCTAAATAAATACCTATTTCCCTTATTGGATAAGTATTGCTTCCCAGTTAACACTTATCTTCCCTGTTGCCCTGGCCTCAGCAAGGTGACAGTGGTAAGTCAACAGATCCCTTTTGACAGAGACCTCTCCAGGACATCTGCCTTAGAGGAAGGAGAGTGTAGGTGTTCAGGAAGCTTTGGGGAGAATTGATTTACTTCCTGGAGGGCTTTTTATTAGACCTGAAATGTCACCACGTGGTTTGCTGCTTCCTCTGCCTGTGGGTGATGGGGTAGGAGTAGAAGGTGGAGGAGGTACAAGTGTCTTGTTAGGAGCCCCTGGAAGTCACCTCTTTAGAGGGGCCATCTCTGAGATACAACGATTCGTTTTCTGTTATCCCTATATTTTTGTCTCCACTGCCCCCAACTCCCATGTAAACAGCCTGCTCCTTTGGGAGCCCGGCTTTGGGAGTCTGCTGCTGCAGGCCAGGGAGTAGGAGTTGCTTTCTTTTCTTTTTTGTTCCTTTCTGGGAGCCTGAGTTCTTTGAGATGTGAGTGCCTTTGAGGGAAGAGTCCAGGAAGCACAGCACCCTTTTCCCTGGCAATGCCCGGGGTGGGCAGGACCTCAGAGGGCTGACTGTGATGTGTCTGTGACCAGCTTTCTCTGGCACTGGTTGGCACAGAAGCAGCAGAGCCCCTGGGCTCCTGGGTACTGTGTGGCCTTGCATCAGGTATCTCATTTGTCCCCACTGGGGACAAATGGCCAGTGACCACGCATGCACCCCTTCCAGTGATGCTGGTGAGAGAGAGGACGGGCAGGTTCCGTTAATGACCACGACCGAATTTCCTGTCTCAGGTGGGATGGGGGTTCAGAGGTGGATTTAACTTGATTTAAAGAAATTTTTAAGAAATTATATTTCTCATATACCTGAAATTGTGGAGTTTGATTTGTAGTTGCTATTTCAGAATTTTCCCTAGCACCTACACAGTGTCTTGTATGCAACAAGCACTCACTGAGCCCTTCTCCTTACCCTGTGAGTCTACCTATTGGACTAGTCCTGGTGTTCAGGACTTAAAGTAATGGGCTAGCTAGGAGCCTCCAGGGCTGGGTATCTAGCCTGCAGGTGCCATGAGATGGGTACTCCCAACAGTACAGCCTCAGACACCTTGCTCTGCTTGACAGAGGTTTGCGGGAATGAATGACAGCACCAAGAGCTACCCTGTCTCGAGAGCTTCTGATCTGCTGGCCTGGTGTGAAGTCCTTGGCACAGATTATCTCATTAGTTTTCACAGCAGCCCTGTAAGGTCCAGACTATATTGTCTCTATTTTGCAGATGAGAAAACTGAGGCTTGGAAAGATGGCAGAGCCAGAATACTGTCCCCGGTGGTTGGACACCAAAGTCACTCATTTTAAGCACTTAGGACAAGTGACTGATGGACTGACTGAATAAAGAAGGTAAGGAATAATAAAGTTGCCAAACTGGGGAATGGCAAGACAGAATGTATTTATTTCTTGCCTTTGACACCTGTCTTCAGTGATCCTTTCCCTCCCTGTTCCCCTTAGACACCACCCAGAGAGGCTGATTTCCAGCCTGTGGGGTGCAAGAGGGAGTGAGGGTCCTCTGTCTGTGCCTTCTGGGCCCTCTGAGAGCTCTTGGTCCTGACTCTGGGCTGGGAGGCTGGAGCCCTATTGCCTTTTCTATCAGGGATGGACAGAGACATTCTTTTTCATTTTCTTTCCCCAATGCCATTTTGTTAAATCAGAAATCCTTGAGGAGTGAAGTCACATTTTCCATGCCCCTGAAAGCTCTGGATGAGTGTTATTGTAACCAGAGGAGACTGGGGACAAAGGAAGCTTATAATTTTGTAAACGAGGCTTGGGAGAGCCCTGCCTGCAATGGCTTTCCAAGGGGAGAGGCAGAATTCGGAAAAACCAGAGGCAAGAGGAATGGCAGGACTGGCCAGCTTTGAGCCTGGCACCCAGGCAGAGACCCTCCTGGGGGCCAGGCAGGGTTCTGAGTCCCTCCTGCCCGCTTCTCCGGTTACTGTTTCCCAGCCTTCCCTGGGGAGGGAAGTTGGCCTGCTGAAGCGGCAAGATCTCTGTGCTTGGAGTGAAGCACCTGGGGTCCCAGTGCCGGCTCATTCACCTCAGTTTTCTCATCTGCAAGATGGGCTGGTGAAGGATCTGCCCCGAAGAGTCTGCCTTCAGCCTGGTGATGGGACTGTGTTTTATAGAGAACGAAACAGAGGCGTGTGTTTTTCAGATAGGAAGTGGCAGAACCGGGATTTAGATCCCGGCAGTCTTACTTCTGAGTGGAAACTCCCAACCCTTTGGCCACAGTGCTTAGACTCACCAGTGGCCAAATCATGTGAGACAAATGTGACCCGCGTGCTGCCACCTGGGGTCAGCCCTCTTTGCCCCAGCCTGTAGGGACGGAGGCTTCTGCTGGAAGGCTAGGCTTTTGGGTCTCTTCAAACCTTAACATTCTCGGACCTTCTCCTAGTGGCCAGACTCTGACATACTGCGTGGGAGGGAAGTCTGGGGACAGGTGGCCCATTTCAGCCCTTCTCAAATGAGGTCCAAGCAGATGGCTGTTGCTTCCTCTTGCTGGCCATGGCTTCTCACTAGGCTTGCACAGAAATGGAGAGAAGACCAAATAAAGCTCCTTTGAGGACAAATGTCCCGGACAAGGCTGGGGGTGGGGATCCGAAGATGGACAGAACCAACCCCCCACCTGCCACCTGCAGGGCTCTGAGCCTGCCTGCTCCCAGACTGCAGGTCTTCTGTGCAGGCTGGGGCTGGGTGTTCAGGGCTGAGGGGGGCAGGCGTGTGAGTGGTTTGGAGGAAAGGGCGGGGTGGAGGGGAATGGGTCGTTCACACTCAGCCTGGGTCTGTCACTGAGCACGCGCTCCCTTGCCCCCACAATTCTGGCCCTAGTTCTCCTACTTCCCTAGCCCCGAAGCTGCCCTCTCTAGCAGGCGGCTGAGATTTCCCAGGTGAACTCGGGGGTCCTCCTCACCCAGGGTGGACTCGGGGATCCTCCTCACCCAGGCCAGGATGCCCATAAGGAGCCAGAGGGTGATGAGGATCTGCCTGTTTCCTCCGTGAGAGTTCCTCTCTCACAGGCATGGCCACTGCCCTCCTCAGCTTGTGAATGGAAACACATTCCAAGGGGGATCTGGCTTGGCCCAGGTGGGTTTGAGATCCCCCACTCAAGCCGCCTTCATCTCCCCTCCAGAGCACCAGCTCACTCACAAAGCTTGTCTCGGCCGGTTCTCCTCACAAGCGTGGCTGTACTCCCCTCTCCCTACTACCTTCTCTGTGTGTGTACGTCTGTCTCTGTGTCTCAGTGTCTCTGTCTCTCAGTGTCTCTCATGTTCTCTCTGTCTCTCAGTGTCTCTGTGTTTGTGTCTCTGTCTCTCAGTGTCTCTCTCATGTTCTCTCTGTCTCTCAGTGTCTCTGTGTCTCTGTCTCAGTGTCTCTCTCTGTCTCAGTCTCTCTCTCAGTATCTCTGTATGTGTCTCTCAGTGTCTTTCCACATCTCTCTCTGTGTCTCTCTCTACGTCTGTGTGTGTCTCTCTTGATGTGTGTCTCTCTTGCTCTCTTTCTCTCTCGGTCTCTCTCTCAGTCTCTTCCCCTCCCCCTACCCCCACTAATTTAATGGGACTTGTCTCAGTGTGAGGAAAGCGTCTAATTAGTCTTAGAGGTCCTCCTGTCCAGAATTTCTAAAGCCGTGCTCACGACAAGTGTCCCAGGCTTGAACGGGACGTTTAAGAGACTCTGGGCCAAGAGGAGCAGCACAGAACCACCCAGAGGATGGCTCTATGAAATGGATTTACAATAGTGCCTTCCCAGAGGGTTTGAGATAAAGCACTTAGAACAGAATTCATGTGTGGAGGCCAATAGAAAACATCGCCAAAGTTAAGCTGCTTTCCCTCTCCTCCTCACCGTAGGCTGCTCAAAGCCTCTACTATGCTAAGGAGAACACAGAGCTCCAAGAGGGTTGGTAGAGTTGCAGCATTTCCCAGGATTATTTGTCCAGTGAAACCTCTTGCCATGGAGCATCTAGTGGGGTCAGGGTTCCTCAAATCATAGTTGGGAAATATTGCTAATCCAAGCCCCTTATTCCAAAGAGAAGTGGAAACCTCCCTCCCCAAGTCCCTAGAGCCAGCTGGGGTGCACAGTCAGGAGGCTGGGCTCCAGCTGGGGGAACAGCTGAACTTGACTCCAGGATTGCGCCCAAGGGCCTCCTGTTGTGCTCCCAGGAGCCTTGGCAGTGTCCCTCCAGGGAGTGTCAAAAGCACCGGGAGGCGTGGGGTGTGAGCACCTTGTAAAAGTGAGCCTGCCGTGGATGCCGGAGCTTGCGTCCACAAAGATGGGTTGCCAGCAGACCGTGAGAGTGGATATGGGGGGAGGGGTGGCTAGACCCTCCCTTCCTTGCGTTTCTGTAGGTGAATTCTCTCTGTTTCAGGGAAGGACCCATAGGGCTCTCAGAATTATGTACCCTCCCGGCCCCCAGTCTGGAATCTGGAAGCCGGACTCTCTCCCTCCTAGGTCTGTATCGTAATCTTTTTGGTGTTGATCTCTAGGAAAGATGATACCTGCTCACCACCCCCTCTTAAATTCCTCTTCTGCCTTCTTTGGAAGGTTCTGCTAATATTCCAGCTGCCATCGTCTCAACTGTAACTTCTGAATACCATTAACCCCCTCTCCTGGCAGCTATGATCTGGTTAGAGTCTTATTAGGTTCCCAAGGATAATGAGGTTATCATCATTTTTTTGCCGCTTTTCTTCTCCCAGAATAGCTGGTCTTCTAAAGATGCTGTTCTCTTCTTTGCTGCTGCTGCTGCTGCTGTTCCTCCTCCTCCTCCTCCTCCTTCCTCCCCCTCCTTCTTCCTCCCCCTCCTCCTCTTCTTCTTTCTCCTCCTCCTCCTCCTCTTCTTCCTCCTCCTTCTCCTCCTCCTTTCTTCTTTCTTCTTTCTTCTTGACAGAGTCTTGTCCTGTCGCCCAGGCTGGAGTGCAATGGCATGATCATAGCTCACTGCAGCCTCAAACTCCTGGCCTCTAATGATCCTCCTACCTCGACCTCCCAAATTGCTGGGATTACAGGTGTGAGCTCCTGCCTTCTTAGCTTCTGTTTCGGGGTCACTATAGCTTAGGGCTGGTTTGCTCCAGAACTAGCCTCTGTTGTTGACTTTAAAACTCTTCTAATCTGGGAAGAAGAAACCTGGTGAGGGAGGATTCTATCATCCTACAGTCCATCTTCCAAAGGGGTGGAGTTCCACTGTCCCAGTGTCAGATATCCACTTAGATTTCTGTAGCAGCCCTTCCTTGTCTTGACCAAATGTGCTCACTTGCAGGGTGCTCTCTGTCCCTGACTGGGAGTGCCACTCCCTTCTCATCACAGCCTGTCCTCACTCACATGGGGTCTCAGCCCGCTGGAGAGGGTGGCTGGGTGCTGGTGATCGTCCAAATTTAGGTCTGGAGGACCCCCGGCATAATGGAGGGGCCTAAGAGTGCCCAGATTCTGGTGAAGCTGGCAGGCAGGGCAGGCTGGTACGAGCCTCCACTCACCTGTGAGCTGGTATCTGCCTAGTTGCTTGGCCTAGGAGAATGGACGACTCTCATTTTGAGTGCTTACTGGGGGCAAAGGAAGGGAGGCAGGCTATTTCTTATTGCCTATGCCAGGGCCATAGGAACCTGAGGTGCCAGGCCGTACAGAAGAGTTCCTTGTATGGGAGGGAAGAGGCAGTGGTACCATGGCATTGCAGCTCCCCGTCCCTGTCCCACCTTCAGAGCCCTTGGGAGTTCTTTGGCTGCTCTGTGACTCAGGGGTCCCGAAGGCCCAGGCTGGCTCTGCACCATGTTCTGGGTGGTTATTCACCAGAACCACTGTGCATGCGTCAGATCTGCTCGTATGGCAAGGGCCAGGCCTTTGCCCTGTGGAGGCTGCAGGGCACACACAGTCTGTTTACCACCCATATGTCCTTTCCAGAGTGGATGCCAGCAGCCTGCGGAGGCTGTGGGATCTCACTGGAAAGCCAGGGCTGGGTCCAGGAAAGTTGATTTTCCTCTCCTGAGATGCTTGCATGGGCCCCAGGCCAAGCTCTGCTGAGGGCTGGCGACTGACTGGGAAATGTTCGGCTCCCCTGTCATTGTGGACTCCAGTGGCAGCCTCTGGGGAGGAGAAAATCTGCATGGAGAGCAGTGCAGGCTCGCCTTGCTGATGAGACAGAACAAAAGAGGGGTGGGTTACTGGAGAGGGGACAGAGGACGTTCCTCAGGGGTAAAAGGGCTGACTAGTGAATCTGACCCAGGAAGAGGAGGAGGCAGCAGGGAGGGGGAAGGAAAAGCAATGGAGATATTGGAGGAGCCAAAGGGGACACAACTGTTCCTCCCCTGAAGGGGAAACCGTGGTGAGCAACAGCTGGAACAGGAGTGGAGCTTGGAGGGAGACACTAATGGAGCTCGATGCTTTGAAATTCAAGATGACAATACCAGAAAGGTTGGCTCCACTTGGTAAGTGGAGAGGTCTCAGGACAGGCAGGGGAAGTTCTCTTTTTGGAGTTTGACTCCATGTCTGGTGGGCTTTCACTAAAGTGCAAACCCCTGAGGGCAGAGATTCCTCTCTGTTTTTTTCATTGCTTCGACCCCAGTGCATAAAATAGAAGCCAGCACGGATCAGATTTTTAAAAAACAGTTTGTTGGATGATACATAATTTGAACACAGGGATGTAAAAGAAGGAACATTGTGTCTTAGGGCAAGAGCTGAAAGTCTCTTTCAGGTCTACTCTGGGGCCCTAGAAATGCTTGAGAAGGAGTAGTTTGGGGAATATTTAGGGTCTTCCCACTGCAGGGAGCAAACTGAGGGAGACTTTTAACTGGGGGAGAGAGGCAGGCAAGGTAGACTGTGCTGGGGGTGATCCAGACCAGAAGACAAGGGATAGGAGGTCCATGGCTAAGGTGAGTGGATAGAGGAACAGAGTATGGAGTCAGGTGTCACACCAGGTGGGCTTAGCCTACCTTCTGGGGCTCTGGAGAAGGTGATCTTCAGGAGTTTAGGGGGCCCAGGGATGTCTGTACCCCAGCAGCAGGGCCTCAGAGCAAATCAGGAACAACAGCAAGACAAGGGGGCTGGGCATTTGGAGTTGGGTCTCAAAGCGGGTAACCAAGACAGGACCTCAGGATGGGCCCAAGGCAGGAGAGGAGGCCAGTGACTATGCACATAGGCCTCAGGGCCTCAGGGCTGCAAGGCCAAAGGGAGCTGCGTCCCAAGGTGGGGGATGAAACTCCTTTCTTTGGCTTCCTATAAGGATTCACGCTGGGATTTGTGACCTGGTGAGCTGCCGATGGGGATCTGGGGGTCCTGTGACTCTATGGTAGGAACAGGAGAGCCTGAGACATTGGGAAGCAGACAGGATCCTCACACTGGGCACATCAGCAGCAGGCATGGCGTGGACAGACACAAAATCAAGAAGTTAGCTGAGTGGACAAGAAAGGCCGAGGAGGGTGACTGTGGAGGTCACAGGCAAAACAGAGGCCTTTGTGTGATGTAAGAAGCAGGCGCTCTTTTCTCTATGGGACAGACTTGGATTTCTGTGCTCAATGCAGAACCAGTGCACAATCTTTCCAGGGATGAATGGTCCTTTCTGTGTGACAGAGAGTGCTACCAGCATCAGGGAGTGGCTGGGGATAGAGATGAAAGAAAGAGGTGACTTGGAGATAATTGCAGACATGGAGTATTGAACACTTGCAGGAGGAAGCAGGCAGGTGTCATGGTATACTAGGAAAAGAAAGTAAATTTCCAAAGCCACAAGCATGTTGATGGCACAGCTGGTCAAGACTTAGGTGGGATGTGCTCTCTGCCACCCCACACTGCCCCCCAGGGGCCCAGGCAGATATTTGGAGAAAAAGAGTCCCTGAAAGGTGGCTGAAGTCAGTGAATAAATAAATTAATGGAGAAGGAATGTGTTTCCTGACCCCGATTTCAGGGAGGGCAGCTGGGGAGAAGGCCAGGGGTTTGTACTCAGGACCTGCAGCCTCCAGAAGCCAGGCAAATCTGAGCCTTTCCCCGGCATCTGAGGAAGCCATGGATAAAGCCATCAATCACTTTCTCAGTGGTGTGGAGAGCTCTGGAAGCCCCAGAGTGAGGCAGGAAGCCCCACTTCATGGCACTTCCAGAGGGGTCTGATATTTGTTTATGCGAGACATGGTCCATCTAGGAGTGACTTGATGATTCAGCATCTCCAGGGTGGGTGAGGTGGGAGGAGGCCAGCTTGGAGGGTGGGTCCTTTTCTGTTGGCCAGTCCCTGACACTTGGAGCTCTCCCTGCAATATCTGAGAGAGCAAGAGCATTTAATTATTCATTCCACAAACACTTCCTGGAAACTGACCTTGTGCCACACATGGGCTAGGAGCTGAGCAAAGAATGGTGAGCAATGGCAGGTGTGGTCTCTGCTCACGTGGAGCTTCGTGTACAGTGGGAGAGAGGGGGTTAATCAAAAAGTCACAGACTGGGATGTGTGTTCTAAGGAGATTTTGAAGTCAGGGAGGGTTTCTTTGGACAATAACACCTGTGTTGAGATAGGAAAGGCGATTAGACTTTTTCTAGGTGAAGTAAGGTGGTGTGAGGGAAGACATGAGTTTTCCTCTGGGGGAGCATGGGCTAAGGCCCCGTGGCAGATAGAAGCATGGTGGGTTTGATGAAAATCTGAAGAGGAGGGAGACTTATCAGGAGGTGACTGGATACTTGGATAGGGGTCCAGATTGTGCAGAGTGAGAGTAAGGCTTTATCTTCATCCTAAGAAGCATTGGGAAACCTTTGAGGGCTTTTAAGCAATGGTGGTGGAGGGTGGATGTTTAACCTGATTGAATATGCACTTTGCAAAGCTCCCTTTGGATGCTCTGTGGAGAACGTATTTGAGAACAGAGTGGATTTAAGGAGACCAAATAGGAGGCTGTGTAAATCATCTGGGTGAAGGATTACAATTGCTTAGACCTGTGCAGATGAACAGAGATGCAAATTTGAGAAATACGACAGCAAGTATTTATTTAGTATTCACTATGTGCCAGGCATTGTCCTGTGGGTTTTACATGGAGTATTTAATCCTCACAATATGGTAGATACTATTCTCCTCATTTAAAGATGAGGAAACAGGCAAGTGGAAGTTTAGTAATTGGTTGAGCCAGGGTTCAGTCTGGGAGCCCATACTCTTTTTAAAATTTATTTATAAATTTCTTTTAGTAGAGATGGGGTCTCCCTCTGTTGCTCAGGCTGGTCTTGAACTCCTGGTCTCAAGCAGTCCTCCTTTGACCTCCCAAAGTACTGAGATTACAGGTGTGAGTCACTGCACCTGGCCAGGAAGCCCATACTTTGCTAACCATCATCTTTGCTACCTAGTGGTTAGGATGTTAGATGAGAATGAGAGGACTTGGTGTTTGATTAGACATGAGGGGTGTGAGCATGAGAGAAGAGATGGCCCAGGCTCCTGGCTACCTTGAGTGGGTACTGTTTAATAGGCACAGCTGAATGAGACTGGGTTTGGGGGAGGAGTTTATAAGTCTGCCCTTGGACAGTGTAGTGGTTTTAAAATAAGTCCACATATTCTTTGATGCTTCTCCATTCAAGAGGTGGAGCTTGATTCCTCTCCCCTTCATTGTGGGTTGTATTCAGTAACTTGCTTCTAATAAAAGAATTATGGTGATAGTGATCACGTCTGGTTTTCAAGACAGGTAATAAGAGGCACTGTGACTTCTATCTTGGTTGCTCTCCCTTGGAGCACTCACTGTAGGGGAAATCAGCTGCCATGTTGTGAGAGGGCCATGTTGCAAGGACCTGAGGCCTCCTGCTAATAGCCAGCACCAACTTGCCAGTATGTGAGTAGGGTGAGCCATCTTGGAAGCAGATCCTCCAGCCTCAGTCAAGCCTTCAGATGATACAGCCCCAGCTAACATCTTGACTGCCACCCATGAGAAAACTTGAGACAGAACCCATGACTGCCACCCATGCGAGAACTTGAGCAGCAACTTAAGCTGCTCCTAGATTACCAGTCCTCAGAAATTGTGTGAGATGTTAAGTGTTTGCTGCTAAATTTGGTTGTAAATTGTTATACAGCGGTAGACAACTAATACAGACAACCAAGGGTAGGTGTTGGGTAGGCATTTGTTGTGACTTGGAATTATGATTTGGAAGTTGACAGCATTTCAGTGGTGGCTGAGCATGTAGGAGAAGAGAGTGGAGGGCCACATCGGGCTTTGAGAAGTTTTGTCCTTAAGTGGCTCTGTGGAGAGGGATGAAGGCCCTGAAGGCGACCGGGAAATCTGATGGTTTGCAAATTGGGTTCTGCATTGACTTTAGTCCTATAGAGGGGCCTCAGGGGATGGATGGAAATTTGGTGAGCATCTAGCCCTGCCAGGTTTCTACTCTGATTCATCTGGAGTGGCCTTTTAGCAAGGGGTCTAGTGAGATTCACTGGGGAAAAGCAAAGATCTGATGCTGAAATATTGGAAACTACTAGTCTAGTGCAACCACTACTTTTACAAATGAGGAAACTGACTTGCCTAAGGGCAGGCAGCTTTGGACACAGGTCTACTGGGTCTAATGTTCTTCCCACTGGGCCTCCTTGCCTCCAGCACCTTTCCGTGGGCCTGGGGGAAGAGAATTAGGGCCTGTGCAGAGGACAAGATGGGGTTCCTGCCTTTGACATTCTGTCCCCGCAACCAGGCACACACTGGGGAACAATGACACCCCTCCATGCCCCGTGTGGTGCCTCCTCCTCGAACGAGGCAGGACATGAGCTAATTCCTGGCTCTGCTAGGCATGTGGCTTGCCAAGACTGGTCTTCTCTGAGCCTCAGTTTCCTTATCTGTAAAATGGGAATGAGGATTCATCCTTCTTCACCAGGCTGTTGTGAGGGCCAAATGAGGTCCTAGAGGCCAGAGGGCTTTTCACTAGTGAAGTGCAGTGTAGTTGGAACAGGTAGGTCACTGCTGGCCGGGGGGTCTCAGCCTCTTCAGGCTGCCTTGGGCAGAGTGGGGCCCTTGGGGCCCTGGAGACCTGGCAGTCCCCACATGGTGTGAATCTTTTGCTAGAGCAAATCCAGGCCAGCTGCTCTGAATGTTGGTGCTGCCAAACTTTCAATAACCTGGGACCCCTGCCAGTCACGATGTTCTCCCTGGGTCTGATTTGCAGTGCAAATTGACTCTTAGCTGTTCCAAATTCTCTTGGCTCTCGAGTGCCCATCCTCAGGCCCCAGTACTCATCCTCCAGTCCCATCCCCCATTCTGTAATTCTCTCCCCCCAGTTATCCCCTCATCTCATTTGGAATTATCAGTGGTAGAAATCAAGTAGTGAACGCACCATTGTTTTATAGGGGAGACTCAGCGGGGCCCAGGAGAGTGACATGATTTGTTCACGATTACACCATCATTTACCAGTTTCTCTTTGATGAGTTCCTTTGAATGATGCCTGTGATCTGCAGCTTTCTACTTAATTGTCCTTTTTTGGGCCCTGGCCCCTCATCCACCTGCTCTTCCCTGAGTACCCAGCTGATGACAATGGGACCACTGCTCTCATATTTACCTACCTGCACCACCGCTGGTGGCTGACTTACACAATCCCTTGGCTGTAGAGCCTGGTCTGGGCTTACGGCTGTGCTTCCACAGTTTCTCCTGCTCTGGTCCTCTGAGGGTGGGCAAGGAGCTCTTAGAAGAGGAGACAGGAAGCCCCTGACTCTGGGCACCTCGGTCCCCAGCCCTCCCTGTCCCTCCCACCCTCTCAAGCCTCCAGGCTGTTTCTGAGGTTTGGAATCAGTAGAGAGTTTTCCCCTGACCCTATATTTTATTCTCCCACTTCTCTTTACTTGAACCCATTTGTAAGCGAAAAACCATTTGGGGTGTTGTGTTTATTTTTTCCTTGTTCCACGGGAAATTACTCAGAATGTATAAGTATGTGTTTTCCTTAGAAAATAGATTCCTTTACATTTTGGCTTTGTGGTTCCCAAAGCAAGTGGACCCGCAGAAACCTAGGCTGCCAAGAGGGCTCCCCATCTGGGACTCCTCCTGGCTTCAGAATTACACCCTTTCTCCTCGCAGCACCAGTCACCCCCTCCAGCCCCTTTTGGGTCCACAGCTTCTTAAACCCCACAAGACTTCAGCCAGAGTGGGCCTGACATCTCTCAGGAAGACCAATTCTTCCTGAGCCTTTACTTTTAATTCCTCATTCTCTCTGCTGGTGGAAGACGTTGTGATGGATCAGGGCATGAGAACATTTCCCCTCCTCCACCCTCCGGGGCTGGATTTAAACACAGACTTGAAGTTCTGAGTTCGAATCCTGGCTCTGCCTATTGCTGGCTGGTGACATGAGCAGTCGACTTCATCTCTTTGTGCCGTTTTCCTCTCCTGTAAAACACGGCCATTGACAGTATTTGTGCAGAAGGCCATTGGGAGGGTTAAGAGAGTTAATATGTGTAAGGCGGTTAGGATATTGCCTGGCATGGAATAAGTCTCATCTCATGTTTGCTTTTGTTCCTATGCATGTGCTTCGCCCCTGATAATACTCATTTTAGTTTTAGCCTTGGTTACAGCCCATTCCCAGTAAGGTGCAAAGGCAGGTAGAGACAGGATGGTGTCAGTATGGCTTCTCCTCATCACCTTCCCCCAAGTTGAGGGATCTCAGTGCTCTTTTCCTTGGCTTGGCCCCTAACCCAGAACTCCCTTTCCTCCCTTCCAAAAATCGCCTTTCTGTTTGCTCACCCATGTTCATAGCAGCATAATTCACCAGATCCAAAAGGTGGAAGCAGCCCAACTGTTAATCAATGGATGAGTCACTCAACAAAACGTGGCATTTCCATGCAAATAGAATATTATCCAGCCTCAAAAAGGAAGGAAATTCCGACATCTGCTCCCACATGGATGGACCTTGAAGACATTATGCGGAATGAAGTAAGCCAGACACAAAACGACAAATATTATATGATTCCACATGTAGGAGGTATCCAGAGTCGTCAAATTCAGATGCAGAAAATAGAACAGTGACTGCTGGGGCCTAGGAGGAGGGGGAGGATGGGAGGCTGTTATCTAATGGGTAGAAAGTTTCATTTTGAGATAATTAGAACATTTCTGGAGAAGGAGGATGGTGATGGTTGTACAACAGTGTCAATGTCCTTAATGCCACAGAACTGTACACTTAAAAATGGCTATCATGGGAAATTTAGTGTTATATATATTTACCAGAATATAAAAGGCAGAAGTAAATAAAAATATATCAATAATTAAAAAAAAATCCAATTTGCCTCTTGAGACACTCCGAGAGGGGCACTCATAGTAAAGTATTCATGCCCTGTAGGGGGCATGAGGGTGAATGAGTCTCCCAGGGATTGGGCTTGCCAGTGAACTCCTAATTGGCTCCCCTTATTGCTTTCAACCCTTGAGGGAAGCTCTTTCCTGGGCATCCTCCCTGGGAGATCCTCAAGTTCATAGGGTCACAGCCTTGACAGGCAGCAGCCTCCATGTTACAGAGATACCTTATCTCCTACACCGTCTTGGAGCTGGGGACTGGCTGCTGGTCATGGATGTGTGGCCCTCTGGGTCCCCCAGCACTTCACTTGCTCTCAATGCATGAGTGCGCATTCATCTAGGATTAATTAGGCACCTCTGTGTGCCAGGTAGAGTGCCAGGCTCTGGGGATGGAGAGCCAGCTGGTGCCCTGCTTCAAGGGGCTTTTGTTCTAGTGGTCAATGGTCCATTTTGAGCACCAGGCCCTGAGCCATTATTTCATTTCACTCTGACAACCGCCTAGCAGGTGCCGTCGGACTCTCAGCCTTTTTTGCAGCAGCATTCTTTCTATGGGAAATGCCTAGGTCCATTTGGAGATACGAATGGGAGGTCTGGCTGTCCCAGTAAGAAGAGATTTCTCTCCAGTCTCTATCTGTCCCACTTGCTTGAAAGACTGAGTCATTTGAGGGCCTCCTCTGGGGTTAGCAAGGGACCCCGTAGGTGCCTTGGTACCTCTTCCTGCAGCCCCCAGTGGCCCCCATAGCAGGCCAGGCATAGTCAGACCCCTGGGAAAGCCCAGCTCAGAGCCATCAGTGATATCTCTGAAAGAAGTGATGAGTGTCTAGTTACAGAGCGAAAAGGACAGAGACCCCATTACCGAGGCCCTAGGGATAGAAGACCAGTGCCCTCCTGCCAGGGCTGTGTACATGCCAGGTACTGCAGCAGCTCTTGGGAAATTGCAGGTTGGACCAGGCATGGTGTTGGGTCTCCACGAGGCAGCTGTGCAGAAGCTGTGATGCCCTTCTCTTGCCTAATTCCACCCTTCTGTTTTCACTTGCTCTGCGTCCTGCTAAATTCTCTTCCCCTACGTCCTGCTAAATTCCCTCCCCAGGCTAAAAGTTTCCATCTCTGGGCTTGGCCCCAAAGTGAAATTCTTTAGAAACTTTCAGCTGAGTTCACTTAGCTATTGTTGAGTGAAAGAAGGTGGGTGGGGGAGGAGACGGTTTGGGTTTGGCTTAGTTTTGATGCTTCAAATGCAAGTGCAGTGAGACCCAGAAATTTCGCCTTGGCTGCTGGGGTTTCAGGTGGGGTTAGGGAGGCAAGTGGGATCACGAAGACAGCTTAGGGCTGGGATTGGGACCCCTTGGATCCTAGTCCTGACAGGGTAGGTCCTGCCTCCTAGCCCTGCTGGTCAAGTTGCTCTATTTCTCCAGGACCTATTTGCTAATTTTCAAAGCCAAATCTTTTGAAGAAATTATTTCTAAGGTTGTTTATGCATAGCCCTGATGTTTGCTGATTGATGCCTTAATCTCACGATATGATTTTTATTTGAAACAAGCCCTGTTTTTCTCTGTGTGTGGGCAGCCATCAGAAGGTTCTAGCTTCTGTAGATGCCTGTGAGGCGCTGTCAGCCTCCAAATCATAATCGACCTTGTGGCTGGGCCACAAAAGTCTCAGGCTTGGCCTGATGGAAATCAGGCAGCTGTCCCAGAAGGAATGAGCTTTGCTTTGCCCGCCCTTCCTCTCCTGTTTGTTTGATTTTACTCTTGTTCTGCGTCAGGGATGAGTTGGTTGGGAGAAGGGGACGAAACTTAGAGCCTAGATCTGCACATGTTGTTTGGTTTGGGAAATTAAAAATAAAATATTTGGTTGATTTTAGTCCAATAATGTAATTTTTTTACGAAGACAGGTTATTGGTCTGGATTCAGGTGATTTTTTTTCTATCCTAGCATAAAAAGATTTTTAAAAATCCAGCAATTACAAAAAAAATTTGCGAAATGCCCTCTGTGAATTGGTTGCTCCTAAGTGGGTCTTCTGTAGGTGGGAGCTCTGAGGTGCAACTAAGATGAACACAAAGTGGCAGGAGAAGAAGGGGAGACAGAGGCTGATGTAGGATTTTTACATCATTAGGAAGTTTTCTGGCTTCCATGCCATTTCTGGGACATAACTGGAAACTGCCTAAAATGTGCGGGGACAGAGGAGGAAGGGGCTGTGAAGCTCCCCTTCCCTAGAGACCTTAAAAGCAAGTAGGTCCTCCGGTATCCCTGGGGTTTCTTAGTCATCCTGTCTGGAGGCAGAGGGAAGGATGAAATGACCTCTGGAGGGCGTATTAATCATGTTAATGCAAATAGGAAGATCAACAACCCATCTGGCTGAGTAGTAAGATCACCTGCAAGAGTGGAAACATTTGCATGTTGCCTCTCCCTGGGTGGTAGCCCATCTCTTTCCTTCACTCTCTCTCTCTCTTCTTTTTTTCTAGTCCTGGATCAAGAATCTGTCATTCAGATTATTCCAGAGCCCTTGCCCAGTGCTACTTATGCCTCCTGGATGCTGAGCTGACAGGCATGGTGAGGCTCTGGCAAGCTTCTGCCTTCATACCCCTTCCCGCAAACTCACTGTCTTACTTTGATCTTGGGAATCTTGTCTACATTTTAACACACATCAGTTCACATAGCAGATTTGAAGCAATGAGGGACAGGCTGGGGAGGAGAGATGTTTTGGGATGGGAGATGCTTCTCATTTACCCTGTGGGTACCTGCCTTTTGGCTGGTCCTGAAACTGTCAGTATTCATTGTTAACATTCATTGAGCAGCTAGTGTGTGTGGGGCTCTGTACTGTCCTCTGAGGGTATTATCCACATTTTCCAGCTGGAGAAACTGAGATTCTTGCCTGAAGTCACAGCTTTGGTGAGATGCAAAGCAAGGATGGAAACCTAGATTTGTCTAGCTTCAAAGCCTGTGCTTTTAACCAGCATACTCAACCATTTATTGGTGGCCAATGGTCATGAGCAGTTACCAATACCCTATACTTATTGCTGTGTGCCTGAACTGGTGCTAAGTGCTTTGCTTGGATTCCTACATTCAACTGGCCACTGTTACACTCACAGCTTTGGTGGAGTTGGTCCTCAGATCTGAGCTGCATCTTCCCCGTGGGGTTGCAGCCCCCAGAAGGCCTCCTGCTGCCCAGGGCCACAGCATGACTTCTGTGGGCACTTTGCCCTCATGGGTCCTCCCCCTGTAGAGAAATATTAAAATTTATACTTTATGACTACATTGGTATAAAAACAAATGTAATTCCGGCTGGATTCATGATTGTATACTCATTTGTATTCTATTCATTTTTTTCCTTTTGATATTTGAAAGACAACTAAAATAAAAACATTTTTGAGGGCCCCTGGAAATATCGTGGCTTCTAGGCACTGCACTGTGCCTCATTCAGAAGCATGCCCTGTGTGCTGGAAGTGATGGGCGGTCCTAAGAGTCTTGTCCTGGGAACTCCTCTGGACCCAGCAACCTCTGCTGCCACCTGACCTGGAGCCCAAGCCACTCCTTCAGCCAAGCAGTCCCAAGGTACAGGAAAACCAGGTGCACCTCTGCCCTCTTACTCCACCTCTTCCACCTTCTCTCAAAATCCTTCCAAGCCTTATAGACAATCAGCAAAAGAAAGTAACCCCTCTAGGCCCTTTTAAAGTCCATTTAGGCCCCCTCTTCTTCCCCAGCACAAGCTCTTTGATTTCATCTCCTTCTCTTCCCCTTTTTGAAACAGTTGACTTTTAGGAACTACAATGACCAGGGCAACTCACCCCACTTCCCAGGAAAGTCCCTCCTTCCTTCTCTCAGAGAAAGGTTGGAGGCTGCTCTGGGATTAGTGCTGCCCGCTCCCTCCCCAAAGGCTTTGTACCCTGCAGCAGTGGGCTCCCAGGGCCTCCATAGGGAGGAGTGCCTTCTCAGCTCAACCTTGACTTCAGAGGGGCCCAGGGTGGGAGTGGGAATGGAGGGCTTCATTACTTCATTCCTCCATAGTATATGGCTAAGTATTCAAGAGTCATAAGCAAAGCTGCAAACTTGTATATTCTTTCTTTCTTCCTTGACAAAATACTGTTAACCAAACTGAAATGAAGCCAGGTAGGAAGTAAGATATTGGCATTTATTTGGGGGAGGTCTTAGGAATTATAATTTGGGATACACAATACCTTTTATGACAATGTAGACAATCAGCTTCTAAATTTAGAACTTCAGACTCTGCAGAGTCCTGAGCTGGAATATACTGGAGCGGGGAGGACTGTCCCTCGCTCCCACCTGCCCCTCTGCTTCTCCTACCCAAGCCCCCAATTCGAATCTAGAGTGTCTGTGTGCACACAAGGGTAGAAGTGGTGGTGGTGCCAGCTCTTGCAGCCCAGCCTTGCTGCCCCTTCAGTCTAGGGGCATGTGTGTGTCTGTGTGCACTAGACGGGTGGTTGGCTTTAGTCTTGCAGGGAGGAACCCTGGGCAGAGGCCCAGACAGGAACCCAAAGTATGGTTCAGAAGGAAGCCCTGAGCTTTGGTCTAGTATCTTCTCTTGGGCCTGTGAAATCCTTGCCCTGTGAAGAGCCCCAAGGCCAGAGGAAGGCCGGAGTGGGGCCTCTAAAGAATGGCCCAGGCCAGGAACCCGTGTTGCTTGGCTTTGAGGGAGGTGCAGTCCTCAGCCTCTGCTGTCTGGCTATCAATTTAGATCTCCTGACTCAGCTTATGAGGGGTTTGTTCATGTCTTAGGGCATGTGGCAGTGGTGACCTTTTGTTACACATGATTGACTCCCACATCCTGGAATGGAATAGAACACATTATTAAAACCATTGATGAGTGAAGTCGTAAAAAGCAAGTTGAAAAAGAGGCAAATTCCTAAGAACAATAAGGTAGCCTTTTCCCTAATACTGATGGCAGATGGAAAATCGGTAACTTCATAATCAAAGCTTTATTAGGACACTTCTTGTGACATGGCCACTTAAGTCAAACCCTATAAGGGTATGAATAACTCTCAAGTTTCACCCCAACTCTTATTACTTTGTAAATCGAGGAAAACACCATGAGTGCTGAGTGACGAAAGTTGTTGCTTTTTAATCCATACTGAGTTACTGGAACCAGGAAAATCCCTTAGTTTGTCATTCTAACACTCCCGTCATCATTCTAAAGCTAAGTTTCCCTGCGTCTTCCCCCCATATGGAAGCAAAATGGAGAGAATACCAAGTTTCATGCTCAACTTTTTTTCTTCTGGAGGAATTACTTTCTAGTTTCCTTAACCAGTTAATTCAACCATAATGACTGGGTACCTACCATGTGTCCAGCAGCTGGCCAGTACTTAGAATGCAGTGGTGAATAAGGCAGGTGTCCTTGCCCTCATGATGTTGACAAAACCCTTTTTTAAATAAGAGCAGTAAAATCCTCACTCTTCTGACAAACCACACTATTTGAATTTAAACACAGAGAAGCTTTCTCTATTAGCCAGGTTTCACCTTAGCAATATACTGGCATGAAAGGTTCTCAGAAGCTGCTGTCTGAAAGGATAAGTGTCCCTGGAACCAAATCCTTTAGGCACTTGGGAAGCCAAGAGTGTCTGTACATCCCAGACAGGGAAGCAGACTTGGCCACCAACTCACCCTGTCACTTGGAAAAAGTCATTTTCTGTCTCTGAGATGCAGTTTCCTGACCCGTGCAGTAGGATAGCTGACCTAGATGATTCCCAAACTCCCCTTCCACCATGACATTTCGATGACAAACATTTTTAAAAATAGAAAATAAACTGTATTTTAAGCACAGGCCCTAAGTGACTTCATTGAGCTCACCTTGAACTGCCCTGCACCAGAGGCAGTTTGGCTCTTCCCTGTTGGCCAACTCTGTCTGATCAGAAGCTCCTATTGTCTTTGAACTGGTTTGGAAACTGCAAGCAGGATGAGTCCCAGCTGCTCATGCCCTCTGGGACTTCCCAGACCCCTCCGGCTGGAGAATGTAACCCAAGGCTCTTGTTCTTGTGTCTGTGCCAGCCCTTGTCATACCGTGGTGACCAATCTGTTCCCCCACCAGATTAATCCGTTTATTGCACCAATATTTATTGAGAGCCCGGTGGTGCCAGGCATTGTTCTAGCTACAGTGGGAAATATAACAAAGCCCCTTTCTGCCTGCAGCTTGCATTCTAAAAGGGAGGGAGAAGAGGGAGAAATAAACCTGCACCACCACCCCACCCCCCACCCATAATTTGATGTCATGAGTGGTAAAGTGGTATTATAAGGACTAGAGGAACAGAGTAAGGGAAAGAGCGTGAAGCAGAGTGCTGTTTTGGCTTGGGTGATCAGGGACGCCTTTTTGAAGAGCTGACTTTGGACATAGCCCTGAAAGAAACAAGGGCATGAGCCACACTGCTTTCTGGAGGAAGAATGGTTTAAGGAGGGAAAACAGCAGGAGCAAAGGCCCTGAGGTGGAAGCATGTTGCCTGGGTTCTAGAACAGCAAGATGGCCAGTGCAGTTGAAACTGGGGGCAGTGAAGGGGAGAATGGCAGGCAGGAGGCTGGAGGTCAGATCATACCGGGGAACAATGATCATGGATTTTGTTTGAGGTGTGATGGGAAGTCTTTGGAAGGTTTGAGGAAGGGAACAAATATGATCTGATTTGGGTTTTAAAAGGATCACCTGGTTGCTCTGTATAGAAGACACTGAAGTGAAACAAAGGTAGAAAAGCAGGACCAGTTAGGACAGGGGTCCCCAGTTCCTAGGCCATAGAGATACCAGTCCATGGCCTGTTAGGAACCGGGCCACAGAGCAGGAGGTGATTGGGGGGGTGGGGGTGAGCAAACATTACCACCTGAGCTCTGCCTCCTGTCAGATCAGTGGTGTCATTAGATTCTCATAGGAGCACACACCCTACTGTGAACTGTGCATGTAAGGGATCTAGATTGTGTGCTCCTTATGAGAACCTAATGCCTGATGATGTGAGATGGAACACTTTCTTCCCCTACCCCCCACACCTGGTTCACCATGAAACTGGTCCCTGGTGCCAAAAAGATTGGTGATATGGTTTGGCTGTGTCCTCACCCAAATATCATCTTGAATTGTAGTTCCCATAATCCCCATGTGTCATGGGAGGGATGCGGTGGGAGGTAATGGAATCATGGGGGAGGTTTCCCTCATGCTATTTTTGTGATAGTAAGTTCTCTCGAGATCTGATGGTTTTATAAGGGGGCTTCCCCCTTTGCTCAGCTCTCATTCTTCTCTCTCCTGCTGCCTTGTGAAGAAAGATGTGTTTGCTTCCCCTTCTGCCATAATTGTAAGTTTACTGAGGCCTCCTCAGCTCTGCAGAACTGGGAGTCAGTTAAATCTCCTTTCTTTATAAATCACCCAGTCTTCGGTATGTCCTTGTAGCAGCATGAGAAAGGACTAATACAGTTGGGGACTGCTGAGTTGGGAGAGGATCATGGAGACTGGTGGGAGATGATGGCTTGGTTGAGGAGGAGGTGAGACGTACTTGAAGTCAGGTATATGAGTGCGGGTACAGACCATGCGTTATTTGCCTAAGATGGGCTCTCGCCCAGAAAAGGTGCTCCAAAGAGGGAAAGATGACAGTGGAGAGCTATGGTCAAGGTTGAGAGAGGGAGAAAAGTGGAGAACACTCACACAGCTCTGGCAAGTCCACCTCTGAGGCTCTGTCTGCATTGCATGTACCTGTTTGTTTGCCCTTGATGTGTACATTCTATAAATACCTTGTTTTGGTTGAACCTTTTGTTGTTCAACCTGGCAGGCTCCTATTCCTGAACCTATTGTTTTGTCCCTATATGACCCCTTCCTGCTAAAAACAGCACTGTCCTTCTTTTGGGACCTGCCCCTCCCACCCCATTGCTTTAATGTCTGCATCATCTCGGGGTTGCTGAACCTTTCCTCTCTCTTAGGACCCCACTGCTTGCTCATGGAGACTGACCCTCCGTGTCTGCTGCCACAGTCATGTTGCTGCCCACGGGTTCCCTCCTGTGGGGTGAATTCTGAGCTCCAACATCGCCTTTACTGCTTCTGCTGTGGCCAACCTGATCCTCAGAGGCCTCCCCATTCTAGTCTCTGCTGAAGCGCCACACTGCTTGCCTTGCTTCTTTAATGCCTTTGGTAGGGATTGCCCCAAGATGCCAAGCAAGGCTATAGCCCAGCAGCATGGGGAGATAGTGCCCCATGTAGAAAAATTTGACCTATGAAAGACAAATGAGAGGGATCCAGCAGACAATTTTTTCTCTTTTCTTCTATGGGATGGAAGGTTCTCAGGGATAGTGATTATGCCTCGGATGTGTGAAGACATCCCCTGTGAATCAGAAACTGACTGTACCCCTTTGTGGAGCTGTGGATAGCTTGGAAATGCATTCACCCCTTTCCTTTCTCTCTTGAGAGAGTGAGAAAGTCTTTGCCTTGAGATTGTGCCTCCTAATAAGCCTTATCTCTATTAAGGGACTCTGGCACCATTTTCTTGGACACTCCCTAACCCTGTGACTCGAGTAGGTTCTGTCAGCCAGTTCCCTGGTCCCTTGGCCATGGAGGCGGACACTGACCCAAGCTAGACTGATAGAAGCCCTTACTTTGTGTCTTTTAAATTGGATTAGAAGGAAAAACAGTTGTTCCCTTCTGGCACTGAGCCTGAAGATGCGAGTCTAAGAGCTGCTCAGGGCCATTTCCCAAGGAATGTGGAGGAAGCCTATCTGGGGGAAGGAAGCTGGCTTGTAGAGAAGAACAGAGATGAGCAACACAGATAGTTCTGGATCCAATTGCTCTGAGACCCAGCTGCGCCCTGCCCTTCCCACGGTTTCCTTCTGTGAAGAACAAATTCTTTCTCCTTCCTGGCTAGTTTGATTGAATTTCTGTCATTTGCTGTATTAGTCAGGGTCCAGGCAGAAAACAGAAACCACTCTGAGTGTGTTACATAGCGAGAGTTGAACACAAGGAATTGATTATGCAGAGATGGGAGAGCTGAGAAACCAAATGGGAATTAATGACATGGAAGCTTCCAACACTCCTCCCTAGGGCTGAGGAATAAGGGGGAGGTGGTTTTACTGTCAGCCACGATGGGGCCACCTGCAGAAGCTAAGACCATGGCTGGCCCGTGTGGTGGGAGCTAGGGCCATGGAGTGAGGCTGACACTCCCTGAGATGCTGCCCAGAGCAGAAAGAGGGTGGCAGAAACAGTGTGGCCTCCCTCTTCCTTCAGCCTTCTGTCATGCCTCCCATTGGTCAAAGCTATCCTGAAGTCAGCAGGCAGGAAAGTCTAAGAAATATAGTATTCTGCAATGCGGAACAGGGCAGAAGTGAACTAGCAAGCAGACCAAACAGGCAAATGACCAACACACTGGCAGTCTAAGAGTCAGTTTATTCCACAGTGCCTGCTTTTAACTGTGAACCAGAGAGCCAAGACTCAGTCTGAAGCTCTGTCTGCAGCTCGACCCTGTGTCGTAGCTCACAAGTTCATCACAAAGTTCTGGTGATGATAGTTATAATGGTGATGGTCCCTAAGAAGTCCTGCTCCTTTGGAGGTTTGAATTGATTCCCCAGTGCATATTTTAAAGCCTTTACTCCTCCATAGGGTATACACAGGAAGTTGAGTTCATTGCTTAGAGATTCAGTTGAGCCACAGAGAGAACCAGGTGTAGCTTCAGAATTTCCATAGCCAATAATCTCCTGCCAGCATGGCTGCAGGAAATCTCCTGAATTTCAACCCAGCGGCTGATCAGAGCTGCTCAGTGGCCACCACAGAGGTACTAAGCTTGCTAAGCTATGCTGGTGCATTCGGAGTTCTCCCTAGCCTCCAATCTAAATTCCTTCCCCTGTATTGTCAGGTCACCCTTGGGAGACCTAGGATAGGATTATCTAGAAGATCATGCAGGCTTTTGAAAAAAGGAAAGAGCATTATTTTTGAATTTCAACTGAGCATGGACTTAGAAAGCTCTGCTGATGTGGCCAAGGAGGGGCAGGAATGGGGGTCATGTGATGGATTTTCAGACTCTGGAGTGACCGGAATGACTCACTGGAGGCCATCCAGGCCATGGGGTTTGAGGTCCAGTAGTGCTCAGCAAAGAAGTTCCTGGGAACCTAATGGGGACAATTTGGGGTTTTGCAGATCATTTGAACCGAGGTTGTTTCACATATGTTGGAGAGCATGCAGCTCTCTATATGTCTATATTTTAAAGTAAATAAATGGTTCCCTGAGCAAACCACATGGTATTGGATGGGCTCAGACTCCTGTTCCAAAGCCTCTGCTTTCTGGCTTTACAGGAGCCTGTGGTGACCACTCTGGGCTGGGAGTCCGTGTGCTGGGTCAGCTTCTGGCTCCTGCTGAGGATTCACTGTAGCGCCAGTGGACAGGCAGCTTGTCATGCCTGGGCTTAGTTCTACCTTTCTGTGAAACAGGTGGAAGACTGGGGTCACAGGGTGTTGTGAGAATAGAAGAGATTTTTGCTTAGTGTTGCAGGTTGAATAGTCCCCTCGAATTCATACATTGAAGTCCTAACCCCCAGCACCCCAGAATGGGACTTATTTGGAAATACAGTCCTTACAGAAGTAATCAAGTTAAAGTGAGGTCATTAGGAGTGGGCCCTAGTCCAATATGATTAGTTTCCTTATAAAAAGGAGAAATCTGTACCCAGTGACACATGTAGAATGAAGATGACGTGAAGATGGTCGTCCACAAGCCAAGGAGAAAGGCCTGGAGCAGATTCTTCTCCCATGTCCCTCAGAAGGAACCAATCCTGCCAACCATTGATTATAGACTTTGAGTCTCCAGAATTGAGGGAACCAGGGGCTGCAGAAAGAAGCCAGAGTGGGAGAGAGGGCTGAGGCAATAACTTCCAGTGAGAAGAGCGTGGGAGATGCCCTTGTACCAGGATCCTGGGACTTGAGAATCACTTTCATTTCCAAGACAAACTCCTTTTCTAGTTAGACGGCAACTAACATCTACTCTCTTCTCCCAGCTATTGTGTTTTCAGCCCCTTTCTTCCTTGCCTACATATATGACCATGGGTGTATTAGGCTGTTCTTTTATTACTATAAAGAAATACCTGAGAGTGGGTCATTTATAAAGAAAAGAGGTTTCATTGGCTCACGGTTCTCTAAGCTTTATAGGTGGTGTGGTGTTGATGTTGCTTAGCTTCTGGAGGGCCTCAGGAAGTTTACAATCATGGCAGAAGGGGAAGGGGGGCAGGTACATCACATGGTGAAAGCAGGAGCAGGAGAGGGAGGGGGAGGTGCCACACACTTTTAAACAACCAGCTTTTGAGAGGTCACTCACTATTTTTGAGGACAGCACCAAGGGGATGGTGTAAACCATTCATAAGAAATCCATCCCCATGATCCAATCAACTCCCACCAGGCCCCACCTCCAACACTGGGGATTATAATTCAACATGAGATTTGGATGGGGGCACAGTTACAAATCATACTCATGGGAAAAATCACCTTGAACCTTATTTCCAGTACTGTCTTTCTTATTTCATTTGATAGCATGCTTCTTAGAATCAAATTCACTGATATTCATGCAAG
>NW_012123487.1:2945672-3007257 GCF_000951035.1 Colobus angolensis palliatus
AAACAAAAAACAGAAAGAAAGAAACAGTAAAACGTTCAGTCTTACCTGTCCTTCAGTATCAAGGTTGAATATCATCTCTTGTCACACCACTCCGTTGAGCCAGAATTAAACACATCATGTTTCCTTCTCTCAAGGATTACATCACAGTCTCCTTTAAATTGTAATTATTTGCTGTCAGACTGTGAGCCTCATAAAGACAGGATAAACGTTTCACTCAGGGTTGAATCTCTAATGCCTGCCACATCATGGGTGATTAGAAAATGTGTTTCACATTAACTAACAAAGACTTTAGGCAGAGAATGGCCCTGATCTGTGGCCCAGGCTGCAGAGCTGTGCCTGGAGCTGGTCCAGGCATGGGTGGAGAAAACACAACTCAGACTTCTAGACCCATGAGAGGCTCCCTATTTCCAGCTCAGCTTCACCCAGCAGCATGGCCCACTCCTACAACTTAATCCATTGTGACTTGAAGGCAGCAGGCTTGACTAGTGTGTCCATTTCGGCAGGCAAACATATAATTTTGGGTCATGTCCGGTGCCATTTGGAAGGAAGCTCAGGTTTCCCTAAGTGGAAACAGCATGCTCTGAAAGTAATTATGGGCCAGGAAGCATGTTCTGGAGTGAGACCCAGCATATCTAAGCAAAGGTTGCCCTTCCTGCCTGGTGACAGGACAGCCCAGGGAGGACATAATCAGTCCCAGTTAACCCCAATAGTATCCTAGGAGGGCATGCATCATGCCGGGAGGAGCAGGCCAGACTGGCACTGGGATATCTGCCAGGATTCTGGATGCCAGTTATTTTGGGTTTTGGTTTTCAATGGACTCCCTGGGGTCACTCTTTTCCATGCTAGGACCTCAGAAACAGAGCATGATGAGCTCCTTGTTAGAAGTGGTGGGACCTTGGATAATTGCTTCTCCTCTCTGTTTCTGTCATCGTGAGGAAGTTGAACTAGATAACCTCTGACCGATTAATTGTATGCTGGTAAAGGTTTAACACCAGCTCTTTGGAATAAAAAAGCTCTGACTGGGTGCAGTGGCTCACACCTGTAATCCCAGCACTTTGGGAGGCCGAGGCAGACGGATCACCTGAAATCAGGAGATCAAGACCAGCCTGGCTAACAAGGTGAAACCCCATCTCCACTAAAAATACAAAAAAAAAAAAAAAAAAAAAAAAAATGAGCTGGGCGTGGTGGCGGGCGCCTGTAATCCCAGCTACTCGGGAGGCTGAGGCAGGAGAATGGCGTGAACCTGGGAGGCAGACCTTGCGGTTAAGCCGAGATCCGGCCACTGCACTCCAGCCTGGGAGACAGAGCAAGACTCCGTTTTAAAAAAAAAAAAAAGTGGTGTCTACTGATTTCTGCAATGTGAATACTTTCATCATGGCCATTTTCAAGCTACAATGTGATGTCATTGAATGCAGACTTGGGTGAGATGCACCAACTTGGCTGCTGAGAGCTGGTATGAATGGCAGGAGCCAGCCCCAGTATATTACTGCTTCTAACTCTGACATCTGCAAATTTCTTCCACTATTATCCAGATAAGTGTCATGCAGTATTCATCTGCTATATTACAGATGCAATACAGCATCTATATTACATAGATAGATATTTATCTGTAACTGTATGGGTATAACCAGAGCTGGCTATATTATTTGCTGGCCCTAGTGCAAAATAAAAATGTAGCCCCCTTCTTCAGACAGCAGGAAAAAAAATGCCATTAAAGGTTTTAAAATATAAAGTTCTTTCCTTTCTTTCATGGTTCCTCATGGTGTTTTAAAGTTGCTATTTAATGTAGTTCTAAGTGAAGAAACACTGAAAAATGAAATTATTACCCTCAATTTTACTATTCTTTATATTGTAAAATGCCAGTTTTTGTTGCAAATACAGTGTTTAATTAGTGGAATCACTGAAATGACACAATTATATTTCATAGCTCATTCATGACTACATGACTGGAAACTCACAAAACTAACTCTACTGTTCACCGTAATGGTAGGCACGCATGGTCCCTTACTCCCCTGCTCATGTACATTCCCATATCCCATTAGATTCCAGTTCCAAACACAGAGTTAAAATTAGTACAAATTTCAGGATGGTCAGAGCAGAGTATCAAACCAAATATAAGACCCTTGTAAGTTCAGGGCCCCAAGTGACTGTGGAGGTCTCACCCGGGAAGCTGGATTTGGGAGTACTACTGTTTATGTATGGGGTCCGTTCTGATTAGTCATTCCACTTCTTTTTTTTTCTTTTGAGACAGAGTCTCACTCTCTTGCCCAGGCTGGAGTCCAGGGGCACGATCTCGGCTTACTGCAGCCTCCGCCTCCCGAGTTCAAGTGATTCTCCTGCCTCAGCCTCTGGAGAGCTGGGATTACAGGTGTGGACCACCATCCCCAGTTAATTTTTGTATTTTTAGTAGACAGGGTTTCACCACATTGGCCGGGCTGGTCTTGAACTCGTGACCTCAAGTGATCCACCTGCCTCGGATTCCCAAAGTGCCTGGATTACAGGAGTGAGCCACCGTGCCTGGCTTTCACTTCTTAATATGCACACATCCTATCAACTCTCTCTCCCTTCAGTTTACTGATGAGTAAGAAAGGACTGAAAGGAAAAAGATTTATGGATTGTCCTATCTTGTTTTTCCATCGATGTTATCATTTTCAGCATAAATAAATGGTTGGCTCATATAGGGAATCAAGACAGAAAAGAAAAGGGTATGATAGGGACTCTTGATTGTTTATGTTTCTAAAAGTCATTTCAAAGCGGGTTGGTTTGAATGGGAAATGTAGACTTTTGGAGCTACGACTCCAATATTACTCAGTCATAGACATTATACACTTACCTTATACTTGCTTTGAATGTTTCTGAACTGCCCGGGATCCTGAGTCCGCCGGAATTCTGTACTCATGGGGCACTGCAAATGCTATATGTCAATGGGTTGGCAAGCAATGGTAGGCATACGGGGTCCCTTACCTCCTCTGCTTATGTGCATTCCCATGTCCCATTATATTCCAGTTCCAAACACAGAGATAAAATTAGTACAAATTTCAGGATGGTCATAGCATAGTATCAAACCAAATATAGACACTCGTAAGTTCAGGGCCCCAAGTGACTGCAGAGGCCATACCCGGAAAGCTGGATTTGGGAGTACCACTGTTTATGTATGGGATCCATTCTGATTAGTCATTGACAGTGCTCCCCTGAGCACCCCCCATTCATGTATGGAAATCCTAACCCCCCAAGGTGATAGTATTAAGACTGCTAATTCCTTGATCTTGGACTTCCCAGCCTGCAGAACTGTGAAGAATAAATTTCTGTTGCTTATGGGCTGCCCAGTCTATGATATTTATTATAGCAGCTTGAACAGACTAAGAAGGGTGTCCTAGGAGAGAAGATGAATGTGACCTAGCCCTGCCCTGCAGAAACATCAAATTCTGTTGTGTTGTCAAAAGTATGTTGTTCAGAAATGAGAAGCAACAACACAGGACAAAACTAGAGAAAACAGCTCTAAGTCAGTGGTCCTCAGATTTAAATGTTCATCAGGTCCCTGAAGCATTGGCTAAAAACCTATATTTACTGGTGGGGCTCTGATTCACTTTGGAGTGAGAGTGAGGTAGCCTCGGAAACCCTTCTGTAACCCCTCGTGTTTCTGCAGCAGAGGGTCAACCCACCTCGGTTTAAGAAGCACTACTACAAAGACAGTGAATTTTGAAAGGAAGGAGAGACCACAGGCCTAGCAGAGAGTAGGGCTCAATAACTGTTCAATAAATGGAGTGAAAGAATTAAAGAAAGAAAGAAGACTCGAGAAGCCTGAGGTCTTCAGGGAGAGGTTTTAAGAAGTGGTGTAATTTTAGCTTCCTATTCAGGTCTATGCTCTATATACAGCACCTATGCCAGGGCTGGGGAGTAGAGGGCCAAGTTCATGCTTGTTTAATGACTGAGGTATAAGAGAGGCCCCCCAGAGTCCAAGGACTCATGGAGACTTGAGGGCATAGGAGGTGAGATCCTCCATGCAACTTGCATGGGGTCAAAGCCCTCTCCTAGTCAGACTGGCTCCAAAGTCACCAGTGGGTCTTGAGTGAGAGTCCTTTCTGCAGGGAAATCCAGCCAGACTATGTTGGGAGCTCTCAGGTGTGGGGGAGGGTGGAGTGGGGAGTCTCAGAGCCTGATGATGCAGTAGGTTTAAGGAGGATGGCACACTTTTCAGCTGACTCCCCTCCCAGGCCTTCAGGGAGGGAGCTCCTAGCTGCTCCATCACCTGTTCGTGCATCTCACCGGGGAAAGTCAGGAACTAAATCCATGTGGATTTGGCTGTCTGGGGCACAGAAATGTCACCTGGGTCAAATGCCTGCTCCCTGCTCTCCAGCTGGAAGGATCCGTTCCCTTCTTGGAACTCCTAGAACCTTTTATCTGTGCTTCTGCCTCTAAGACATTTGTTGCAGCCAACCTTGTGACTTGGATGGCTTGTTTTCTGCTGGTAAGTAGGGCCTGGTGATTTATCTCCACTCACCTTTCTTCACTCACACCCCTTGTGCTTATTTAGCATAGAGCTGTCTGGGCAGGTACTGCAACACACAGTTGTGGAACGAAGGTTCGAAGGTCTGTGCCCTGAGCTTCTGTCTCAGGCAGCAGGGCGGGCTGATGGGCTTTGTAGGGCTCTCTGTGTGACAGGGCTTCATTTCGCAGGGTCTTGTGGTGCAGGCACCAATACATGACCACAGATGCCATGCAGCGGAGGTCAGGAATGGTCTCAAGCAGGTCAGCTGTTTGCTGAGCTGGAAGAGGGTTGTTGAAAGGCACATCCTGTCCCCAGTGAATCTCCAGATGGGAAGGGATCCAATCCCGACAGAGGGTGGAGTGGAGACCATAGCAACAGGGGCTGTGATGAAACCAGAGCTGCTGTGGGGTCCTGCCATGCGACCAGCTGAGTCCCAATTCTGTCATCTGTCAAATGAGAAATAATTGGAAAATAGAAGAAGGATGTAGAGGGCTTGGTGGCCTCCTATGTCTGCTTTTGGCATCTACCTGCTCTTTCCTGACTCTCTTTGCCTCAGGGCATCTGGGGACTCATTGCATCCCCTTCCTGCACAGGGATCCATCCAGCAAAACTCCCTCAGGCCAGACTCTCCCCTCCCCTTTCCTTTCTCTCCAATCAGAACTACAACAATAACAACTTGTATTTAATAAGCACTTACTGTGTACCCTGCATTTTACTAAGCCCTTGACATATACAAACTCATTTAATCTTCATGGCAACCCAATGAGGTATGCATCCCTATCATCTCCATGCACTAAATGAGGAAACTGAGGCTGAGAGAGAGAAAGTAATTTGCCTGAGGTCGCACAGTTGGGAAGCTGAAGAGCTGGCTGTGAAAGCAGGTTTGTTTGACACCACAGTTTGTGATGTTAGCCACCGCACTCCACCAGCTTCCTGAGTGACTTCTGCATGTTAAGTTCTGGAGCTGTAGATCCCTGCTGGTGTCTGGCTGGTTTATTTTCAAGCTGTTTGGAGATAAGAGTCTGGCACTTAATGTGATGGTCTTTGGCATTTTAACTGACCCCTTGGGCTTGTGGCCTTCCTGCAGTAGGAACAAGATGCTGGAATGCAAAGCTGGGGGTGAGGTTCTAGGGCTCATGCCTGAGATCAGCCCCTCACCATTCTCCCTCTTTTCTCCTTGGGGCAGCCACCCCCTCTTTGCCTCCATCTCTGAGCCCCATTCCCATGCAGTGGGTCTTGTGTTGATGGCACGTAGAATGCACGCAGTTTCCTGACCTTGGGCTCCCGGCACGGATGCTGGCTGAGACCTGTTTAAACTGCCTGTTGACCATAGGGACAGAGCTCAGTTGGACCAAAGGCATCCACCTTGGCTTCCAGATCCATGGAATCTTCTGGCCTCTTTGGCCATTAGGTTCAGGGTGTCTTCCAACTGAGTGAGTATAGGCAGGGGGTCGGCATCCCTGTGGCTGATAGAACTGGAGATGCTCTGACCTTAGGGCTTTCATGGCTGACCTTGCAGAGAAGGTCATGGCCTCTGTGAGGCACTGGTTGGAGACCATGATTCCTTGCATTCCCCTTGCTGGGGGCTGTGTGGTCGGACGTGTGGCAGCAGGGCCATCAGCTTGCACCTCCAACAGATGTCTGTGAACCTGCGATTTCATCTGGGGGACAAGCTATGTCATATCAAGGCCTGAGTTTTCATCTGTGGGACAAGTTGTGTCATATCGGGCCCATGATTTCATCTGGGGGACAAGCTGTGTCATATTGGGCCTGTGATTTCACTGGGGGACTAGCGGTGTCATATTGGGCCTGAGTTTTCATCTGGGGGGCTAGCTGTGTCGTACTGGGCCTGGGTTTTCATCTGGGGGACAATCCGTGTCATATTGGGCCTGCTAGCTCTGTTATATTGGGCCTGAGTTTTCATCTGAGGGGCTAGCTATGTAATATTGGGCCTGAGTTTTCATCTGGGGCACTAGCTATGTAATATTGGGCCTGAGTTTTCATCTGGGGGGCTAGCTGTGTCATACTGGGCCTGGGTTTTCATCTGCGGGGCTAGCTGTGTCATACTGGGCCTGGGTTTTTATCTGGGGTGCTAGCTATGTAATATTAGGCCTGGGGGACAATCTGTGTCATATTAGGCCTGCTAGCTCTGTTATATTGGGCCTGCATTTTCATCTGAGGGACTAGCTGTATCGTATCAGGCCTGTGATTTTATCTGGGGGACTAGCTGTGTCATATCGGGCAGATCCATTCGCTGCTTTTTGCCTGGGTTTTCTTGTCTGTAAGGAGGGGACAATGTGTCTGCTCTACTTACTCCCACGGGGCTGCTGTGAACATACTTGGGAGATAAGAAACACATGTCGATGAGTGGAAAATGCTTAAAATATAAATGAAGATAAATGACGTAGCCATTGGATACAGAGTCATGATTTAGACACTGAAGCCATCATTTGAGGGTTTCTACCCAGAGACCAAGACAGTGTAATAGAAGCATATTGCACGTTCATAGTTGGGTTGTTAGTAAACACTGGTAAGATCATGATGCACAGCAGGTGAGAACAAATGGCTTACTTATGGCTCATATTTGATCTACTGTACACTTACGTTTCTATTGTAAAGGATAGGTACTTTTTATAAAAGCTTAAGTAAGGCATTATGCCTTGATAAAAGGCATACTTTTATTTAGAGTACACAAAGTAAAGAGTTGATGAAGCTGCTGAAAATCCACATACATTCTCATTTTCTCATGGATATTAATTAAATGACCTTGCAGTAAATGTTCAGTCACCTGGAGGGCCTATGAAGGCGTGTGGAAAGGGAAGAATGAACCCTGGGCCACGGTAGGGCTGACCTGTGGGTTATGGTTCCCCTGCTTCCACGTCCAGGTTAAGAATACTTCACCTTTTTTGAAAATTTCTTTTTCTTTCTTTCTTTTTTTTTTTAAAAACACATCATTATTGACTGCCAGACCAATAAATAAGTATAATAAAGCTGTTTTTAAAATAGCTTTATTGAGGTATAATTGGTATACAACAAACTGCACACATATAAAGTATACAGTTTTATAAATTTTGACACAGGTGTATACCCATGAAATCATCACTGGAATCAAGACGTTGAACATATTTATTATCCCAAAAAGTTTCTCTGTGGCACTTTGTAACCTTTCTTTCTTGCTTCTTTCACCCATGCAACCATGGAACTGCTTTACCTCTCTATAAGTTAGTTTGAATTTCCTAGAATTTTATACAAATGGAATAATATATGATGTATGTTCTTTAGTCTGGCTTCTTTCACTCAGCATACTTATTCTGGAATCCATCCAGATGGTAGTATGTATTAGTAGTTTATTTTTTGTGATTGCTGAGTAGTATTCCATCATGTGAGTATAATTTGCTTACCCATTCACCTGTTAAAGGACATTTGAGTTATTTCAAGTGTTTAACTATTACAGATAAAGCTGTCATAAAAGTTCATGTCAAGTCATTGTATGGAACATATGCTTTTATTTCTTTTGGGTAAACATCCAGGAATGGAATGGCTGAATCATGTAGTAGGTGTATATTTGACTTTTAAAATAACTACCAAACTGCTTTCCAAAATGCTTGTCCTATTTTACAATCCCACCAACAGTGTTCCAGTTCCTCCACATCCTCACCACCACTTGATGTGGTCAGTCCTTTCCATCTTAGCTATGCTAATAATTATTTACTGCTATGTCATTGTTTCAATTTGCATTTCCCTAGTGACTGATGAGGTTGAATGTCTTTTCATGTGCTTATTTGCCATCCATGTGTCTTCTTTGGGAAAGCGTCTGTTTAAATATTTTTCCTGTTTTCTTTATTGGGTTGCTTATTTTCTTTATTGAATTTTGAGAGTTCCCTTTATAAATCTGGATACAAATCCTTTGTCAGATATATGATTTGTAAATATTTTCTCTTAGTCTGTGCCTTGTCTTTTCATTCTGATTTTGAAGAGTAGATATTTTTACATTTGATGAAGTCCAATTTATCCATTTGTTCTACTATCACTTGTACTTTGGGTATTGTATGTATGAAATCTTAAGAAACCACAAAGGTTTTTTTCTATATTTTCTATGTATATAGTTTTATATTTTACGTTTACATCTGCAATTCATTTTGAGGTAAGTTTTGATATAATGTAAGCTACTATTTCTGGTGTTCTTCATTCCTAGTGCACATTCATTCATATTTCCATCTGGTTTAATTTTTTTTCCCCAAAGGACTTTATTTAACATTTCTTCTAATGTGAGTCTGCTGGTGATAGATTCTTACAGTTTTTTATGCCTGAAAACTTCTTTATTTCACTTTTTTTTGGGCGGGGGGAGATATTTTCACTAGGTATAGAATTCCAGTTGATATTTTTTCTTTCAATACATTAAAGATATTGCCCTACAGCCTTCCCTCACGTACTGTTTTAAGATGAGACGTCTGCTGTCTTTACCTTGGCTCTTTTGTTCATAATGTATCTTTCTTTTGCTGTTTTTAAAATTTTCTCTTAATCACTGGTTTTGAGCAATTTGATTATGAGGTGTGATATTCCTCATATTCTTTTGCTTGGCATTCATTGTGTTTTCTGGATTTGTGGGTGTATAGTTTTCATTGAACTTGGAAAAAAATTTAGCCAGTATTTCTTCAAATAATTTTTCTGTTCTCCTTTGCATCTCAAATTTGATGACTGCAATTACACATATATTTGGTTGCTTGAAGTTGTCCCATAGCTGAGTGATAGTCTGTTAGTTTTTCTATAATATCTTTGTATCTTTACGTATCCTCATGGCTACTTCATATTGCTGGGTCTTCAAGTTTCTTCTGCAATGTCTGATCTCCCATTTAGTCTAGTCAGTGTACTTTTCATCTCAGACATTTTAGTTTTCATCTTTAGAAGTCTGACTTGAATCTTTTAAAATATCTTCTACTTAACTTTTTGAATATACATACATGCATACAATTATAATAACTATTTCTATTTCTTTGTCTGATAATTCTAATATCTGTGTAGGTTTCAAGTTGGTTTTGGTTAATTCATTTGTCATGACACCATGGGTCATGTTTCTGCCCTTTTCAATGCTTGGTAGTTTTTGATTGGGTAGTGTTGGAAGTCACCTCCAATCATTTCTTCACTAGAATCTGAACCACCAATGCAGAGGTTGAAATCTAGTAGTCAGAATATGAATCCCATCTGTGGATGTGTTCTTCTCAGCTTGAACAGTGTTTTAAAAAAGATCTCAGATGTTTTTCACACTTAAAAACGGACAGATATGTGAAACCATGGATTCTGTTAAACATTTTTAAAAAATCAGGCTATCTTTCAGTATGGCTGCCATTCCCACTGGGAGCAGCTGCTGTCTTTGGATGCCACTGTGAGTTGAATGTGTTCACCAGGGTTCATGTGCTGGGAACCTAATCCCCAATGCAGCAGTGTTGATAGGTGGGACTTTTAAGAGGTGATTAGAGGCAGGGCCCTCATGAATGGACTGTTATCTTGGGAACGGGTTTCTTAAAAAAGGATGAGTTTGGCTCCCTTCTCTCTGTCTCTCGCACACATGTGATGCCTTGCATCATGTTATCATGCAGCAAGGAGGCCCTCATCAGCTGTGGCTCCTTGACCTTGGACTTAGCCACAAGCTAAATACATTTCTGTTCATTATAAAATTACCCAGTGTATGGTATTGCTATAGAAGCATGAAACAAACTAAGACGGGTAGAGTGTGAGGTTTCTATACCTCCTCACAACAGACTCTACTAGGCATTTTAGTTTGAGTACTCTGTTATTTAAGATCAGTTTTCCAGAAGTAGATCTTGAGATGAGTATTAGTGTACAAGTAATTTTTTAAACCAAATGATCCTAGGAGAACTTGAAAGGGAGTGGGGCATGCAGGAAAGGGAAGGGGAAGAAGGCAAGCAAGCATGAAATTTCTGTTGTAAACTCATAGAGGATAAACTTTACCTTGATCCTGCAGAGGCATGATAGAATGCAAGTTATGCCTCAGAGTTTGTCCCAACTAGATGGAAAGGAGCTGAACTTTCATATTTCCTCCCCAGTCAGTCAGAAAGTGCCTCTACACCTGGCAAGGTAGACAAAATAAGAAGGACAAAAGCATTAGGTATCTGCATTACTGTTCCATGCTCTTCCAACTATACCTGAGTAGGCTGTGCGGGGTCACCTGGGAGCCTCTAATGGTCCTGGCTGAGATGAAGGACCAGAGAGGATGCTGTGCCATTGAATGAAAACTGAAAGAGTTGGAAATGCCTTCATCCTCATCATGTCACAGCTTCCTCATCTCCAATGCTTTATTGTTGGGAAGATCAATTGAGATCATTAGTGGAGACCATTTAATACACAAAGGAACTTGGGTGCTGCCAGGGCAGGGGACCTACTGGAGGATTGCTGCTTCCTCCTGTTGGAGAGCCCTGCTGATGTCACCTCATGCATTCCCTTACTTTAAGGAGAGATCATCCAGATTTAGTATGATTTTCATTCCTAGGAATCTCTAGGGAGGGGAACGTAATTGCCTTCTAGTCATTCATTTATTCACTCATTTGTTTACTCACTCATCATTTATTCACCCATAAACATTGAGCCAAGCAACATGTTATGAAGAACTATTTGAATGAGGATATTTTAAGCCATTTATAAATCAGTGTCTTACCACTGTTTCCTGGCCCACTTCTCCTCTCAAGAGGAAATCACACAGTCTTCTGTCATTGCTCCAGATTCCTTCAAGTGCCACAGCTGGAGCCTTCAAACCCATGTTCTTCCAATCTGGGCCTACGGAGGAGAAGTTTTGTGCCTTAAGCTATGGAGGAGTCCTGTGTTTGGGCACCTTTCCTTTGATATATTGATGTAGCGTACTCCTATCTTTGGATCTTCAGTTTCCCCCATGTAAACTGAAGCCACCAATGCAGAAAACAAGAGACTGAGCACTGGTTATCATGGGCACCTATGAGGGGCAAACAGAGGGGGAAAAAGAAACAAAAAGCCCATTGCTAAACCCCTCCAGCCTCCTCAGAGCCTTAGAGTTACGGATACATAACATATGTTCCTGTTAGGACCCAGAACTGTGAAGGACTGGGCTGGATGGAGACCAAAGGGAAAGACTGGGCTGGGGTTGGGCTGCAGAAGAAGAAAGACTGCTGCTGGTGGTTGGGCAGGTGAAGGTAATGCTGGTCACTGTCCAGCTTTAGGTCTGCTGCTGTGAGTTTATGAACTAGGAGAGCGGCAGAGAGAGGAGAAGGGAGGAAGCAAGAAAGGGATAGAGGGGAAGAGTGGAAGAGAGAGAAAAACCAGAATGGGGAGAAAGAGACAGAAAAATAAATCAGAGACAGAGAGAATAGAGAAAGAAGAAGCATGACTGTGTGTGTGTGTGTGTGTGTGTGTGTTGGGGGTTGGGGGGATTGCTGCCCAGGGTCCCTGGTTTGGAAATTCAAGGGGCGCTGCAATTCTGGAGTGTGGTGAAATGGCCTCAGGGTCTCAAGAAGCTAACAGCAGACTCATGCCAGGCCATAATAACAGCCTCTTGGTGGCTCCAACCCACTCTGGCCTCTCAACTCCCAGGAACACTAAATTCACACAGGCGCAAAATGTAACCCTGCTTCAGGCCTCGCAGCCTAATAGCTACTGTTGTGTTTGCACTGCACCCGCAAGCATCACGGGCAATTAAGAAAGTCGTCCATTGCCATCGTGGGCTGCCATTTACGGGTTGGAGCCTGGAGCCCCTCCAGGCCAGTTAGCCCTCTGATGAGACACAAATGAGCAGGGAGGAGTGTTGTTTCCCTGGGAGAAGAACTCCTGCCATTAGCTGGCAGATCCCAAAAGGAGGCAAACAAAGGCTGCTGTGGGCTCATGGAGGGGGAGGTGAAGATGGAGATGGGGACAGACAAGGAGCCCTGCTTGCACGGACAGACACGTGCACACACACACACACCTTCTCACAGGCAGGTGTGCACTTGCATGCACACTCATGCCACCCCACCTTGAACACAGACTGCAGACATGTTAGTGCAACACATGTGGGGCATTCACACACTCATGTGCATGCACACACAGACACAACTTTATGCACATGCTGGCCAGCAAGTGTGCACATTCATGAGCTCACCCAGGCATTTGTACCAAGTGTACATGTTATAGATATATTTATTTATGTAAACTCATGCTTGCACACTAGCTGGCACTCTCAGAAACACAAATGTGTGTACCCAGGCACATAGATAAAAGCCTGGATAAATCCAGGCTCATATACATAGGCACACACACACACAAACACATCCTAATTTTTTTGTCTAAAATTCAAAAGCAAGACGGTTCCAAAGACCTTTAAAACATGCATACTCTAGACTTCCAGCTTCTTTCATGGCCATGAATAAGAATGGATTTGGGCACTGGGGCTGATTAATTTGTCCAGTAGAAGACAAAAAAAGAGCTGGAAGAGAGGGAAGAGAGTTGCCCTTTCTTTGTTCTGCTTTGAGCCATGGCCAAGGCCATGTATGTGGTTGAAAAATAATTGCTGGTGGAGGGCATCTTTTCAGGACCCTACCACCGGCCATTTAACCTTGTTGCCGTCCCAAGCAGATGACTTTTAGGCTCTCAGGAAAGAAAATTTCAAAATATTCTTGATCCCATGAAAGTAGAACTCACACTCCTCATGTCCGTGAAGTGTCTTCTCTTCGCTAGTCCGCCCAGCCATAAGGGGACTGGATTGAATGAGTAAAGCGCTGTGTATTGCGATTTGGTGATTTTGATTTTCTCATTTTTGAAATTGAGTTTAGAAGTGTTTTCATCCTTTTCTGAGGTTTGGGGTTTTTCCTCTCTCACTGCCTCCCTCACCCCTATTTCCCGCACTGTTATTAGGGAAAGAAAATTGGAGACCGTGTCCATTTTGAGCACGTCTCCCAGAATAATTGTGCCGTGACACACGGGGAGCGCAAACGAAAAACAGGAAGCCAAGCTGCAAGGGCTTGTTTGAAACTGGCAAACTTTGCAGTCGTCTTCAGCCAGAAAATCCACAGATGGCAGCCATTTCCCACACCACTTCCCTCCACATCTGGTTCTGAATGGAGGCTGCCATAGGTCTGATCTGTCTCCTGTGTTGGGGTTGATGACCTTCCCCATCAGCCCCAAGACCAAGTTCAACGCATTTGCCTCTGGCTTCACATGGCCAATGCTGGAAGCAGCAGCCCCTGACCACCCTCAACTACTGTGACCCATGGAGCTGGGGCTCCATGTGAAGCCTTCTGTGGACATTTATTTTGGAGGCTTTTTGGCAGTTTTGGCAGATTTGGTTCAGAAGTGGCTTCAAGAAGTCTAATTGACTTAACTACTTTCATTGTACTTTAATGCCCTCCTCATCTCAATCTTATAATTTCTCTTAATTTTCAATAAAATATGCTGGAAAGATCAGATTATTGGGGTATGGGGCTGTCAGAGTGCCCTGATAAGTGGGTAAGATGTTGTAGAAGGATGCTGACAGCAACTGCAAGATGTTTGCAGCTCCTAGTTTGGCAGCAAGTGAAAAAGAAATGGCAAAGGATGTCTTGGTGGGTAATTTTCGTCTAAAACAGGAGCTAGTAGCATGACCTCCCCAAGAGTCATTCTGGTGCTTAGAGGCAATGATAAGTATTTCACTATTTAAAGGGCTGTCCTCAGGGACAAGGAATCATGGGATTATTCTGTATAGCTGTAGAAGGCTATTATGGGCTGCACTGGTTTAGTTTTCTGCATAACAAAACTCTACAAAACTTATTGACTTAAAACAAGATTTATTTAGCTTGTAATTCTGAGAGCCAGCAATTTGGGCTGGGCTCAGCTGGGTGGTTCTGCTGACCCGGGCCAGGCTTGGTTGATCTCAGCTGGGGTTCATACATGCATCTGCAGTCAGCTATCACGTTGGCTGTGGGCTGTCTGGTCTAAGCTTAGGAAGGCCTAAGCTGGGATGACAGTTCTCCTCCATGTGTTAGTTCATCCTCTAGCACATTATACTGATCTTGTTCTCACGCCAGCGACAGGGTTCAGAGTGAGAGAGCGGAAGTATGTGAGGTCCCTTGAAGTCTAAGTTCAGTAATGGCATGAAATTACATTTGATCAAAGCAAGTCATAGATCGGTCCTGCAAAGTCACATGTTAAGGGCATGGATACAAGTAGGAGTGAAAAAAGGGTGGCCATTTTTACAACCTACCACTTGGGGGACAGATTTTGACCCAATATTCAAAGCTCTTTCTTTTTTTTTTTTTCTTTTTTTGTTTTTGAGATGGAGTCTCGCTCTGTCACCCAGGCTGGAGTGCAGTGGCGCGATCTCGGCTCACTGCAAGCTCCGCCCCCTGGGTTCACGCCTCTCTCCTGCCTTAGCCTCCTGTGTAGCTGGGACTACAGGTGACCGCCACCACGCCTGGCTAATTTTTTTTTGTATTTTTAGTAGAGACAGGGTTTCGCCGTGTTAGCCAGGATGGTCTTGATCTCCTGACCTCATGATCCGCCCATCTCGGCCTCCCAAAGTGCTGGGATTACAGGTGTGAGCCACCGCGCCCGGCCTCAAAACTCTTTCTAATGAGTTGAGCTACTCAGCCATGGGATAGATTGTCTTGCTGGCCATGGGCCTGCTGTAGAGGAAGGGCTACCTCTCAGGTGATCAGAATGGGACCACCGGGCTGCCAAAAGCCCTTCTGATTCCAAGTGTTTATTTATCAGGAAATTATTTTCACCTACCCAGAGTTGAAGATTTTCATAATTAGAGAATAGGAAAATTGGAATAATTTCCCAAATCCTTGACTGCCCCAGTCCTGGCCAAATTTCCTCATCCCCCAACCCCTGCCACCATTGCTGACCAGCCTCCTCTCTCTTCCATTCACTCATGTTGCACCCCCCAGTCCTGGCCTTGCCCATGTGTACCTCTGATCACATCCACCTGCCTGTCTGTGCTTAGTGTCTTGTTGGGGGTAGAGAGCAGAAGACAAAGGATAACGCAAGTCCTGAAAGACAAAGGCTGCTGGACTCCGAATTTATATTATAGTCTCTAAAGAATGATGTGTGTTGGAGAAGAAAAAAGAAACAGCACATGTATATTTTTCAAAGAAATGCACACGTGCAGAGAGTGGAAAATTAAAGAAGCCAACAACCCAAACTGAAGTTGGTTCTAAAGGAGGGAGATGTAAACTTGAGCCCCAGAGCTGGAGCCAAGACAGGAAGTGGGCTTGGCCTGCACGAGGCGCATACGCTGCATGGAAAACCACCCTATGCTCCGCTCCCTGTCTTCCTAATTCCCCTCAGCTTCCAGCCTCTGCTGACCCTGAGAACAATGCAGCACTGTGCTGAGACTGTGCCTTTTGTAATGGCCTGGGAGAGGAAGAAAAGAGAAGCTGGTCTGGACGTCTGCGTGTGTGAATCACCCGTGTCACATGGCCAGGCCGGCTGCAGCCGCTCCCCGGGTCTGCACAGGGCACATAGGGAGCACAGCCTGAGCCCATGCCTGGAGGCTGGTCAGCCAGCTGCAGAGTGCCCCACTCTGAACTGCACAGCCAGGGAGAGGATGGAGAAGGGGGAAGGTCTGGTGCCACGAGGGCCTTGTAGGACATTCCTTGTTGCTGTGGGGGCAGGCTCTGGGCCCTGGATGTCCCCCCCAGTCCCAGATCATTTGTGGAGACTGGGTCTTATGTTTGTGAAAGTCACAGACTTTTCAGTTCATCACTGAGACCTGCAGGACACTGTCTTGTCCATTGATTCAGGCAAGACACACATCTCCTTCAGTGTGGGGGCTTTCTCCAAGGACCAAAATATGTCCAGGGTATGGAGACACCACTTTATTTGGGAGAAGAGAGGGTACAATGAGGTGAGCAGGAGCCAGGGCTGTTCTGTTTTCTAGAACCTTCTAAATCTTGGCTTTAGAGTCAGAAACAAGAGACGCTAAGGCAGGCTCCTCGGAGGGCAGGTTGGAAGGTTGTGGGTGTCAGGACAAGAGGAAGATTCGGGCCAGGCACCGAGAAAGACCTGCGTTGTTTGAAGACAGAGCAGATTGCCAAGGGTGGTTGCAGCCCCGGCCCCCAAATCCCTGTTTCTACCTGGAGAGGGCTTGCAGTGCATGGAGGCACAGGAATGGATCTGTGACCCTGGGCAGTCGGAATTAACCTGACCTAGGTCAGCTGAAGTGCCTTCTCACAGACACCCTGCAGAGGGCAGTGTGGTACTGTGGGCAGGACTTTGCTGCCTCATCAACTTTTCTTTCCACCCTGCCGCCCTCCTAATCTTTTAAAATTAAAGCTGCTTAGACACAACCTGAGCGCTGCTTGAATGACATGGATTTAGCCTGGTGCTTTGGGCCGTCTTTGCTGAGGGAAGCCCTCCAGCCTTGGATGCGCTCAGAGACCTTACCTAACTCTCCCCTCTGCCTGCTTCCAGGCCTCAGGGACAACTGCTAAAAGTGGTTATGTAGATGGGCAGAATTTGGTTGTACATAGGTGGAGCCTTAGGATTTTCAAAACACATTTTCATCTGCTCCTTGAACCCATTCTGAGAGGTGGATGGGATGCTCCATTTTATAAGAGAGAATTGAGACCCAAAGAGAGGGGAAGTGACAGCTCACGGGGGCCCAGCTGATTCAAGGCAGAGACACGTGGGGGACCCTGGTCTTCTAACCCTCAGTCCAGTGCTCATCCCACCCCTTGCGAAGCCCCTGAAATGCAACTGGTGTCACTCCCTGCCACAAGCCTACCTCCTGCTCTTTGTGGTTCTATTTTCTCCCAGGCGAGGAGGGTGAAGATGCCTCTGCTACTCCTAGATCCTTGAGCCACTCCCTGGCCAACTGTATGATCTCTGGTAAGTCCCCTTGATGGGATTTGCTTTTCCCACCAGGACAATGAAGTTATTGGATCAGATGATCTTGAAGGTAGCTTGTAACCTTGACCTTTCCTGGTTCCATGTTTGGGCTGTGTCCCCAGTTACAAGTTAGTTGATCAAATTGAAGAATAGAACCTTGCAGGGTGGTAGGTGACTGATGCAAACTCCAGCTGTGAATCTGACCAGACTGTGCATTCAGCTGGTTGTTTTCATGTAAAGGCTGCAACCTTGTTCCCCAGGACTTGAGAGAGTCAGGTCAAACCACATGAGGGCATCCTGCATGCTGACAAATGGCATAGACAGTGGTGTCAGTGGATGTGAGTGACAGTTGGCAACTGTGCCCCACAGAGCTCCACACTGAGAAGCTCATTGTCAGATGCTGGGGAGACAGTGCACTCCTTCAGGGCTGTGCTTCCTGCTCCGTCTCCCTAGCAGCCCTTTGTATCCCCAGCAGTTGGGAGTCGGCACGAGCTCTGTTTCAGTGCTGGTTGCCTCAGCAGGTCTGCTCTTTTCCAGGAGGAGGGCATAGGAAAAAGAAAGAACCAAACCCTTCAAGGCACACCCAGGGTCACACTTACAAGATACACTTTGGTTGTGTGGGATGGGGAGGAGTGGAAGGACAGAGCAGCACAGATAGAGCCTGAAAGTCAGAATTCTTTTTGACATCATCAACCACCATTCATTGAGGGCTGAGCATGTGCTTGGTACTATGTACCCACAAGTGGGTACAACTCTTAATAATCTCATTTTACAGATGATGACATTGAGGCCCAGAGAAACTGTGTAACTAGTCCAAGATGGAACAGCTCAGCAGAGGTAGAGTAGTGATGGCTAAGTGCACACCCTTAATCCCTCCTCTAGGCTCTATCCATCTCCCTGGGGGTGTATTATAGTCTCTATTATCTCATGAGAAATTAGGACACACCACCTTAGAAGAATGACTATGCTTATGAGTAAACTGAGGAAGAACATCTGCTATCTGAACTGTTCCCAGAAATCTGGGAGATGATCTGTGTATCTGTCTATGTACGTAGATCTGCCATCTCTGTGTCTTCTCCAGGTATCCCACCAAGGAGGAAGTTGGCTATGACTTCCACTTCCATACTCTTACATGTTCTTCTAAGAAGTTCTGCAGAGTAGCAAGGGCTGGTGCTGTATTCCTGAGATGAGAAAATAGAGACCTGGCAAAGGCTAGTGATTTGCTCAAGGCCTCAGAGCTGGTTGGTGACTGGCCTAGAACAAGAACCCAGGTTTCCTGATTCCTGGTCATAGTGTCCTATTCACCATGAAAAGGCTTCTGGGAAGAGAGATCTGACTTGGTCAGGGAGACCTGGGGATGCTGGCTTCCCAGCCATAGTGATCCTGGCCCGCAGGTGCTTTGAGTTCCTGGGGTTTCAGTGCTAATCTGTGCCCAGAGGCCCAGCACTGCCAGGATCAGCCCAGGATTTGAGTCCTAATGCAGGTTCAGATGGGAGATTTTGTGGGATCCATCCTACATTTAAGGCCTGGCGTGGGTAGCCAGGGGCTTTCCCATGGAAACCACAGCTATGCACTGTCAGGGCTAACAGTCCAGGGGGAATGCAAAGCTTTGTGCTGCAAACCAGAGCTGCTCACCAAGCCATTGCTGCAGCCCTGCTGTCCTGGGGCAGCTGGATACAGGGAGAGCCCATGTCAGGTAGCCTCTCGCGAAGGCTTATTGGCATTTGCATGGGGTTTCATACCGCACAGGCATGGAGTGGCTTAGATTTCTGAGAAACCATTCCACCCTGTCTGGTTGGCTTAAGGGAAGCCTTTGCTGGAGGCAGGGACCTTGACACATGATTTTTAGAGAATTTTTTCTACTTAGGTTATTTCTTCCTCCCCCTAGTTTTGCTTTTCTGCTTAAAAAACTGGCATGGTTAAATGTCTGTAAGGTAAAACTTCAACTCTTTACCTTGACAATAAGGTTACCTTCTTAGCTCATCTCTGCTACTCTCTTCCTCTGGCCCTGTCCTTCCTCTTGTTTCTATTTTCCTAACCCTACTGAACAATTGTGTAATCTTGTGTAAATCCTTTGTGTTATAGCCTGTAGTTGCTAGATGGAGCATAGATTGTCAACAGATCTGAATTTGAATCCCAGCAGGCAGTCTCCAGCCTAATGTGTGAACTTGGCCAAATCATTCAATCTTTCTGAACCTTGATTTACTGTTCTATAAAATGGGAGTAAGGACATCTAACTCTCCTAGGTGTTGTGGAGGTCTAAGGGGGACCTACAAGTTCTTAGAAAAGTAGAGGGTCTCTGAATTTGTTGGAGTGAGGAAGTTGAGTGAGGAAGAGTGAATCTACTGAAGATGGAGAGGAGGTTTCTGAGCTCGACTTTAGTCACTAAGTAATTGAGTTCCTGTAATGTGATGTGTGAATCTGTGGATTAGCAGATGTGGCTTTGGGACATCTGTGGTCCATGCCTGTCCTGGAATGTGAGTTTGAATGCATGATGATGATGGCAGTTGGTGTAAATGTGTGGGATAAAATGAGCTATCTGACAAGCTTCCCCGGAATGAGGGATCCGGAGTGATTCAAGCACCTGAGGCAGCAGGAAGCTGGAGGGTGAGTGTGTGGTGTGAGACGGCCTGAGAAAGGCCTGCTAGGCTGGAGAATGGATTGCATGATATTTGTCTTTGTGGGAGTAGAGGTGGTGTTTTACTGTCTTTTAAATGAAATTCGAGAAAGTGGGGGACGCTGGGAGATGGAGTGCTTTGAAGCTCCACCAGTAGAAGGTCTCATTTAGGCTGAAAGAGGCTTTGGCTAAAGACAGAAAATTCAGCATAGTATGGGGGGAGCGGGTTAGTGGGGAGGTACATGAGATGACACCACTGTGGCACAGCCAGAACTTGAATCAGTGTCCAAAGGGATTTTCTCTACCAGAGTAGTTCTTCCAGTTTTTGCTTGTAAGAGCTCACCCACCTCAGAGAACATCTCAAATGGCATATTCGTTTAAGTTTTTCATTGCTTTGATGTTTCAGACAGCAGCCCTCAAACCAACATTCCAGACTCTACTCAGCCTTAACAAACATTTAGCACTAGATGGTCTGTGTCTCCATGTCATGCCCCTCTGATTCCTGCTGCCCAGGCAGATGGGCCACCAGAAGCACTGGAGAGGCCACTGTGGATGTGAGCATCACAGGGCTGTCAGAACACCATGGGTACAGCAGGGTGGAGGGAGGCTTCTGGCAAAGCCCAGCCAGGAACCAGCTTTCTTGTCCTCAGCCACATCTGGTGGTCATGACCTTCCCATAGCCTCCTGGTGGAAAGCTGCCATGGAAAGGAGGAGACCAAATGATCGGTGTCTTGCATTTGCATCCTGTGTCCCTGCATGATCTTCATGATTTCTAAGCAACTCGCCTGAAGCCATATGGGCCTGGGATGGGTTTTTCCAGGAAGATGCAGAGTGGATGTTACTTATTTAGATTTAATTTGTCTAATGGGGATTGATTTCTTAACATCTCTCAGAAGTCCTGTGAGCATTGGAGTCTGTTACCCTATGAAGGAAGGCACATGTAACTCTTCTCTTATGCCCAGAACCCCAAAGTGAATTTGGGTATCGTCACCCTATTACTGTTTTCTTTCTTATCTGGTAAAGCAGGAAGAAATCTGGCCACCGCTGGGCTCTTGTTGGAGCCTCTGCTCCAATTGTACTAGAAGTGAGTTTGAGTTACTGCAAACTCTGCCAGGTGGTAATAGCGTAAAGGGCATGAGTTACAGGACATGGATTCATGTTCTGGCTTTGCAGTAGTGGTCTCAGCTCCAGCTCATCCATCTGTAGAGTGGGAAAAGTAATAAAATCTACCTCAAACGTTTGCTGTGATAATTAAAAGAGATTACACATGTAAATATAAAAGAAAGGAAACCAACAGCATGTGAAGAACACTTCAAAAGAGTAATCATTTCTTTCACTTCGGCCCCAACCAGTCTCTAATATTTGGAGTTGGGAGTTCTAGTTATGTTAGCAGTTGCTCATCAGTGGAAAGGCTTGGGGTCCCACACCAGGTGAGGGCTAAGCTCAGTCTCATCCCTCTGAGAATCTCCAAAATTTTTCTTGGGTGGTTTTCTGCACACCAAACCAAATCCAATTCTGCTCAAATGTATGCCATCTGTAGGTTATATATACATGTCACCTGACAGCACCTGAATTGGAAGCCTCCAACTTAAAAATGGGTGTGTAAGACGAGCCAGCGGCCCAGGTCCTTGCACTATTTGGAGTAGCACTGAAAGAGTTCTTGGTCCAATAGCATGGGAAATTGACTCAAAGTCAGTTTCTAATGCCTCCTTTCTCCCTGGAGTTGGGGCATGTTGATATTTTTAGATAGTTACTTCTGATTCTTGTTTACTTGCCTCAGTGGACTCTACCTTATCTCCTTCCCACTCTTTCTACTCTTTTTTCCATTAACTGACGATGATTAAGTTTGACCTTGTCTCAGACATGCAATCAAAAGAAGAAGAATTCTCATGATATTTTTATTAAAGCAAATAAAAACAGTTATCAAGTAAACTTGGATACAGTTAAGAAATACAGAAAAGAATGACAACACCCATAATAGTGAGTGAAGCAGAGAAAAGGCATTCATAGTTTAGGGAAGTGCAATTTGATCTGACCCTACTGGAAGGCAGTTTGGTATATATATCAATATTTAATAAATATTATATGGTAATTTCACATTGAGGAATATAACCTAAAGAAATGACCAGGCAATTCATATGCAAGATAGAGCACCTATTAGAATGTTGTTTATAATACCAAAAATCGGAAACACAGTAAATATTCAGTAATAGAGATTTGTTGACTAGATGATGGAATGCCAATATAATGATACATTATATATCCATTTAGAATAACAACCTCAATCAGATGTTATTGATATAATCAAAAGGAAAATGGTTACAAAATATGTAGAATTCCATTTTTATGAAAACAAAGCATTAATGTGTAGAAAACAATCTGGAATGTATGCACATCTAATGGGAGGAGGAATTTTTAAAAAGATTTTCCATTAATTGAATTTTGATTTTTTCCTACAATAAACAGATATTTCTTCTTTAATAAGGAAATCACACATATTTTAAATAGAACCAAGACCATTAACTTAGACTTTAAAAGTACCCGGAAGACATTTCCATCAGAATCTCAAAGTCTCTATCTTTCTCTCTCTTTAAACTAGATTTTCTTCCCAGGATTCTAGACATGTAAAAAACCAAACAAACATTTCTTAAGCAATATTATTGATTAATTCTGTGCTGAATTACAAATATTGCCAATATGTTATTTTCTATCTTGTGACTGCATTTTCTATTTCAACTGGGCTGAAAGAAAGTTGAAGAAAGATTCTTAGTTCTGTTTTCATTTTTGCATGACTGTCCTCTCTCCAGCTGCAGCTTTGGAGAGGAAACAAACATTGAAACTCCATCAGGGAGGCAGCTGTGTGCATCCCATTCAGCCTGGCTGGAAGGAATCGCTCCTGGAAACTAACTGAAGGGCAGAAGCTCATTTCCTGTCCTCTGGCACCCTCCCAGCCCTGCCACCCTGTCTCCACTTTCTTTGGCTCCCTCTGAGCTCTGTTCCTGGAGGGCTTTTGGAATTGGGCTTGGGATACCTGTAGCTTAGCTCTTTCTCCCAAAGGGAGGTTTAACTTGTCCATGAGGAATGAGTCACCATGCAGAGTCTGGAGCTGTGAGGCTCTTTTGTTCCAAGATCCGGAATCTTCTGGTCAGCCCAGAAAGACTTGTTTTGGTGGGTCCAGGCACAAGGCTCAGGATGGGGCATTTTGACATTTGATTTCTGGCTACTAGGCATGTTAATCAGAGTAGGCAGAGCTATCTAGTTAAAAACAGGAAGGTGTATTGGCGTGGAGTTTCCATGCTGGAATGAGAGTGGAGCCTGCTCTCCCACTACCCTGGTCTTCATATTGTGTGACTCCATTATTGGACACTTGCTAAAATTCTAGATTTCATTTGGGTTTTGGATGTGTGCTGGAGGGGAGAAACAGGATGGGACAGCAACCTGAGAGATTGGGGCGAGGAACTTAAGGGATTAGGGCAGGTGAGCAGGATAGCATAAGATGAAACTGGAGGTGGGGTGGGGCGGACCAGACTGAGTCTCTCCAAGCTGCCAAAGGTTGAATAGGACCTGGTGAAAGGCTGCTGGTGGTGGGGAGGTTTCTAACCTTCAGCGTCCATCTGCTGAAGAGAACAGAGTAAGATGCCAAGAAGCAATCTCTCTTTCTCTAAAAGTCATGAGACTATGCAATCAGTGTCTGATGGAATTTTCTCAACCAGATATTTCCCTTCCCTTCCCTTCCCTTCCCTTCCCTTCCCTTCCCTTCCATTCCTTCCCCTCCTGTCCCCTCCTCTCCCCTCCTCTCCCTTCCCCTCCTCTCTCCTCCCCTCCTCTCCCCTCCCCTCCAGATACATTGCAGGGACACTAGTTGCCATGTTGTCTGCTTGTCATCTTAACCTCTTCTGTGCTAGGAGAGTTCACCATTGTGTGAATCCAGGTGGGAGGCAGGTCACTCCAAGGGTCAGACTCCTATTCTCTGGTAATCTTGGAGGCAAAGTCATGGTCATGTGACTTAAAACAAGTGTACTAGATGCCGTCACTACAGGGCTTTGAGTCTCAAGAGGTTTGACAAAAAGAATCAGGGATGTTGTAGGACTAGTTCTGCCAGTGGCAACAACCAGAATCCAGGGTCTAATGGTAGTGACACAGTGCTGGAAGAGGCAGTGTCTCAGGTCAAGTGGTGGCAGGAATGGCACCCTAAGTAGGTTTCTAGGGCATGACTGTGGCTGTTCTCCCTGAAGAGTGGGATTCTTCATCCTTCCTGTTGGTTTTGTGGGCTACCCAATGTTGTTCCACTAAATTCCCTTTTTGAGAAAGAAATGAGCAGAATGACCTTCAGTTCATTTCCATTATTTGCAACCCCATACCCTTACTAATACACCCCCAAAGGTCTTAATATTTTCAGGTTCATAAACTCGACTTACTAAATGAGACTATATCTTAACCCTTTGCCTCCATCCTTCTAGATGTCCTTCTGGGGAGAACTTGTTATTGGAGGCTCTGATTATATCCTGTTTTCCTAATTTTAAGGTAGGCTTCAGACAGGCTAAGTGTTACGAGTATTTTAGAATCCTGCATTTATTTTTTCCTTGAGGTAGAAAGAGTCTTTATATAATGGAAATGAGCTCATCTTGAATTGTCACTATTACTGACCCACCAAACAGGAATTTACAGAAATTTGCTGTATGTCAATCAGAGTTTTACCCAGAATGTAGCAAACAGGTGATTCAACCAAAGAGATACCTTAGCTTCTGCCTTTTTGAATCATACCATCTTACATTTGTGCCGTGCTCTTACCTTTATAGACCTCTGTGTAGTCTGCTCTCTCATTCAATATGTGGGGGGAAGTAGGCATGAAATAGTCATTACCATTAATCTCTCTGAGCCCCAATGGCCTCATCTATATAGTGGGACTAAGTGTGAGAGGCCAGGTCTTGAATTTAAGCTCTGTCCTTTGTCTTACAGAACTTGAACTTGGTCAGTCCAAGGGCATACATACACTATATCTGCCAAGCTAGAAATCTGAGGAAATTTATCCTGGCAAAAATTAAATAGACACACTCTCTCAGGGGGTAGTACCCTCAAGTCTCCTGGTGCTAGGGAGGAGAGACATCCATAACTGATGCCACAGAGCATGGCTTTAGTCCCTGCTTTCTTCTACCTTCTTCCTCTCCTCCATCAGTCCAGTCAGTTCACAAACCTGCTCCCCACTCAGCCACGTCTTTTGCTGTCTTTCTCATCACTAATCCCAATGCCTATAGAACAACTCTTGGCACATTTCATTATTGAACAAAATTCTTTATTTTTCCTCCTGCCTTGATGAAGTTGCCAGTGAACTTGGCACTGGAAAGAGGCACATGGAGGGCCACATGGAGAAGGGGAAAAAGCATGCCTTTGAATCAGACAGGCCTTGGTTAACAGGCCTGATGTGCTTCTTACCCAGTGTGACCCTGGGCAGATAACTTAGTGTATAGCTGGAGCTTTTGTGTTTCTAAGTGACAGAATCCCAACTCAAAGCAACTTAGCACCAAAAGGAATTTATCAGATTACGTGTCTGGGAATGACGCAGAGCATGCCTTGGGTATTCCTGATTTGTGGGGCTCAATTCTCCCATTAGCCTGCTTCTTTCAGTTTTGTTTGATTGGGTGGTTTGGTCTAAAAGGTCTTCCTGCATGGTCTGAGAGCTTGTCCACTTATGTGACTCCCATGACTGAGACCTCTTTCAAGTGTTCTCCTACACTTTCCTTTCTGCTGTCACCTTTCTTCCATTTTGAGGCTATCAGAGGATCTCAGAGGACCTGGGTCTCAATGAACTTGATCCTAGAACCCTGAGACACAGAGAGATGGTGTCTCCTGAGTTCTGCCTAACTCCTTTCTACCATCTTCTCTTTTTTTGCATGCGAAGTGTGCTATTCCACCTGGATCAACTCCAAATAACCCAACAAAAGAGCTGAGCTTGATTTTTAATGTGGTGATTGAAAACAGAGATGGGGTGGAGAGTTAGGGCAGAGGGAGGTGGCTGGTTTGGGAGAAACAGCCCATGCTGCTTGGCCAGCTTGCTGACTGGGGTGGTATCTGAGGTTGCATCTGGAGACAGCTCTGCCTCCCATCCAGATTCCCGTAGCAGGAACAAAGTGACCTGGGCCTTGTCTCTCCAAGCCCCCACGCAAGTGGTTTCTATCAAGTTTTGTAATGTGAGAGCCTCTCTGGAGGCCAAGGCCTTCATGCCTAACTGCAAGTTGTTGAGACGCCGTTTCCAATCTTTTTAGAAAATGGATTGGTTTCCAGATTGACAGCCTTGGAAACTGGACTCCTCTGTTTGTCCCACAAACAGGTATCACCTGTGAACTGCAGGTGGAGGCAGAACATGGTGTTCAAGCCCAACTCCTGGTTCTCCGTGGCGTGGGGTGGGTGTGGGAGGGTTAGGGAACATTGGGAGTGCCAGAGAAATGATGTCTATAACCAAATGTTAATAATGATTGTGGAAAATCAGCCACCTGCTTTAACTTCCCCCTTGAAAGATGTTTTTAAAGTTAAGTTGCTGAAAAGTGACATTTGAACGATTTCAATTCTAACTTGTCTATCACTCTGAGGCTGCCCTCTGAGGATAGAGTTGAAAAGCAAAGAACCTGTCTATTCCCCTATCCAGACCACAGGAACAGAGAAAGTCCATGCTCATGAGCCCAACCCTTCCCGAGCCCAGCTCTTCTCCTCCTTCCCAGTTGTACACACCTGAGAATCTGGTGAAATGGGTGCTAGAATTTCAAGTGGATTTTCTTACCTAATCCTTATAAAAAGAAGGAAGACAAGAATAATAAAAGTGGCTATGGTTTATTAAGTGCCTAGTATGTGCCAGGTGCTTTTTATGTCTAATCTTTAATCCCCAAAATAATCTTTTGAGGGAGTGTTACTGCCTTCATTTCATAGATGAATGGTCTGTACACTGAGTGTAGGAGAAGTCACCACTTGCCCAAGTTTCCATGACCAGGACACAATGTGGCTGAGATCCAAGTCAGATGTGCTGTCCTCCAGGCGCTCTGAGCAGATGCTCGCTCTCCCATCCATCCCCAGATGCTGAACAGGTCAGGGCTGGGCAGAAGAGACATCCACTGCTCACTCAGCTCTTGGCTCCTTCATGGCACAGTTCTGGGCTGGAAGCCATGATCCTGGTCTACTACATGGTTGGGAGAGTGAGTGACTTGCTTTGTCTCCTAAACCTAGGAAAGGTGAGAGTGGCTGGACAGAGAGATGAGATGGGAGGACCCAGGGGCAAAAATGGGAGGTGGGAACTTAGCTGTGCTTGTTTAGAGAACTGTTTATAGACACTTCTGAAGGTGAGAGCATACTCAGTTCGTTTTTTCCATTTTCTCAGAGATGATGAAGGCCTGGTCTAGAGAAATCTCTTTAAAAACAAAATCCACGGGTATTAACGGTTACTGATTTATCTGGCAAAGACTGGTTAACAGGGATCAGTCCTATCTGGCCACTATCTCTGGGTTTTAAAAGTAAATCATCTCAGAACTGCTCAGTTAGCTTTCTACTCAGTGATGTTGGTACTAGTGTCCTTAAAGACTTTAGGGTAAGTCTTTTCCCAGAGTCCCAAAATAGCAGAGAGGAGTTGAGATGCCCTGGGAGACAGACATGTGAATCCTTTAGCTAGAAATGTGTTCTAGGCCCAGAGCTCAGAGACAACATCAGGAACGGTTCCAGGTCTGGAATCTCAGACTCGCTTCACCATGAAGTACCAATCTTCTCCATGCTAGCTGCTGGGTCACTTCCTCTGGGTCACCATGGCAGACCTTCCCCTACCTGGCTCTGCCTGTCACTTTTCTCACCCTAACCTGGACTCTGGATCCTGGTCTCAGCTCTATGTCTAGTGCTACTTCCCAGCACTATTCAGAGATGATAAAAGTCTCTTGTAGTAGCAGCAGCAGCAGTAGTAGTAGTACTAGTAGTAGTAGTAGTAGTACTAGTAGTAGTGAGGACAGTAAAAGCAAAAATAATGCTTCCCAGAGGGTGTACACTGTACAGAAGGTACTTTACCTCTTTGAATTCTAATCCTTTGCAGAGAAGGCCCACTTTACCAAGATTCAAAGAGGTTAAATGACTTGTTTAGAGTCACACAGCTAGTAACACAGTCAGAATCCAAATTCAGACCTGTTGGCCTCCAGAACCCAGCACAAAGAGGACAGAGTCTAAGCCATCTTCCTGGTCATGATCACCTGCTTCACTACTCAGTTATTTCTATTCTTGGGGTACTCTACAGTATTCCAGGGGCTGGGTGCTCTTATCCCAAGATGGAGAAGCTAAAGCAGAGAGCATTAGAGAAAAATATTTACAGCCCTGTACAGGTCAACAGAATGTGGGCAGGTCATTAATTTACTACCTCTTTGCAAAAACTGTTAAGAGGTCCAATGGACTGCATGAAAAATATCAACTTACTGAAACACATCAGTCAAATTGATAAAGACGTCAAACATGGAGATACACGTTTGTCTAGTGAGCCAAGTGGTGAGAAATGTGGGAGGGTGGGGTCTACACTGCCAGCTAAGGTGACGTTCATATTCACAGTATCAGAGAAAACAGATCTGAAAGAGATCTGGAAGGCCAAACTGTCTGGTCCTTGATCACATCCCTGACTAGCAGTTGCCCAGCCCCTCCTAGGACAACCACAGGGACAGGAAAATCACTATTTCCAGAGGCTTCAGATTCCATCTCTGGACATTTCTGACTTCCTGGGTGCTGAAGCAATAGAAATAGAACTTCAACACTCTCAGATGGAGATCCTGTGAGTGCCATTGAGGCCACTGTAATAGACACAGTGGGAATGCCAAATGGTTTAGCCACTTTGGAAAACAGTTTGGCTGTTTCTTATAAAGTTAAATATATACTTACCATATGGTCCAGCAGTCCCACTCCTAGATATTTACCCAGTGACAACATATGTCCATATTAAAACGTGTACAAATACCTTTATAATCATTAAAAATTGGAAACAATCCAAACGTCCATCAACTGGTGAATGGACAAATGGTGGTATGTCTGTCTATACTGTGTACTACTAGTACAGCAAGAAAAAACATGCTACTGACATGTGCAATAGTGTGGATAAATCTCACATGCCTTATCAAAGCGAAAGAAACCAGACTCAGGTCAAAAGACTACATAGGTTTTGATTTAATTTATATGACATTCTGGAAGAAGTGACAAATAAAATGTGTATGTATGTGTGTGTGTATGTGTATGTATATATATGTGTGTGTGTGTATACACACATATATTTTTGTAAATATATACATATACTTACAAAGAAGCTTGGTGGTAGCCAGGGGCTGGGAATGAAGGGAGCTTTTGAATACAAGAAGGTGTGAATGGATGTTTTTGGGGTGATGGAAATGTTCTATATCTTGATTGTAGGAGTTATTTTACAACTGTACAAGCTTGTGAGAATTAGCAAATTGTATATCTAAAAGGGTACATTTTACTGTATGAAATTATTCTGTGGTAATTATGACCTTAGAAAATATTAAAAATAGGCAGACACAAAACTTGATAGTTTGGTGATTGTATTATTCCATTTTCACCCTGCTATGAAGAAACACCCAAGACTGGGTAATTTATAAAGAAAAGAGGTTAAATTGGCTCACAGTTCTGCATGGCTGGGGAGGCCTCAGGAAAGTTACAATCAGGGTGGAAGGCACCTCTTCACAGGTGGCAGAAGAGAGAATAAGAGTAAGCAGAGGAAATATTAGAAGCTTATAAAACCATCAGATCTCGTGAGACTCGCTCATTATCGCAAGAATAGCATGGGGGAACCACCCTCATGATTCAGTTGCCTCCACCTGGTCCTGCCCTTGACATATGGGTATTATGGGAATTACAATTCAAGGTGAGATCTGAGTGGGGACATAGTGAAACCGTATCAGTGACCTTCCTCTGTGTGACTTCAGGATTTTGGTCCTCATGGTCATGATGGTTATGAGAGGACTCTCCCCACTTCCTCTGTGAAAATCCGTAAGGGCTACCTCTCCAGATTCATCTGAATCTTCAGATTCAGATGGATGTCTGAATCTGCCAAGCCACTGCTGGAACTGGGGCCACTGTTGTCTTCTGGGCCAGTAGTTCTGATGTCCCAGTGGCTGGGTCCCAGGCTCTGTCTATTAACTTGCACTTGTTCTGTATCTGGTACCAGGGCCTTTCCACCCTAGACAACTGGCATACTCCCTGCTGCTCCAAGCTACTTGATGACAATTTTTTCCAGCCAGGATAGAAATGGTTTCCTTTTCCTGGTAGGCTACTCTTCTGTGGTCCTCTCTGAGGAATTGCTTGAGTAGGTATCATGGCTATTTTAATGTATACACAAGGTCTGTTCCTTCCAATGGGATGCTTATGCCATTAGGGTCCCTGGGACTAGAGCAGATTAAAGCAAGTCCACCACCTTGCTTCTCCCAGAACTTCAACTCTCAGCCTTGATGCCCAGGTCTGGGGCCGTGTCCTGCACTCCAGTATTTTCCTGCAGATTCTCCTTTTCTGCTGCCCTTGAAATAGAGCTTCTTTTAGCATGTTCTACCTACACACTTCAAATTAATCATGCTTGTTTCTGTGTCTGAACCCCAAGTTTGGCCATGGATCAAGTTATTTCTCCAGGACATTCTAACACCCCATGCAAATCAATGCTCTGAATCAATATTGAGGAGACCAAAGCTGAGATAATACCTAACTTCAGGTGTTCAGAATAGCTCAATTCTAATTTCGGTTTAAAAACCTTTTTTACACAATGATGATGTTTTTGCCTTCTAGCAGCCTCTATCATTTTCATTCTTCTCTTCTGACATAGTACTGGGTAAATCTCATACGTCTTTTACATGATAGGCCTCTTTGAAGACAATAATCCTGTTTTTCTGGAATGTTCTATTTAGGTTACCTTAGCAAGGATGCTTGTCTGTTGGAGAGAGCACATCTGGAGTTCTGAATTGAGATGCAGATCCTGTGTATAAGAAGGACATAGGAAGAGCTGGATGTCAGAGGGGGAGAAGTGGAGACTCCCACACCACGTTGTAGGAAGAACCTGCCTCGTGTTTGGGGTCTGCCTTCTCTTTCTAGGTAGAAGTATCTAAAGAAACAGCCTGGCATTGCCGTGTCACCACTGAGCAAGAGACCCCCTTCTCATTAGGGAATTTGGAGTGAAATGACACAGCCCATGAAAAAGTTCTCTGTGGAGTTATCAGCAGTTTTTCAAATAAATTATTTATATTTTTGGCACTAAAATAGATTTAGCATGTCCTAGGAGTATTGATTGGCTTGGGCTGGATTCTGTGTGGAGGCCCAGAGGGAGGAAAAGTCCTGGTTTTAATGGAAGAAACATCCCAGGCACATGGGGGGAAAACCCAAAAACAAAAGCAGAGAAGCATAATGTACCCAGCCCTCCTCAAAGCACATGGGAGTTGGCACCGTGCACAGTTCTGGTGCTCAAGCAAGGTTGAAACACAACCCAAACATTGGCGAGCCCACAGGCCAACTCCCTGCATTTCTGGAATGGTCTTGCTGAGAACAAGAAATCCACTTCAGCCACCAGAATTCTCTTTATTATTTCCCACCCAGGCTGCCTCTTCTATCTTGTACTGGACAGGACCCATCCCATTCTGAGTGCAGCTCGGTGGTCTGAGTACAGATGGAGGCCCACTTCCCTCCCTCTCTAGAACTTTTTAGGGAGGGTCCTGTATTTATTTTGAAAAAAGATTTTGAGTCGCTGTGGGGGAGGGTGACACCCAAGGGTATGCTCAGCTGAAGGCTGTGATAAAAGATGCCCTCAGAACTGCTATGTGTAGGATAAGTAGGGAAATTTGTGTTGCTTCTGAGAAAGAGGAGTAAGGAGAGGAAAAAGAGAAAGAAGTGAGGGGCAGCCAAGAGGTAGAAGAGACTGGTAGGGTTGGGGAGGGGGGTGATCCTGACTCCTGAAAGGCTTAATATAAGTTATTAAAATAACCGAATGGTTTGTGGGCATGGCCTTGGGATGGATGTGCCAGAGAAGGGGCTGTGTGTTGTACCTGCATCAGATTAGGAGAGGCCAGAGCCTGTGGCTGGGCTGCAGAAACTGCAAGAGAAGGTCTGAGCATGAGTTACACTTGTTTCCTTGTTTGTTTCTCCTATTGAACTTGAACTCCTTCCTTAGGGGGCTCTATCTTACTTGTCTTACGTATATTCGGTGGCAGTATACTGCCTAAAACAGAGAAGGCCCTCAATCAACACTGTTCAAAGGAAAGAAAGACAGAAGGATAGACCTTTGCAGTAGAATCTTTTAATTATGCAAGTAATAAAGGATAAAAGGTAATTGAGAATGCCTCAGAAACAGCAAAGTCCCAACATTGATTTCTTGTAATCTACAGATTCATTCAAAGGAAAATGAAATCAATTAAACTTTTCTTTAAATCTTGTCTTCCTTATCTTTGCAAGTCTAGTTCAGATGGATTGGTCTAACGCAGATGCACCTGCCCCATGTCTCTTCTATGCTCCTAATTGGGCATCATGGTACATGATCTAGAATGATGGAAAATTAGAATTGAGAATATGCATTAGAAGTCATTTAGAGATATTCTGATCCCTGAACCTTAACATTAACCATAACTCTGACATTTAAGGGACCTTAAATGTCACTTAACATTTTGTGTCTTTAGGGTTTGTTTGTTTGTTTCATAAAATGTCTTTTACGTTAAAATGAGGCTTCCCTGGGTCTGTCAACATAGATGTGTGTTCCACAAAGGAATAAACCTAAGTTAAGAGCATGAAACATGATCAGTATAAAATCTGTGCTGAAAAATGCTTTGCAAATATTTTACAAGAAATAAATGTTACGATTTCAAACCACAGTGACTTCCTGGTAAATCAAAGATCTTTTTGTTTAGTGGAGCACCTTGAGTTAGGATACTCAAAGTAGACTTGGAGCTCAGTCTTGGAACAAGAGTTGGAGACAGCCAAGTTGGAGTTCTACCAGTAGGTGTGAAGGGCAATATGGGAGGGAAAAGAAAAGAGAAGATGGAAGGAGGAAATGCAAGAAAAGACTGGTGAGATGGCAGTAGGTTAGGGTGAGGGGTGATGTGGCCAGGGAAATTGTGCATGGCAATATCTGAGAGTCAAAGTGGCGGTTGTCCATGTTCTTATGATGTGACCCTACCCCCACTTTAATTTCCTGCAAACTTTGAGCTAAATTTTTTAGTAAAGTAACCAATTTCCCCAGGAATTCATAGAAACCTTGGGGAGGGAACTGTACCTTCAATAGCATGTAGAATGGAGGTTTAAGGAATCCTATCTAGACCTTCAGGTGTAGGAGGACCCCAGAAGATAACTGGGTTACGCTAGGCTATTTAGTGTCATGGACTTTTATGAATGCATGGACATCATCACTTGAAATTCACATATTTTAAAACAGGAGATGGAGATAGACATAAAAGTTGTAAATAGTCAAACCTCAGCTGTAAAGTACAAAACATCAGTTGAGTACCTTTCATACAGTTTTTGTCTTCCCCTGGAATGAATTTTGATGATGTCCTTATTGCACAAGAGATCTTGTAACTAGCAACCAGAAGATGAAAATCTTTACCAATGTGAATTTGGGGCACTTGGGAAAGAAGATGGTCTTAGTGATATATTATCCCAACAGCTTCCACGGTAAAGCCTGATTAAAAGTTTTCATGTCATTATACACCCAAATAAGAGTGTTGTGTGGCATTTCTACAAACCAATTGTGAGCATAGTGAAATTCAGGGCTTTCACATTCCCAGTGGGAGAGCATTACTGCTATGATAACCTATAAGTCAGTCTCTACCTCAATGGCTTTATTTCTGAAAAGACCTTGCTGGAAGATGAGATTGCTTGAGTTTTTCTGATGCCCAATTAGATGATTTGCTGGATCAGAATGCCACTGAGGGTGGCTGGGTAGTCTGTCCTTTTTTGGTATCTCCTCTGGCATCTTGCCCATTCTTGTCCATACTGTCTTCCTAGTCGTTCATGCTGTTCTCTTCCCATTTGACCCAGAGGTTAACGAGAGCACTGGGTCTAAACTCTTCCTGGGCATAAATGGCGAGATATACAACAAAAGCTCCCAGGCCTCATGCGAAGCCAATGTGAAAGGAGAGTACCTGGCAAGTAGCTTATTCACCAGTCTGTCCTTCTTGTGGCACACTGGTTCATAAGGTCACTTTCAGCTTTCTTATAAGCTAAGGCAATGAGGGAATTATGTCTGTGCCCAAGTTATGAACCAAGATGGTAATAGTGTCACTGGGCAGGGTGAGGCCAACAATAAGTAGGTTTTAAAACCCGGCAATGTTCTTGAAGTGTAAGCAGTAATCTGTAGGTTGTCAAAGATTAGGTAACCTTCCTCCATCTCGTTACTGTAGATGCAAAGTTGTCACACTGTTGTTCATTAAGGCTGTGTACCCTGAATTTTTTGCTACATCAGGACCTACTTTTCTTATGGCAGTCCTGATATCTACTTTTTTAGAGCATTGACTCCATTCTCTGTCAAAGCATCCTGTCTCTCACAGCTCACCCAATTTCTGTTGGGCAGAGGTCTGAGCAAAGATGGCTTCTGAGAGGATTGTTAAGAGCTCACTCAGCTATTCCTGACTTATGTCCTTCGGCTGCACTTCTCTGAGGTCTCCAGGGAACCTTTGTCACCATGAGAAAACATTTATTATTGGGATCATCAGCTCATGTATGAGGAGCCGAAATTTGTTGATAGAGTCAAAAGGGATTTCAGCCTGGCTACTTTGCAGTTTCATTTTCTAATTTCCATGACATCACCCAAAATGACTGCTGAGCATTTCCAAAGGCAGTTTCTGGGGCATCTTCAACCACAACTTTCTCCAAGTTGAGAAGACTTTCCTATCCTGGTTTGAACTCAACATGGTTATGCAATATTATTATCATGAATAAGGAGTCCCAGATTCCAGAACCTTGGGCAAAGACTTGGACTGACTGTTCTTCATGTGTGTCAGCCACATTAATCTGTTACACCATGGATGGATCCTGTTGTGAGTCAGGGTGCCAGTCTTGTCAGTGCAAATGATGAGGTGGAACTGAGGGTCTTCAGTACTTCCAGGTTCTTCACAAGCATTTCTACTTGGCCATCCATTTTCTGTCAGTAACAGAGTGACAGTGACAGTGATAAGGAGGCCCGTAGGTACATTGGCCACGTGGTGCCAGTGAGGAAGATGGAGGGGTTTAATGCATAATACTTCATGGACACTGATGATAAAGAAAAGGATGCCTATGAATTCCTGCTACAATGCAAGCAAGGTGCTCGATCTCACTGGCAATGAGTGTCTTCTCATTTCCAGCTTCTGAAATCAGTGAGGCCATCTGTCCAATGATGGTGCCATTGCCTGTGTTGGCAACTGTGCCAGTTGCTGTGCCTTCTAAACAGGTTGTGGAAGAGAAGACAGTATTTTTTGTTTCCAGGGGATTGTCATGAGACAAGTCACATGAGCAGGACTAGGGCTTGGACATCCCATTGATAGATGAGTTATCTACCCTACCTCCCTGAAAAGTCAGCAACCTGATATCTGTAGGAATTTAGTCTTATCCTTTAATCTCCACTATGTCCTGGTTACCAACTGTCATGCAGAAGTTGTATCTTTCTCTGCATCTCAGACAACAAGAGCTTGCTGAAGAATAATTTTACTGTAGGTGGCCATGATATTGGTGTTTTTCACCTCTTGGTAATAAGCAAAGATCCCTGCAACCAGAGTAAGCACAGGACTCACATACACATTGTCTAGGGACACAGACTTATGACAGGGGTACTGAATGCTAAATGCAACCCAGCAGAGGAATGCCACAGAGGGATGAAGAACACTGGCACCAAAACTTGACAATCTTTAATGTTTCTTTGAGAGGCCTAAATTAGGGTGATCCTAAGCCAGGAGCTCTGAAGCTCTCATGCTGTAGAGAGCTGTATGTTTGCACCATATTTATCTTTCAATTCCTTATTGCTGAATTTGTGGCCATCCAGGTTAAGTTCTTTCCTGTGTTTCTCTTCTTGGTGATTGTTTTTGAGTTCCAAGCAGTTGTTCTTCAGGTGCCTGTACTTTTCCTTGACTCTCCCTTTGGCTCTTTTTTCTCTACAGTTTTAGTTCCACTGAGCTACACCAAGTAAATTTTTGGTGTTGTCTTGTCCATGAAGTGGATGACATGAGTACTGGAGGATGAGGTTGGGCTGCATGAGGGTGCACCTCCAAGGTGTCGGTCATACTAAGGGCCTGCAGCCCAGGGGTCTAGCTTCAGGATCTTCAGACAGGGACACCAAAGGGCCAATGTCAGCCTGGAAATCAGGCTGGCATCCTGCAGCCCATTAAGTTCAGCACCTGTGATCTGTTTTCTATCTTATTTCCTTTCATTTCTTATCTACTCTACCAGGTTGAAAGTATTCTGGGGGCAGAACGTATGTTTGTTTCATCATTGTATTCTTATCACATGGGAATTCAAAAATAGATATTTGTTGAATGAATAAATGACCTCACAATTTAGGTTCTGTGGTTTTGTGTTCACCATTTGGCAGAGAAATGTAGCCTGGAAGTCTTTCTGAGGAAAAAGGTACATAAATCAATCGAAGCCTCAGTTTCTGCATTTGTAAAGTCAGGGTGAAAATAGGAGAATGACAGCATATATCACTCAGGTTTGTTAGTATTAGATAATGCATGTGGAGCATTTAGAACTATTTCTGGTATATCATGAGCACACAAATTTAGTTATTAAGATTATAATAAGTAACCAGAATATAAAAGCAATATACCCACCAACATCCTCGTCACAGTCCCTGCAGACGGATGCTTATCTTAGCTAGTCATGACATTTTTGGTAGTTATTGACTTTAGAAGGTTCATATAGTGGTCTTTCAGTCCTGTCTTCTCAAGAAATAATCCTATGCATCACCCTTTACAGAGCTCTTTGAAGGCAAGAAACATGTCATATTCATCTCATTATCCTGCATATCTAGCACAGTATATGACATACAAGGTGCTAAATATACCTTTTAAAGAAATAGATGAATAAATAAATGAATCCTATTCATACAAGGCATTGACATTAGATATTGGTTCAAAAATCGTCTAGGATCGGTGGTCACTTAGTAGTGATGAAACTGAACCCAAACGCTGCCTTAGAGATCTTTTCGTGCCCAGAAGTTCTGATTATGTTATGGCTCATCCTGTAATCAGCAACCCTTCCCTCCCTGAAACCCATTCCAGATGTGGATCTAGCAGCGGCCTCCACAGTGAGGGGAGTGTTAACTGCCAGGCCTATCATAATTAATAGTCATTCAATCTGGGCTTTGGAGGGATAGTCTGATGTAACTCTCATCAGCTCCATCAGCAATGCCATGATCAATTTTAAAGAGTTGAGCTGATGTGGCTTATCAAGGGACCTTAGCTGCTATGACGCTATGGCCTGGCTTGATGCCCTCAGCCAAAGCCAAGTATTGGGTGGGTAGCTTGGCTGTCTCAAGAGCCTGCCTGGCCCACTCTGGTGGTATGTGTCAGGGCAGCAAGAATGCATTGCCTAAACTAGGAATGTGGACCGCCTCTGATGGCTGGAGAAAGGGGAATGGAGGGAGGGAGTTTTGGCTCTGATGGTGGAGCAGGAGAACTGGTTGTTCAAAGGACATGTAAACAGTCCTTGGCTCAAGCGTTCCTGCTGTTATCCATAGTTACTCCCAATCAATGTATCTTGGATATTGTTCTAGGGCAGGGAAAAGGTGGAGTCCAACCAGGAGCAGATTACAAGGCACATTGCAGATCTAGTGTACAGAGGTGCAAAGTTGGCCTAGGAATAAAGTGGTTGGGGCCGGGATGCCAAGACTTCAAGGATGGCCTCAGTGCTTAATCTTTGGAAAGGGCACAACTCATCCCAGGGACATCTGCAGAGCCCATGTTCTCAAAGAAATACATCTTGGTTTGATGGGTGGAAAGACAGTAGAAGTCCTGTTTTCTCATCCTACGCTTTTTCCATCCAGGCAAAAAGGGACTGATAATAATCACATTCTCATTCTTCTTCTGGTTGTTAATGAGTTTTGGCGCATGAAACATTTTTAATACGAATAGGCTCACCTCACTACGTTGGAATTTGGGTTTGGAAGGCAGGGCCTTAGGGCTTTGAAATGTTTTGTAGAAAAGGCAATGACGTGTGGGGGCTTCTCTGTTACCATGTGCCCTTCCCACTGGAGGGAACAAACCACTGCACTAGAGTGACTCAGCCCACAGCTGATAAAGATGTTGTGGTATAAGCTTCTGGCAATGTGGGCTTGATAGAATGAAGAATATGTTATTTCTCCTCTTTTCTCAGCCACTTTCACCTCCTGACATCCCTAGAATATAGTAGGCTTTTTCCTGCCTAGAACCTTCACTTACCTGGCCTTTGTGTGACTGGCTGGTTTTCATTTTTCAGATTCCTGTTCAATGTCAGCTTCTCAGAGAAGCCTTCCCTGACCACTGGATATCTAAAGTAGGCGTTCTCTCTCTACCTCCCCAATATACTTGTGTTAGTCCAATGCATTGCTATAAAGCAATACTGAGACTGGATAATTTATAAAGAAAGAAGATTGTATTGGTTTTATTGGTCCTGCAGGCTGTACAGGAAGCTTGGTGCCAGAATCTGCTTGGCTTCTGGTGAGGCCTCAGGAAGCTTTTACTCAAGGTGGAAGGCGAAGCAGGAGCAGTCATGTCACATGGTGAGTGAGGAAGCAAGAGACGGGAGAGGTGCCACACCCTTTTAAACAACCAGCTTTCATATGAACTTCTTTCATATGAATGCTAAGCCATTAATGAGGGATCCGTCCCCATGATCCAGTCACCTCTCACCAGGCCCTACTTCCAACATTAGGAATCACATTTCAACATGAGATTTGGAGGGGAAAAACATCCAAACAGTATCAATGCTCTATGACAGCCCTCTGTTTCTTTCCTCTGTGGGCCTCTTCATGCACTCTAACTACAGTGATTCACTGGTTTGTTATCTTTAGAGTGTGAACCCTGTGAGGGCTGGCCTGCCTTGTACTTAGTGTATTTTCAGAGTATAGGACAGACCTAGCAAACTTAAAATATTTGAGTCCCTATCACGTGTACTTCAGTACTTCAGGAATTTCTGGGCATGTGAGTTAGACCTAGCCTCTTAAAGCTTAACATCTAGCTGGGAAAATAGCAAAATTTTCACTAGCACTTATAATAAGTGCTTTGAGAGAGGAAGAACAGGGTGCTGTTGGGGGAACTCTAAACAGGTCCGCAGAAGCCAGAGGAGGTTTTCTCCTGAAAGATCTAAGAACTGTGATCTGAATCAAGTAGAAATTAGCTAAAGAAAAAGAGAACTAGTTCTAGGCAGAGGGGATAGCATGTGCAAAGGCCTGGAGGTGGGAGAAACGAGAGCATTTCTGAAAGTTGTTTAGTTGACTACAAGATGACAAGTAGCAATAGATGAAGACAGAGAGACAGCAGGGGCCAGAGCACAGCATGCTAAAACCAGACTAGGTTTGGATTTTATTCTGTAGAAAATGTAGAGATGCTGAAGAGTTTTAAGTAGAGAGAGGCATGATCTGATGCTCATTTTTGAAAGGATCATTTTGCTTTGTGGAGGGAAAGGACTTGGAGGAGCAAGGCTAAAGGCAGGGTAACCATGTAAGAGGTTACTGTGGTGGTCCAGGAGAGCAACCATGGCAGCCTGGACTGGGGAGGTGGGTGTGGGGGTGGAGAGCAGGGAAATGGTACCCTCAGAATTAGGGGATGGGAGTCTGAAGACACATAATTGATAGTATAAGAAAGGAGTCAAGGTCAGGGAATGCTTAGTGATGGTGGGTGGGCATAGGGATGAAGCCCCTTTGTCTTGGATACCTGTGTGATGCCATCCACAGAGACAGGTAAGCTGGGGAGAGTAAAGGCACCAAGTACATCCTCTCTTTGGGCCATCTCTCCTGTTCTCTTCCCCCAGGGAAATTCTAGCTGCCATAAAGACTCAGGACAAGTACCACATCCTCTTCAAATTCACCTCTGAACCCTCCTGTGAACTCCTGTAGCACCAGCCACTGGCCCACACCCTTTGTCACTAGTGTACGTTGCTCTGCAGTGTTTCATCCAAGTTAACCTTGTCTTTCCAACTAGGTTTTGTGCTCCATGGTTGCAGAATCATTTGTCCCAGTGATGCCTGCAAGGCTGAGTATGTGGCAGGTACTCAGTTCTTGGGGGCCGTATTAGTCAGGGTTCGCCAGAGAAATAAGAACCAATAAGATGTATATATAAGATGGTCCTCAACTTATGGTTTGACTTATGAATTTTTAACTTTACAATGGCTTGAAAGCAATACACCTTCAGCATGCTCCTGGATTCACACAGGGGTTACATCTGGATAAACCCATCATAAGTTAAAAATAATATAAGTTGAAAATGTAGTTTCCATTTATATTTTCAATTTATGATGAGTTCATCAGGATGTAACCCCATCATAAGTTGAGGAGCATCTGTATATAGAAAGAGATTTATTATGAGGAATTGGCTCATGTGGTTATGGAGGCTGGTGAGTCCAAAATCAGCAATGTGATCCAGCAGACTGGAGACCCAGGAGAGCCAATGGTGCAGATGAAGTCTGAAGGCAGGCTGCTGGAGAATCTCCCGTTGCTCAGGGAGACCAGTCTTCTTGTTCTATGCAGCCCTTCAACTGATGGTATGAGGCCCACCCACAATATGGAAGGAAATATGCTGTACTCAACCTCTACATATTTCAGTATTAATCTAATCCCCAAACACATTCCAAATTGACACAAAAAAATAGCAATCACAGGGACAGAGTGGTGCTGTGAAAATCATAGTAATTTTCCCAAGATCACCCAGCAAGGCTGTGTCAGAGCCCAGAGTGACACTCAGGTTTCTAGACTCCTAGGTTTTTGTTTTTCCCACTACATTTCACAATGGAAAACTTGAGTGTGTGTGTGTGTGTGTGCGTGTGTATGTGTGTGGTGTTTCTCAGTCAAGAGGCCAGATAATTAAACCTATGCCTTCTAGTTTTTAACTTGGGGATTATACAACAAAGAAAGATCTTTTCCCCCAATTGCGTATTCTTTGTCGGCAGGTTTCTGAAAACAGCAGTTTGATTTGGACTACAGGAAGTTACAAAGTGGCCTGGGTCTTCAGCAAAAACAGCCTGTTCCAGGTCACTGAATTCAGGCAGCTTTGGGCCTGGGAGCTCTACTTTTCAGGGGTCCAGGCTGCAAATATTCTGCAAGTGCACCCCATAATACTCCCTGACATGGGAGGCTGCCACCATCCCTCCCTCTGACCTCCTGCCAGTTCTCTAGCAGGGAACTTGGCTGCGGTGCTTTCCAAAATAATCTGTGCACATCTCTGGTTGAAATTTACAAGCAGTCCTATCGTATTTTTTCTTAAAATTCCAAATCCATAACATCTAAGGAACTCCTTCACCCAATATTAAGTAATTCTGTGGATGGAAAAAGAACAGTGGAAAAGAATATCAATCCATCCTCTGTTCCCCCATTTAAGTTTCAATGTGGTTTTCTTTTCGGTTTGTCTGCAGTACTGGTCTATTGGCCGGGTCTGCTTTCTCCCCGACCAGGCCTTTGCACTTTCCCCTTTGTGATCCCAGTTTTATTTTCCATGGGTGCTCTGGCACGTATAGTAGAAAGGATCATGTTTGGATTAGAGATCCAAGTCTTTACCACATTCTTGAAAGTTAATGGCACCTCCAGGTTTCCATGCTCACCACCATGCAGGGGCTTGGTGCCAAATATGTTTATCCATTTGGTGGTCTTAGGCACTTATGCACGGCCAATGTTGGTCACCAAAATTGGTGTGTATTAGGGGGTAAGTTGGATGCATATTTGCAGCCTGGACCATTGAAAAGAAAAGCTTCAACCCTGCCCAACCTCCTCTCCAAGACATTTGTGGATTCGGAATAGAATGTGCTAGTGGACAGCAACAAAATGTCCAGGACAGAACGTTCCAGATTTAGAGATCCCTTCTTGGTGGGAAGAGACAGGAACTTAATTCCAGCCTGGAATCGCACAAACAAATACATCTGTAAGACAGGAATCCCAAGTACAAATATCTGAGCGGTAGGGTGAAAGCTGGAAAAAATTAGCACTTAGAGAGATCTGGGGTGGAAGAGAGAATTGCAAATTTATTCTGTACTTGCCCTGTAACTTACCGCTGGCTGATGGGATAAGGGGTGGGAGGGAGACGGGGCAGGGAGGCGATTGTTTAGAAGCAGCAGCCAGTGATATTAGGACTGCAAACAAATACAGCTGCAGGTCATGGGGAAGGGCGGTCAGTGACCTTCTTGTAGACACTGATGAGACTATTGCTATAAAGAAATTAGAAACTTAGGAGTTTGTGTCCCTGGTGTGACAAATTCTGGAGAAGGTTCAAAGAGAAGGGGGTCTGAAGACCAGCTTGAGACCAACTGAGCATCACTGCTGAGCTCTTTCTGCATCGTAATCGATAATCATTTAGAATGTGCTGGTGGTCTGCTCACCATAAAATGGTCAAACTAAGGAAAAAAACAAGGCGGAGAAGAAAAGACTAATGTTGCCGGAGTAGAGGATAGAGAAGAGAGAATTAGAAGGCATCTGAGAGACCCTCTTGTCTACCCTTTCAGTGTTCGCAAGTAGAGTGAAATAGGAGTGAAGATGAGTGGTTTCGACCTTCACACATTTCCTGGGTTTTATGATACAGAATTAAATATAGAGGAGTTTTATATTAGGTTCAGGATTGTCCCCATTTCTATGGCACTAGCTTAACTAACATCTCCTTCAGGGATAGAGAATAGGTGAAAACCAGAGTATGGGTAAATGCCAAATTGGTGTAAATGTTAGAAGGTGTAATTTTGGAACATGCATGTGTGGGTCACTGGAGAAATCCTGAGTGATCTTTCATGATTCCATTTTTTCCCCCTTGTGTCCTAAGGAAGCCCACAGTGGACAGTTTGGGAAGGGTGGGTGGGAGAAGAGGTTGACACTATTGAAAGGAACAGGGTGGGCTTATCTTCAGCATGAATATCTTTTGGAGTCTTGACTCAAGAAGTGACTTCTTTGAGATGTTTTCCTCTCCCTGGACATGTGGGATTTCCTTCCTCTAGCTCTCAAATGTATTATGGGGAATATTGCCTTCACAAAGATCTGAAGGTTGGTAGACGTTGTTCCATCCAGGACACTTTGCTAACAACCCAGCTACATAAGCTAGATTGTGAGTCCTAACTCTAACACCTGCACCAGGGCTGAGCTAGCTGCTGATGGTCACCTGGGAAGGGGTTAAAAGCAAAGATGCCAAGAACTCCCCAACCCCTGAGATCTTGATTTGGAAATCTGTGGGTGGAGACTGAAGTCAACATTTCCTGATGAATCTGATGTGCATTTGGAGTTCCAAAATCTTTGTGACTGGGGTCATTGCTCAGCAGTAAGGTCCTTATCATCTAGACATTTTTGGTGGAAGACAGGTAGCATCAACATAATACCTGCAGTATTCCCAGACAGTTATAAATTATGGCAGTAAATGTTGAACAAATCTGTAAGATTTATATAGACATGGAGTAGAACTCAAAGAAAAATATACTTGTGTAGTGAAATGTCACCATCATTCTAGACAGTGACTAAATATGTATATATTTAATTAAAACAAGACTTTTCTTTCAGTCTATGCAAGGCAACTCCTTTCCCCACTGTCATCTTCTTAGTCTGCTCAATTTTCAAAGAATAAGCGTGTGTGTGTGTGTGTGTGTGTGTGTGTGTGTGGTGGTGGGGGGTGGCTGGAGGGTAGAGTAGTGGTGGGTTTGGGAAGGAAGGTAAAGACCACATAGCATAATATTAAATAAAAGGGTTGCAGGCCAGATTTTTCCAGGTCAGCTATCTCTGTTGATCAGACTGAGTTAATTCCTATAGTCTCAACTCCCTTCAATTGAGCAAACCAAGAAGTTTCTCTGGACAGTTTCTCTGGCACAGAAACATAAGCTCTGTGCAGCATGTAAGGGCTTCTTGGGGGAAGTAGAACTTTAGAATTCTCTCTGAATAGGATTTTGCAGGTTGTGTTCATGTGCATGTTAGTGTGTTCATGCACACTTATGTGACATAGGATGAGTTTCTGTAAGTTTAAGTGCATTGCCCTTATGCCCAGCATGTAGTGTAAGAAATACAAATCAAATGGATGGGGCTGCCACAACATGTAGACAAAACATGCAGGATCTTATGATGGAATTAAATTGACAATATAGGCTATGGCACTGAACCCAACAAAATAAATGGAAAACGGGGTCTCCTTAGATGTGTCCTTCACCTGGGGTGGGGGTGGATTGATTCATTCAAAAAGGCAAGGAGTGGGGAGTCTTGAGGAGACTCTTTTGCTTTTGTGTATTCCTACAGAGAAAGTTGATTTTGTCAGCTTCTCAAACAGGTTAGTGAGTCAACAGAGCAGCCTCCCCAGGCTGGAGACAGTCTGATGCAAGTTTCCTGGATAAACAGAGCAAACCCCTGGAGGTGTCGAAAGAGAGGGGTGTGGTCAATGCCTTGGGTGATGGCACACTCAGAAGGGCTAAGAAAACAAGGGCATAAACGGTAAGCATCTCTTAGGTTTCGTTTACTCAGGCCAAAGGGAGTTGGAACTATAGAAATTAACTCAGTCTGATGAATAGAGATAGCTGACCTGGAAAAATCTGGCCTGCAACCCTTTTACTTAACAGGATGCTATGTGGTCTTTACCTTCCTTTCCCAGCCCACCCCTCTTCTACCCTCCAGCCCCCACACACATACACGCAACACACACACACAAACATACACATATACACGTACACATACACATGCACACACACACATATTCTCTTTCTGCCTGTGAATACTCTACTTTCTCATCTCATTGATTTGTCTTCCAGCTCAGGGAGCTGTATACATTGATTTTCATTGTTCTCCATGTATTTCATGTGGGAATATCTTATCTTTCTGAAGGACCAGCACTGTATATTATGCTGTAGCTTTCTTTCTTCATTTTTTTCCTTTCTTCCTCCCTCCTTTCCTTCCTTTCTGTCTTCCTTTTTCCTTTCTTCTTTTCTTCCTCTTTCCCTTCCTTCCTTCCACTTCCCCCATCTCCCTGTCTTCCTTTCTTCCATCCTTTCTTCTTTCCCTCTTTCTTCCTTCCTTTCTTCCATCCACCCAAGGTCTTCCTAGCTAGTGCTGGATCTGTGTTGAGCTTTTATTCATCGTTTCATTCACCAAACTATCTTTATTAAGCACTTAGCCTGTGCTAGTCACCAGGCTAAGCTCTGGAGATACAGACATAAAAGCTAGGCCCTCAGTCTTTAGGCTGTTCATAGTCCACAAGAGAAGAAGATCTTAGGTTCTCTAGGCAATCAAATTATATATACACAATTTATTGAATGTCATTACATCTCCAGTTTTGAAATTTATGACTTTAGAAACAAGTAAATTGGAAAGATGTTTGAAAGCAGATTTTAAAACCACCAAAGGAACAAAAATGATGGAGCCAATCAAACGTGGCAAGGGAATCAGCATGTCCCATTCAGCTCCCTAAAACATTCCTACAAGGCACTCAGCTCTCAGGAGGACTGGTTTCCAAAGAGGCTGGGAGAGGTCTCCTTTTCTCCTGTGGTGGCTCAGATGTGGGAAACTCGGAGAAAAGGCAAGTGAAGCAAACCTGGCCACTTAGTTCTAGCCATGTGTCAGTCTTATCCTGGTGAAAATTCTCTGTAACTCTCACTGGGCTTGACATACCTTCCAAATCCAAAGAACTTTCCTCAGACTGCCTAGTTTCTTTGGCCTCTGGGAATAACATTGTTTCTTTCAGCTCAGAAAATAGGTGGAGGGGAAGAAAACTTAAAGCAAACAGAGAAATATAGGAACACATCAGTTTAATAACCCCTCAATTGGAAAGATGAACAAAATCATCTGGGAACACAAACATGACTAAGAACAGAGGCTGGGCCTTTGGAAAAGGTGGCTGTTGCCGTGGAGTAAAGTCCTTGGTTAATGCAGAGAAGCTCACAGGAGCCTTGGTCTGAGTGATAGTAGATCCCTTCGGAGTAAATTGTTTAATTTGATCTGGGGATGGAATGTACCTTTTATGCCTCCTTTTTTAAGGAACTGACATATTTACAGCTTGTAAATCATTTACTTAAGATGAGGACAAAACAGATCTTGGCATTTCCAGAAAGTCATGGATGGCAGAATTTTCCCACTCACCCCCACAACCATGAATGCGCACGCGCACACACACACACACACACACACACACACACACACACACGAATTCGAAAGTCATTTAACATGTGTTCCACATGGGTGGTGAATCTGGCACCAAGCTCTAGCAATTTAGATTCCCAGATAGCCATTTGGCTGTTATTGCATAAAGACAATTGGCTGCGGAATGAAATTAGCTGGTTGAATCTTGTCTGAAAAAGGGTAAAGGTTTTAAACACGCAGTGCTCACACTTGGTGTGCATTGCATCCTAACCTTCCTGAACAAGAATGCCTATTTTGTGGAAGTGATTTTTCTGTCCCCTGTCATGGTAGAGGTAAAACAAGCTTCTGGGATCATTACCAATAGTGGATTTGAGATGTTGAGGCCTCAGAAACACATTGGACACAGCTGTGACCATTAAAAGGGATCAGGGGCCTCATCTCTCAAAATATGAGAAAAGAAAGAAGCAGTCTTAGAAAATTGGGCCTACAGACATTTTTCAGGTTATAGGCAATATAGTCTGAGAAATTTTGTAGACAGGCTACGAATTGCTTTCGTGTCAGGAATTTTGGTGGGCTGTTTTGTTTACTAGGGAGTCCTCCCCCCTCCCTCGAAAGGAGGAATTGGGCTTATATGATGGCCAGAAGCTTTAAATTAGAAGCAAGGAAAAAATCTGACTTTATCTTTAAGAAAGGGATAAATGCACTTAGATGAGCGAGCAAGAGAGAGAACATTAATATCATGTCTGTCTCTTAAAGATAACTATCCTTCTTATTGTGAATCCCAAAAGAATGGGATTGGGGGCTCTCTTCTAAATATTCTAGTTTCCTGAACTGTGGACTGGCCATTCCAGAATCTACCTGAGCATTTTCAGATTGTAAGATGAAATTCACTTTATACTGCTGGCTTATTGGACGTGCTGGGCAGTGCTTTCCTTGGCTTTTCTTGACTTCCTCTCTTTCAAGAGCAGAGGGACTCTTGGTGAACAAGTTTTCATTTCCCCAGCCCAAATAAGGAGGTGACAATGGGAAGTGGAGATAGAGTTGGGGTGGAGGAGGGGTTAGCAGGGATCCCACTGGTTCTTCTAAAGGTCTGTGCTGCTCAGGTATAGAAAGGGTCTGCTGCTGGTGGGGAGAACTTTGGGGGCTCCATCCTCTTCCCCCTTCTTACCAGTTCCATGCCACTGAGCCCACTTTAGAATCCTGCTCCAGCCTCCATTCTGAGAGGCACAATTGGATATGAGTAAAAGTGGGTGAAGCTTTGTGGGCAAAGCATTTTTTTTTAGTGACCCCAGTGGGCTTCCTAATCGCTTCATAAGACCAGAAAATGCCACTCAGTGCGTGAGGGACCTTAGAGGTCATGATGGTAGGATCTGGTAACTAGTGAACAACAGTGATGTGTACACTGAGGCTTGAAGATGGAAGTGGCTTACCCAGGCCACTCGGGTTGTTAGTGGCTGAAGAAAGACCTCCTGCTTCCCAGCTGAGGGCTTCTCCTCCTGTACTACAAGGCTGTGTCCTTCTGAGGTATCCTTTCTGGAGATTTTGGGTTGGGGTCATTCTGGCTCCTGGTCTTAATCCTGACTCAAAAAGCTTTCATCTTACTTTGCTCTTCTTAGTGAGATTCCTGAACTCAGTCTCTGCCACTGCTCCAGCCATCTGCTCGCCTACCCTGAAACTCAGAAAAGAAAAAAAAAACTGTGTGACCAGTGGAAAATTTTATTGCAGACAAAAGCAGTCTCAACCCCTCCCTGCTTGGTTCCATTAGCAATCTTGAAATCAGCTTTCTTTAGCCTGTTGTCTGCAGGATTTTCACAACTTTGGAGGTACCCTGATCCTCTGTAGTCCTGCTGGGTCACCATGCCTCAGTTAGGTTTTGAAATTTGCTACTGTTTCTTAAACTCATTTCTCTGGGAGTTTGCCATATCTGCATGTCTTATCTTGAGCTCAATTAGTTTTTGGTGCTGATTTTTTAAAAATTAGTTTGAGTTGGCTAACAGATGTGTTGGTTTAACCTATCATCAACCTGATATAAACTGGTTCTGGGTCTTAAGCAGGGTCTGGCCCCAGGTGAAACTGTGGGATTGTTGAAATGAGTCTCTGGCACCCAATGACCTTCCTCTTCAGCTCCCTCCTATCTCATACACTTTCTTCTCTGGGTTTGCCCTGTGCTAGCTGTTTCTTCTAGGAAGTATTTGTCAATGACAATACTTGTATCTAATTAACCAATTGTATTTGTATGGTAATAGCATTTCTAGGACAATTTTAGGCATCTTCCCACCCCTCCCCTCTTCAGTTTGTGCCAGAATTTAGTGGTCTCTAACCTTGGCTGATCATAGAATACCTGGAGATTTTTGTTCCAATTGTAAAATCTCAGGCCTCACCTTGGAAAAAAAGGAACAGAATCCTCGACTGGGGAATTCGTATTTTTCAGCAAGGTCTCCAGGCAATTCTGATAGCTGCTGAACTCCAGTTGGACGTTTACTTCCAGTCATGAGATTCTGTGATCCTGTGATTTGATTTTATCCTCACCACCGCCCTGGGAGGAATCATCATCATCGTTATAATAACAGGTAACATATTAAGCGTTCACTAGATATTAAGTTCAGAGTTCAGTATTTTATGTGAATTATCCAAGGATTGAGGCCATTCTTTAACAATGGAGAAATTTAAGGCACATATTGATGTAGGTCACTTGTTAGATAATTGACTAGAATGTCTTAAAGTTCTTGTAACTACTAGAGGAGAAAACATTCTCCAAATTCTACACTCTGAATTCCAGATTTCTTTGTGGGGACTAGGATCAGCAAAAGTATTCTCAGGTCATTAGACCTGCAACCCAACTGTGAAGTCCTTAAGGGCAGGGAATGTGTCTCATTCCTTGACCTCTCACCTCCCGCTGACACACCCCATGCGTCATGCCTGGCAAACAGAAGGTCCTCAGTGAATGGTGTGTTGAATTAGAGTGATCCATAACTCAGGTCCTCTGACTTCCAGCACAGGTCATTTCTGTTATCTGGCACTCAATGAATTCTAAGACCCAAAGGTATAAATAGAGAACAGGGCTTAATTTGTTATATTATAGATAGATATTTGGGATTTTAAAGACCAAAATCATACAAATAATAAAGACAGTTGTCTCTAATGATGAAATTTCAGGCACCCGGACAGCTAGGCCACTTTTGGAAAGATGTAGAATGTAGCCTCACCTACACATGGTCACTTGATTTTCAACAAAGACACCAATGCAGTTCAATGGAGAAAGAAGGCTCTTTTCAATGAATGGTACTGGAGCAACTGAGTATCTGTAAGGGGGATAAAAAATAAACTCTTGGTTTCTACTCTGCATTATACATATAAATTAATTTGAAATAAATTATAAGCTTAAATGTGGATGCTAAAACAAGAAAACTCGTAGAAAACATAGGAGAATCCCTTGAAACCTCAGAGTAGGCAAAGGATTCTTAGGTAGAACACAAAGTTACTAACTACAAAAATTTGATAAGTTGGATTTCATAAAAAATTAAACACAAATTAGTTTCTGTTCATCATGAGACACAATTAAGAAAGTGAAAAGTAAAACTAAGCTTCAGCATAGAAGAAAATATTTGCCAAAGGACTAGCATCAAGAATATACAAATAACTCTTATGACTCAATTATAACAAGTCAAACAACTGGGTTTTAAAACTCAGTTTAAAAAAATCTGTAAGACTGAATAGGAAATTCACAAAGATATCTAAGTGGCCAATAAGATGCTCAATATTATTAACTATCAGGGAAATGAAAATTAAACTAATAGAGATATTATTGCACACACACTAGAATGGCTAAAATTAAAATGACTAACAATAAGAAGTGTTGATGGGGTGTGGAGCATCTGGAACTCTCATATGCTGCTTGTCAGAGCCTAAAATACTGTAGCCAGTTTGGAAAACTGTTTGACATTTTCAAATTAATATCAAATATACTTAGTCTATGATGTAACAATTTTACTCCCAGACATATGCCCAAGAGACATGAAAATATATGTAGAAGAAAGACTTTTCCAGGAAAGCAGGTTTATTAGTAAAAGCTCCAAACTGGAAACATTCCAAATGTCCCTCAACAGGAGATCAGATAAATAAGTTATAGTATATTAATAACATGGAATACTATCCAGCAATAAAAAGTTACTGATACAACATAGTGACTCTCAAAAACACTCTATTGTGTGAAAGACAGCAGTCACAACAATTCATATTGGGTGATTCTGTTATATGAAGTTTGAGAGCAGGCAAAATTAGTCTATGGTGGTAAACATTAGAAATATAATTTCAGGGGAGGGGTTGGGATACTGTTGACTGAGAAAGGAAAAGTATGAACTGTTCCATTTATCTATTGTTATATGACAAACTACCCTAAAATTTAGTGGCTAAAACTACAAGCAGCACATTCTACCCTCAATTTTGTGAGTCAGGAGTTGAGGCATGGCTTGATTAAGTAAGTCTTCTTCTTCTTCTTTTTTTTTAATGTGTCACTGATAGATAGACTGGTCTTGAGGGTCCAGTATGGCTTCCCTTATGGCTGACATCTTGGCAGACTGGTTGCAAGGCTGAGTTCAACTGGGACTCTTGACTGGAGTGCCTACATGAGGCCTCTTCAACATGGCAACCTTGGATGATCAGGTTTCTTACTTGGTATTCAGGATACCAAGAGGGAGTGTCCCAGAGAATAAGGTAGAACCTGCATGGCCTTTACTGGTTTAGCCTTGGCAGTCACAGTGTCGCTCCTGCTGTATTCTATTGGTCAAGGTAGTCACGATCCTGCTCAGATTCAGAGAGAGGGGACATAGTACCCACCTCTCAATGAAAGGAGTGTCAAAGACTTCGCAGCCACATTTTAAAACTTCCCTAGGAACTTCGTGGGGCTGATGGAAATATTCTGTATTTTGATTTGGCTACATAAATTGTATATAAAATTATTGAGAGTCATTCTTAAGATTTGTGTACTTTATGTAAATTATATTGCAATTTAAAAAATCTGCAGAATGCATAACATTCTTAACTGTCATTTTCACAGCAATGCTATGAGTCAGAAATTATCTTATTTTATAGATATTTTATTCAAGGTATTATTAACTTGGCCTTTATCAGACAAAACGAGGGTTCAAACCCAGGTTTAGCTGATGGCAAGATGTCTTCTCTTTTCACTAGTATCATGTGACAGAGACAAACTAGTTCCTTCCTTCCTTCCTTCCTTCCTTCCTTCCTTCCTTCCTTCCTTCCTTCCTTTTTCCTTTCCTTTCCCTTTCTTTCTTTCTTTTCTTTCCTTCCATCCTTCCTTCCCTCCCTCCCTCCCTCCTTTCTCCCTCAATTATTATCTACTAAGAACCTGCTGTATGTTGGATGCTGGGCTAATAACTGAGGATAAAGACAAAAAAGTAACACATATACTTGCCTACAAGAGGCTCACAGCCTGTAGAATAAGACAGATTCATATATAAATGTGTCTTCTACGATGTTGAATATATTTTATATTATGTTGAATTGAACGTATTTTATGAACTCTCAAATCAAGACTCTATGAAATGAATGGGCACAAAGGGACAGAATATTTGAAATGAGAACTCGTTCCAGGAAACATATCGTCACAGTAGATAGAACACAAAGAACACTAGCACATTTACAAAGCTCTAGTGGGCTCCAGAAGAAGGAGGATGGGAAGCATTGCTGGAATAGAATGTGTGATCATTGCTCAGCGTCTCCCAAGTGCCTAGCACTGTCCTTTACAGTCACGATCTCTCTCAATCGTGACAACATCCCTTCTTCAGTGTTATTTGCCTCATTTTGCGCTTGAGGAAACTGAAGCTAAGGGAGATTAAGGAATTTTCCAAGGTCTTTTTGCCAGTGGGTAGCAGAGTCTGGATCTGATCCTAGATTTCACTGTTTATTTTGGGGGAGAGCTTGAAAGGTCTTTGATCTCATTACTCCTTCCTTTGCTTCTTGTTGAGTCCTTGGGGGCCGCATACCTACTATGCTCTTGCTTCTCTTTATGCTTCCCAAATTCAGCTTACTTCCACTGGCATACTGGGGGCAGTTTGTACTGGTTTTGCAAGAGCCGATTGTTAAATTTCTTCCCAACTCTGAGCTCAACGATATTCATGTTTGTGGCTTAAAACTGGCTATGGTGGGAATGTTCACACCATGGAGATCAGCAAATACTGCAATTGGGGGATATTTTGGGTGGGGAGAGGATAGTTGAGACCAACTTTTCCAGCACACCACTGCTTTACTTCCATGGAGCTAGACCCTGAAGGTCTATGCTTAGTTACATTTAGCCTTTTGACTTTGTATTTCAGAGGTGTGCTTTATCCAGTTAAATTCTTGCGTGTAAATTTAATTTGCTTAGATTTTATTCTCTTAAAAGGTTTTTTGTTGTTGTTGCACTTGTTTTGTTTGAGAGCTTGAATTTGATTTTAGTTTATATTTTAGTTACCTATTCCTTCTGCTTTTTGTAATCTTAATGCAGTTGGGAGAGATTTGGTCCAACTTTTAGCTGCCGCAACCTTCTGCTTTGACCTTGTTACTGGACTCCCCAGGTGAACTGCTACCTTTACCTCCCACTCACTCCATGACCACACATGGCCATCTGCTCCAAGACCTCAGTCTCTGTCATTGCCTTCCATGATCCATCTTTCATGCCTTTTTATCCACTTTTTTGGCATTCACAGGCTGCTGGAATTCAGTTAGCTTTGACTAACAGGTGTTGATGTGTTGATTTCTTAAAGAAAAAGTCTATTTTTCTTTGTCAGTTACCCAATGTATCTCACCATTGTCACCAGCCAACCCGAGATATAAAGGCCTTAGCTGGAGAATATAGAGGGCCGGCTCTCTGGAAAGCGTGTGGGGCTCTATCAATCAGCAGGGGCTTGGAGGGCCTGCAGCATTGCGCTGGCCTGGTTTAGAGAGGCCGCTGGCCTGGTTGTTGGGACTGGGCGTACCCTGGGTTATTTCCTTCAGGAGTTGGGTGGGGCTTGATTTTCTAGTTTTTCTGGTCACATGGGTGGATTTACCTCATCCATCTTCTGCTCAGGCTCTCCCTGTACCTAAATAAAGATAACTGTGAGACAACCCAGTGTAAGTTAACCAGCTCATCCACAGCCCAACCCATGATACTGGCAGCCTGACTTTGGCCTTCCAGCACATTGATCGAGTGTTTACTGAATGCCAGGTGTTCTGCCAAAGGCTTCAGCAGCATTGTCTCATTTAATTCTGACAACAACTCCAATGAGGAAGCTAAGTCTCTGAGAGATTAAGTACCTTCTGCGTGTGAGTCAGAATTTGAACTCAGGATTGCCTTTTTTTTTTTTTTCAGTCGACACAATCTCCTAATCTCTTGGCTATGCTCTTCTGGCTCTCTGGAGACTATAACCATTTAACCATCCATTAATACCACCTTAGTCTCTGGGTGAACAACACAAGGGCACAGTAGCAGCCATTCTGTCAGATGGAAGAGCACAGCCTGATTTGCTGTCCAAGAAGGGAACCAGCCCTCATTGCCACCAGTACCAGCAGCATTGTCTCATTTAACTCTGACAGTGACTCTGATGAGAAAGCTAAGTCTCAGAGAGATTAAATAGCAAGTGAGTCAGAATTTGAACTCAGGATTGCTTTTTTTCCAGTTGACACAATCTCTTATTCTCTTGGTTATGCTCTCCTGGCCCTCTGGAGGCTATAACCACTTAACCCTCAGTTAATACCACCTATCTATGTGTCAGACTCATGGCCAGAAGTACAGAGATAACTGAGACACAATTCTTGCCTTTGAAGAGTTCTCAATCTAGTGGGCAAGACAGATACTCTTGAACACAAATAATTCTATTCAGAGCATTAATAGGAGCTCAGGTAGTTGATATGGAGTTGAGAAGGGCTTAGTCTCCTGTCTTTAGGGATGGAGTGAACCTGGGGATGATTCCTGAAGGGCAGAGTTCTCTGAGCAGGTCTAAGAACTGCAGGACTTACCTCCTCACAGTGAGTGCAGAGACCCTGTCTTCACAGAGCCAGAGAAAGCAGGTAAGCCACCCATCACCTCAAGGGACTATGGTCAAATAGGAGGTAGAGTCAATGCTGATGAAATGTCTTACAGATTTTTACATCCAAAGCCTAGACACCTATATGTCTATACATAAAAGATAATTAGAATGCCTGCATTGGGGTGGGGGTGGGTTGGGGAGCTTCAGCAGGATATCGGAGAAGGGTCTACAGAGAATTGGGAGGCCAGGTTTAAGAGTCAAAACCACCCTGGCCACTCACTGGCTTTGTGACCTTGGGAAAGATGTTTCTTCTGTCTAGAACTTAGTTTCTCAATTTGTAAAATTACTTTGTGCCAGAATGAACTTACAATGGCTTTTCACATCTGGGGTCCTAAGAGACTGTGCCTTCTCTCTAAGTTGAAATGCAGAGGGAGATTCTGACCAGGGACTGGTTCCCCTCTTGGGCAGTAGATCAGGCTGTGCTCTTCCATTTGCCAGACTGGCTGCTTCTGTGTAGCTGTGTTGTTCGCCCGGAGACTAAGGCCTTTCAACTCCCCACATCCCTGTTTAGGAGACACAATGTCATGTCTGTTCTTTGGCCTGACATGCTGTGCTAGAATGTTGTTTTGCTTTTACCCTTGTTCCCTCTCCCCTTCTACCTTAGGTTCAGGGAAGCACAGCTAGAACCTAAATACATTAGTGAGAAGACAGGCAACTTACCAAGTGTGTGTTCTTTTTTCAACATCTTGTCTTCTCATTTTTTGGACTGCACTGAGGCTCTAGGTCTAATTGGACCTGTTTCCTCTGTGAATATGTTCCTGGTTTCTGAGGCCTACAGTTATCTCTCTTGTCTTGAAACATCTATGCTACTCTCTGTCCAAACACTTATATTAGGACATTAATATTTAGTTTAAGTGCTGCCACCAACCAGCTGTGCTCTAGGTGTTGGACTAGAGCCATGGTCAGCAAGCTATGGTTCCTGGCCCATTGCCCATTTTTAGAAATATAGTTTTATTAGAACTCACTCATACCATTTACCTGTCATCCATGGTGGCTTTCAGGGGACACAACAGAGTTTAGTAGTTGTGACAGACACTACATAGCCTTCAAAGGCTGAAATATTTACTATCTAGCGCTTTGCAGAAAATGTTTGCCAATCCCTAGACTAGGATATTGTTAAGCTCTCTATGGTTTTGAAAAGAGATGACCCACATTCTCTCATTTACCTAATACATATGTTCATCATTTACCTAATACATATATTCATCATTTACCGAATACATATATTCATCATTTACCTAATACATATATTCATCATTTACCTAATACATATATTCAATCTACTCGATGCCTGCTTGTGCAAGGTTCTGGGGATACGTACAGTGACTGGCTTCCTTCATGACACTTACATTCTCTTCTACCACAGTCCATTCCAATATGCTATGACAATTCTTCCCTCTGCTTGGAATGCCCTTCTTCACTTCATGACTAATCCCAATCCATTCTTTAAGATGATTCAGAACACCATCCTCACCCCTTCAGTCCAGGCTATGTGCCTTTGTACTTCTATAGAATCATATCTACTGTTTATCTTGATGAAGATACTTATATCATTACAGTGAAAATAGCTGTTCAGTGTTCCTTCACTTATTCACTATAAATTATATGCCAAGCACTTTGCTAGCTTCAGTGATTCCAAGTCAATGAATCATGACCCAAGAGGCTTTTAAGTGTAGAACAGAAAATATTGATTCCTCCTTGCTGTGGTTTGAACGTGTCCTTCTAAAGTTTATGTGTTGGAAACTTGATCCCCAGTGCTACAGTGTTGAGAGGTGGTACCATCAAGAGGTTGATTAGGTCATGAGGGCTCGGCCCTCATGAATAAATTAATGCCATTATTATGGAAGCAGGCAGCTCATAAAAAAATTAGTTCAGCCACCTCGTTGCTTTTACTCTCTCTTGCTCTTCTGCCTTCCACTTGAGATGACACAGTAAGAAGGCCACCACTAGATGCTGGTGCCATGCATTTGGACTTCCTGGCTTTCAGAACCATGAACCAATATATTTCTGTTCTTTTTAAATACCCAGTTTTAGGTATTCTGTTATAGCAGTACAGAATGAACTAAGACACCCTTCAGTAAGATATGGCAAACACCATCATTAAGATTCTGTCCAAATTACTTAAGAGTAATTGTATGACCAGAATGGATTTTCCCTTTCTTCTTGCCTACATTGTCACTGAGCCTGGGCTAGCCAGCAGGTGGGTAGTAAGGTAGAGACAGTCCTAGCCTTAGACCTGGGGGAACGCCACCCCTGCCCTAGGTCTCATACTTAAGAAGGCCCTACACTGGCTGTTTTCTTCTCACATCCTTCTCAGGGGGCAACGTCAAGGGATTTGCCTCCCTGGAGCCTATGATTTGCACCAGCTTCTAGACCATGTTTCTGGTATCCAACTTCTTGAAATCCTTGCTCAAATGGCCCTGAGCCTTCTCTGGGTCTGTCCTTTCAGGGTGGACTACACTGCCAGTGTACAGATCCCCAGACCCCAGAGATGGCCAAGAAGAGGCTATTTATGGGGTCTGGGGGTTGTGGACAGAGCTTGGGTGAACAGCCCATGGTAATCACATGTGTGTGTGTAAGGAACTAAGGAAGGGGGAAAAAGAGAGGTAAATCATTGGCCGGGGGCAGGGGCTGGGGATGTGGGCAATGATAGACACTTCTCAATTCAAATCTAGCCTTTTAGATCACTATGAAGTTTTTTTTTGTTTTTTTGAGGAGATGCTAAAATAGTACAGAAAGCTCTTGCATATCCTTTACTCAGATTTCCCTAATTTTAACATCTTATACAGTCATGGTACCATTATATAAATAAATGAACACTAGCATGATACTATTAAATAAATGATAGGTTGAAAATTAGTAACTAACGCCTAAGCCAGAAAGGCCCTCATCTTGAAGGAGATGACTTCCACAGCTAGAACTGGGGTCCTGGAGTTTGGGATTTCTAGGCACACAGAAGTGACTCCTGTCAGTAAACCTATGATCCTGGGAAGCCAGAAGCCCCTCCCCACCCAGAGGGGCCTTAGATGTCCACTTAGTGGCCTGACATTAGCCCAGTGACATCCTGATATTCTCTTCAGCTCCCTGATTCCACCATTTACAATTTGATGACAGAGAAAATAGCGTTCTCCAGGTCTTAGATACGTTTCATGAAAAACCCATGGGGTCTAAGAATCAAGAAACTTTGACTATTAGATTATGCTAGATTTTAGATTGGGTTAGATTACACAATACAGGTGATTGAAGAAGCCAAGTGATGTATCCATGTGTACACACATGCAAGTTCTCATCTTTTTCTTCTTAATTCCCCTGTCTCTTTGCTTTGCTTGCCACCTACTCAAGAGTGAAGAGCGTTAGACAGCGGTGAGGAGGTCCTGGTCCTCTGTTCTGAGCTCAGTGACCTTGGGCATGCTTTCTGGTCTCGGGCAAATAACTTCACCCTTTGGCCTCCTACCTGACACTTGAGAGGAGACTGACCCGACACTCTTTAAGATTTCTTTCACCTCTGACTTTTGCATTTTCCCTTCTCTGTTTGTAATTTTTATTCTACTCACCCTTCTCATTCTCACATTCTTCTCATTTTTCTCTCTCCTTTCCACTGTTATTTTTCTGCTTTTCTTGAACTTTCTCCTTCTGTTTCTCCACCTTGCTCCTCTCACCCCACTCCTCTCTTCGTCCACCTCTTTTTAACTCCCACCTTCCTTTTCTTCCACTTTACATTTCTTTCTCTTCCTTATCCCTCTCCACATTTCCCTTCCCTCCATTTCAGTATAATCTTTTTTATATACAAGGCCTTTATGGCCCACCAAATTCTTGTGACAATTATTTCCAATGAGAGGGGAAAAATAGAGGGAATTAAATCATAGTATTGGCTGCTGGCATATTGCTTCCGTCACAGAAAAATGTCCCCGGCTTCCTCGAATATTGAAACACTGATGAAGAACAGATTTCCTCTGGCAGTGCAAATTCCCCTCTGTCCAAGTTTGGCAGAGGGACTGCCTTGCTTGATATTATTATAGGCGTTTCAATTCATTCCTTGCTTAGCAGAGTTGGAACACATTTCAACCAACCCCTGTATTGATGTAAAATTGTTTTTATTTGCAATGTGAGTATATTAAAAAATATATACATTTCCACTGATTTCTGGCACTGGAGAGGCTGGGATCTGATGACGTCCAGCAGGAAGGCCTGGGTTTTCCACCCTCTCTCCAAGGGAGAGTGCTGGAATTTAGATGTTCCCTTTGTCCCCACCTTCTTGTTAGACTTCACTGACTTTAATAAACATTTTCTTTTCTTTGGATTCCTCAGTGACATAGAATCAGATGGATGTCAATTGGCTGGGGTTTTCCAGAGGTCATCCTCTCTAGCCCCACATTGACAAGAGGTCTGAATTGGGCAGAGTCTGAGTGAACTCTTAGGGATGATGCAAAGAAAAGGGGAGAAGTCAGACATGAAAAAATGCACAGATACCGAGATGTAGTGATTTCAGTGTAATTCTGTTCAGGTACAGGGGGACACAGGAGTGAATGGGTGATGAGTGAGGAGATACAGAGACCAGCTGGCAAGCTGGATAGAAGAAGCTATGAAGGAGGCAGAGGTAGTTTGCTTGATGGGAGTGCTGGAATGTTTGGGAAGGCCAGAAGCAATGGCTAATGTCAGAGAGCTTCTCTTTTTTGGCAAGAACTGTATCCCTTCTGACAGGGTAGATTCATTCTTTTGTTGTCAAGTTACTTCCTTCTCTAAACCTCCCCACCAGGCACACCTGGATGCAAGCTCTTTGGGTCAGAGCCACAGCTATCATGTTCATAGAATTCCAGAGTTGGCAGAGACCTTAGAAACCGCCTAGTCCAAGAGTTTTAACCTGGAGCTCCAGAGAATTCTAAGAATGCCCTGAAATGAACAACAAAATTGCGTAGGTACCCATCGTCCCAGGGCATGAAGAAGGGAAGGCATAGCTTTCCTATAGGCCATTCCTGGAGGACACTGGGATTAAAAAAGACTTCAAACCACTGGAATAGCTCAGTCCCCACATTGAGTATCTGGGGAAACTGAGGACCAGCAAGGTGATGTGGCTGCACTAAGGCCTTGTAGAGGGTTATTGTAATGCTTTCCATTTACAAATGATGAAACTGGTCTGGGGAATTTCAGTGGCTCAGAAAGTTAGCAGAAGAGCCAGGCTAAAGCTGTTGTCCCAGCCCTCAGTTCAGGGGCTTCTTTTGTACATTACCATCTTTCCTCCTAGGCCATGCTGACTCCGTAGGTCTCCTCGTTTGTATGAGGCAACAGCAATGGCTGCCTGTACGAGACTTCCACTACCCTCTTCTGGGAACTGACAGTCCTAGAAAGGTGTTTGAGTGGTGCTGGCTTTCATGAGACAGGTGCTCATGGTGATCTTGTTTACGGTCAGCATTCTTATCTGCAATGTAGTGGCTCAAATGTCTTCAGTTTAGGGGTCCGATTAATGAAAACTTTAAGACTGAGGTTGATAGTATATGACACAGCCCACATCTACCTGCACTTCCTATACCTATAACTCATGCTCCGAAAAGAATTCAGATTCAGTCAAGTGAGGAGTGGGCATAAGGGTCAAGAGGAGTGATTTGGTTAATTCTTTCTGGCTTTGTCACTTCTCACTATGGGCTCTAAATTCCAGTTACTCTCATCAGTTTTCCATTTGTTGAAGGCACCACATTATTCTACACTTTTGGTACAAGCTGCTCCTTTTGCCTGGAATACTCTTCCCCTGGAATGCCTTCTTTTTTTTAAGACTTGTTCCAAAAGCTGCACCTTCTGTGAAGCCTTTTCTGACTCTCCAAGGCAGAGTTGGGGGCTCCCTTCTTCCTCTGCATGTGCCTGATACAGAGTTTATCACAAGGTTCGGTGAGGATTGGCACAGATGTCGAGGTCATATCTGTACTGAGAACTCCTGGAGGATGGGGGCTGTATAGCACACTATAGGGAAGTGATTCTCATTGGGGATTAGTTTGTCCCCCTAGGAGTGGTGTTGTTGTTAATGACATTTGGGAGGCAGAGTTCAGAGACACTACTAAACCGTCTATAATGCATGGGACGCACCCACCGACCCACCCTGCCCACAGTAAATAATTGTCAGGGGCAAGACATCAGTTTACTGTAGAGAATCAATAATTCTTGATTGAATTTCTCAAATTCCTGGCACAAGTATGTCAAGGGTTAACATAGTCTTAGAAAGGCACTGTTTTCATATCTGGTGGATAAGCCAGGGAGTATGGCCTTTGAGTACAGTGGTACAAAACAACAAAAGAAATTTTAAGAATGTTCCAGACACTTGGTTTGTGTCCTAAGAACTTTTTGTGAATCTGTCAGCTCCTGGAGAAAATGATATTGAAGTTTCCTTCCAACCTTGGTATTCTAGAATTCAGTGCACACCAAACCTGTCATGAGCCGGCAAAGATAAAGGCTGCTGGCTCTTTGAACTGGAGACCTCATTCAGGAAGATCGCATTTTTAGGAAACTCTTCCCATGCTCTCAAAGGTACTAAAGTTCTTTTTTTTTTTTTTTTTTGAGACGGAGTCTCGCTCTGTTGCCCAGGCTGGAGCACAGTGGCCGGATCTCAGCTCACTGCAAGCTCCGCCTCCCGGGTTTACGCCATTCTCCTGCCTCAGCCTCCCGAGTTGCTGGGACTACGACTACAGGCACCCACCACCTCACCCGGCTAGGATTTTTGTATTTTTAGTAGAGACGGGGTTTCACCGTGTTAGCCAGGATGGTCTCGATCTCCTGACCTCGTGATCCGCCCGTCTCGGCCTCCCAAAGTGCTGGGATTACAGGCTTGAGCCACCGCGCCCGGCCTAAAGTTCTTTAAATGAAGAATTTTTTCCCCCTTTGAGAACTTGTTGCAAGATAAATTGCAGACCACTAGTAGAATTTTGGGCATATTCTACTAATCAACCATATTCTTAAGTATTTATCTTGGAAAGAATACATCAACAAATTCTCCTTAAATAGTCAGCATAAATGCTAAGAAATTTTCTTTAGTTCAACCCAAGTCATTGTTGGCAAAGCGTGCTGGTTGGGAAGACTCAGGCAGAGACAGTGCCAACATGTGGGTCCACTCAGGAGGGGGCTGGAGCTGGGATGCTAAGGAGGGGAGGGTTGTTTACATTCATGAGAGGAAGAGAGATAGCAGGAAGGAGGAATACAAAGAGATTGTGTGGCAGACAGTGAAGTCTAGAGAAAGGCATGGGACAGGAGAACCGAGTGGGGTTCCACAAGAAGGCTGGCCTGATAAGAATGGGGGATAGTATTTTTTTTTTTTTTTCAGACGGAGTCTTGCTGTGTCACCCAGGTTGGAGTGCAGTGGCGTGATCTTGGTT
>NW_012123487.1:3007377-3327505 GCF_000951035.1 Colobus angolensis palliatus
TCAACGAATAACTGGGATTACAGGCACCCACCACCACACCTGGCTAATTTTTTTTTTTGTATTTTTTAGTGGAGACGGGGTTTCATCGTGTTAGCCAGGATGCTCTTGATCTCCTGACCTCGTGATCTGCCCGCCTTGGCCTCCCAAAGTGCTGGGATTACAGGCTTGAGCCACTGCACCCGGCTGGAGGATGGGTTTTAAACATGGTCTTGGATGAGTTGACTCAGTTTCGTTGGAGGTGGGTGCAGTTCAAAAGCACTAGAAAGTGCTTCTATATCTCTAAGAGTAGTGATCCCCCAAACCAGCAGCTCATTAAAATCACCTGAGCACCTTTTAAAATATTTGGATTCCAAAGTTCCATCCTTGGAGGGTCTGATTGTATGGGTTTGGGGTGAGGCCCAGGAATCTTTAATTTATAAAAGTTCTCCAGGTGATTTTTGACACTCATTCAGGTTTGGGAGTCAGTGCTTCAGATAGAGAAAACTAACTGAGGAGTTGCTGATGGCTAAGGGGTTGCAAGGGCATGGATCATCAGTCAAACAGTCGAACAGATGTGGGACCATGTTAGGTAATGGGAAAGGTGCAAGACATGGAGTGACCATTTTTAAAGAGCGTATAAAGTGGTTCAGAAAAGGCAGCGGGTGCAAATCCAAGGAGAATTGACTGTGCAAACAATATAAGAGGGCCTGGCAAGTGTCAGATTGGTGATTGAAGTGACTGGGGTGGACAGAGAACCGCAGGGAAGGGGTGAGATGGATGTGAGCCCTTCCTGGAACAATGGGTATGATGTCACTGGGTAGGGTAGACTCAGGTAAAGGTTTCAGGTCTATAAAGTCAGGGAGACAAACGAGGAGGCCATGGGGTGCAGTTGTGCGATATCCAGGGTTTGGACAAAGGCTTTGGTCTTGGATTCAGGAAGGATGGGCATAGCAAGGAATCTTTTGGGAAATTCAGTGGATGTGTTGCCAGGGGACCTCTCTTCCCCTCCTTGTCTCAGGGCTGTGCCATTATCTTTCTCGAAGAGGGGCCTGTTCGAGTCCGGGGTGTGTGGCTGCAACTACTCAGAGATCTGGCAGGTACATCTGTCATCGAGGAAAGTACTTGGATGGGAGACTTTAAGAGCCTCTGAGGACACAGCTGATGTCCAGGCTGCAGTCATTCCCCACCTAGGGGTGTGAACGTATCTGGCCACAATCATTCCAGCCCTGTTTGCAAGTGTTTCTCTTCCCCTCCAAATAAAACCAATGAGATGATTTTCCTCCTTAAACAATAACCTTACTAAAAAAAAAAAAAAAAGCTTGTGTTTATTGAGCACTTCCTCTAGACTTGATATATAGAAAAAGGGCTTCAGTTGCATTATCTTAATGGATCTTAACATAAATTCTTGTGATAGTTACCATACGAGTCAATTTTCCAGAGAAACAGAACAAATAAAGACAGATTTGGCCCCAGTGATGATGGAGACTGGCAAGATCTGCAGAGCCAATGCTCTATGAAGACTATTGGGTGGGAGAATTTTTTCCTACTCATGGGAGAGTTGGGCTCCTGTTCTCTTCAGGCCTTCAACTGGATAAGGCCCATCCACATTACGGAAGGCAACTTGCTTTACTTAGTCTACTAATTTAAATGTTAACTTCATGCAAACACCCTCACAGAAACACTCAGAATAATGTTTGCCCAAATGTGTGGCCTAGTCAAGTTGACACATGAAATCAACCATCATAGGTACTATGAAGAACAACTTTCTTGTTTTGTAGAGGAGGAAGGGAGGCACAGATAGGTGGAGTAAAGTGCCCAAGGTGACATGGCTAGTAGGCAGCAGAGCTGGGGTTTCAGCTTATGGAGCCACTGCCTGACCTTCCTAAGCTTTGGCCTTTAATAACTATCTGCCTCATGGAAAGGGAGGAAGATAGTAAATCACTCTTGCCGTGATTCTGAATAAATAGGATTAATATTAAATTATGAACTTCAAACAAAATCAAGTGCAGAAGCACAACATGGTGAGAGTCAACTGCAGTTGCAAGGCAAGACAATCATAAATCGTTGCTCCTTTTTATTTATTTATTTTTTGGGGGCGGAGTTTCACTCTTGTTGCCCAGGCTAGAGTGCAATGGTGCAATCTTGGCTCACCGCAACCTCCACCTCCTGGGTTCAAGCGATTCTCCTGCCTCAGCCTCCCAAGTAGCTGGGATTACAGGTGCGTGCCACCCTTCCTGGCTAATGATTTGTGTATAGTAGAGATGGGGTTTCACCATGTTGGTCAGGCTGGTCTCGAACACCTGATCTCAGGTGATCCAACAACCTCGGCCTCCCAAAGTGCTGGGATTACAGGCATGAGCCACCGTGCCCAGCTAAATCACTGGTCTTAAGAAAGTTAATGCAAATCACTAAATCACTCCTAAGTTGCTCTAGCAAACCAAAGTGGGTATCTTAGATCTCTGAATGTCTCTACCTTACCTTCCTAGATGCCTCGAGTTACCCCAGGAGGCAAAGTATTTGGGGGGCACCATTAAACATTTTGCCCTATGGTCTTTTGTTTTCCGAGGGCAGACGGGTTGTGTGTGTCTTCTGTCAGCTAGCTATTAGGCTTAATCAGCAAGCCTCAGCCTGTCTGATTTATCTAGGGACACTGCATCCTCACTGGGCCAAGGGATGGAGAGCTTGATACATAAGCTTAGCAGGAGCAGGCTTGATCTGTCTGTGGCCTGATCTCCTTCGCCGCCACTGGGGTAACCTGAATAGCCCAAGAACAGCAAGAAGACACTGAACTCTTGGAGGAAGTAGCAGGCTTCTGAAAGGACTGTGTTTGCTTAATATTTCCAGTGGTGGGAACCTCACAAAGTAACCCATTTTATTTTTACAGCACTAAAGTAACTTTCCTTTCCTATTGAGACCTGCTTCCTCTTATTCTAGAGTAACAGAATAAATTGTCTCTTTCTTACAGGAAAACTTTTGAAATATTTGAAAACTGGGATCATTTCCCCATGAGATTTATCTTCTTTAAGCAAAATACTTTCAGTTTCTTCTAGCATTCTTTTTGTGATGTGGTTTATAGACCCATTTTTGGCTTGTCTTCCCCTGGCTGTGGTCTATGCCCTCCTTTTAAAATCCCAAATGTTCTACTTCCAGTCTGACCAATGCACTAATAAAGTAGAAATATCACCTCTAAACTCTTGAACATTAGGTATTTGTTGATGCAACCCAGCTGCATTTCTTAAGAGAAATTATTTGTTATTGTCTTGTCTTACACCTACAGTTGACTTAAATTACGTTTCACCCTGCTATGCTTCTGCACTTGATTTTTTTAAATTTGAAGTTCAGAATTTAGTTTAATCAATTAATTCCTATTTATTCAGAATTGAATATTAATTCTTTTGTTTGTTAGTTATGACTCATATTACAATTTGACTCTGTCATCTAATGTCTCTCTACTGATTTGTGGCTAAGGGAAAATAGGGAGGAACATTGAAGAGAAAGACCTCTCCTCCACACCTTTGTCTAATGGTGTTCTTCTGCAGGAGGAAGGAGAACTGCAGAATACTGGTCCTATATTGGGGAATGGAGAATCCCAGGCTTTTAAGGGGTAGGATTAGGATCCAGGCCAATATGCAAGAAGTGAGTTCCTAAAATGGAAAAAGAAGACGATGCTGCATTTTCCTTTTCTGTTTCCCCTTGCGTCCAAGATCTGAGAAGAACGGTGAATCCAGTAGCTAAGGACACAGATCTTGATGGAAAGACCTACTGCAAAGGATCCAGTTGGTATTCAAAGCTTTTGGATGTACCCTTTATGTTTCGTCTGGGGCTTAATCTGGTTTCTTTCAGACCACTGGGCCCAGAAGCTAATAGAAGATATGGTCTTTGCCCTTGGAAAGAAGCTGATTGGTTTGGGGAAGAAGATTTGCATGTGTGAAACCACAACAAACTGTCTAGGAATGAAGACAAATTTGTGCTAAGTGGCGTGGAGTTGACCACAAGCCACAAGAGGGTCTATGTAGGAGGGTACAGGAGAGGGACAGGCCCACCAGGGAGTGTCCCAGAGGAAGTGGGAATAGAGCTGGATTCTGAAGGATTTGGAATGAGAAGAAAGAAGGAAAGGCTTTTAAGGGTAAAGAAGGACATGAGCAAAGTGGGTGGTGGTGACAATGTCTCTGCAGAGACTGAGGGATGGAAAACAGACCGGTTCTTCTTCAGACGATGGAAAAACTCTCTGCTGAGAAATACTTGTTGGCAAAAACTTTTCAAAGGCCCCATTCTTGGATCTGACTCGGCTTCACCATTTCTCTAACCACCAGCCAAATCTGGGCGCTCTTTTCCTCATTTCCAGATTCTTTTTTAAAATTAAAATTTAAAAATTATTTTAATTAACAAATAATAATTGTGTTTATTTAAGAGAGTACAATGTGATGTTTTGATCTATGTATATATTATAGAAAGGGTTAATCTAATTAACATATCTATCACCTTGGCAACTTAGCAATGTTTTTCATGGTGAGGACATTAAACATCTATTCCCTTAGCGTTTTTGAACTACACAATACATTAGGAACTGTGGTCCTCACGCAGTGCAATGGATCGCTAAAAGATCTTATTTTTCCTGTCTAAGTGAAACTTTGTACCCATTGACCAACATCTTCTTTCCCATTCCTCCTCCTCCCCCTCAGCCTCTGATAACCACCTTTCTAGTCTCTGTTTCTATGAGATCAAATTTGTTAGATATCACATATGAGTGAGATCATACTGTATTTGTCTTTCTGTGCCTGGCTTATTTTACTTAGCATAATGTCCTTCAGGTCCATCCACGTTCTTCATGCCTTCTTTGCTGGTCTTCTTCCCTCCATCTTCCTAAACTCTCACTCAGGACACATATTCATTTGTTTTTCAAACACAGGGATGAGCAAGATACAAAGAGGCACATTCATGCAGTCCCAATTTCAAATATTCTGTCCCGCTGCCACTGTTTGTTGGCTCATACTGGTAGGTGGCGTGTCTCAGTTTTTCACTTGGAATATATAGTAATAGTATTGATGATGAATAATTATATTCATCTTAATAATAAATAATTATTAATAATGAATATTAATAGCTGACAGCTACAGAGTGTTAACTAGATACACTAGGTCTATATATATTAGGATTTAAACATGACACTCCTCCAACAAGATAGGGACTGTTATCATCCCCATTTTATAGATGAGAAAATTGAGGCAGATAAAAGTTAAGTAAATTGCCCAAAGAGTCATAGATAGTAAGTGGCAGTGCTGGGACAAGCACAAGCATTCTAACTCCAGGTTCTGCCCTATTTACTACACTCCACACGTCGTCATAGAAAATGCAGGGTCCTGGTCTGCAAGGAGCAGGAGTGGAAAGAAAGGGAAAGTTTTTATTGACAACTAGGATGTGCCACTTCCTGTGCTAAGGCATTGTATGTATATCACCTCAATTAACTCTTAGCCTACCCTGAAAGATAGATATTACCCCATTTTATGAATGAAGGAAACAGGTGCAAAGTAAAGTTGCTGGTTATGGACACATTTGGTACAATGGATTTAAACTGCAGCCTGTCTTTTCTGTCTTTTCCTCAGAGTCCAATGTTTCCATTACAAATGTGAACTGGTGCCCAAGCAGCTGGTATAGGGATGGTGAGAATAGGCCACATGTGAGCAGAGAGAGGGTCCAAAACTTTCCTAACCATTACAAAGCACAGCATTTCAGTCTGTGGGACACAGCTGGGGACAGCTGGAAGACAGTAGTCAGGCAGAATCTGCAGCCAAGGTGCTGTTGACTCATGCATTTGAGAACAAAGAGTCTGGACTGATCTAAAGTGTTTATATGCCATAAATCTGAGAGAACAGCAGACATGGGGAGCACCAGCTACTGACCATGTCGGAAGCATCTGTTCCCTTTCTGCAGTATGGCAAAGGGCTGTCCACTCACAGTGGCCTCTTCAGCCTAAGCTACCACCCAGGTGGTAAATGCCATCTGCAGGGTCATCTTTGGATGACCAAAGGCAGGACCCCAATTTCTGTGATTCTTTGGGGAAAATCTGGTTGTTCTGTTTTCTTATCTGCCTCCCTTCAGGATGGGAAAGAAAATAGGCAGGGAAAGCAGAGATAGAGAGGTGCTTCCCAATAGTGCCCACCACTCTTCAGGTTCCAGAGTAGTGTTTCTCAAACTTTATTGTGTATCAGAATCACCAGAAGGTGATGGGTAAAATTAAATTGTTAAAATAGATTGTTAAAACTAATTTTTTTTTTTTTTGACAGAGTCTTGCTCTGTCACCCTGGCTGGAGTGTAGCAGTGTAATCTCGGGTCACTGTAACCTCGGCCTCCTAGGCTCAAGCCATCCTCCCACCTCAGCCTCCTAAGTAGCTGGGTCTACAGGTGTTTGCCATTATGCCCAGCTGTTTTTTTTTTTCTGTATTTTTTGTAGAGATGAGGTTTCTGCCTGTTGCCCAGGCTGGTCTTAAACTCCTGGGCTTAAGTGATGCCTCCGCCTCGGCCCCCCAAAATGCTGGGATTGCAGGTGTAAAACTAAATCTTGTTAAAACTAAGATTGTTGGACCCCACTCCCAGACTTACTGATTCAGCAGGTCTGGGGTATTGCCCCATGGTTTGCAGCTCCAACAAGTTTCCAGGTGATGCTGATGCTGCTAATTTGGTTATCACACTTTGAGAACCACTGTTCTAGGAACCATCTCCAGTAGTCATCTGGGATGAAAGTATCAACCTGGCTAAACTTTCTACTCTCTCCTGATGACAGTATGACCTCTGTGGGGTTAACATCCTCTCCCCCAGCCCCTTATTTTAACCTCCACACTTGCATTGAACATACCGGGTGCACCAAGATGGTTCAAACAAAAAGACTTAAATGAAGAGGCTGCTACAGAAGTGTGGGCAGGATGTTAAAGGAGCACACAGGGGAAGTTGAGGCACCAGAGACTAGCAGCAGCAAGAAGCAGTGATCGCCTCTACGGCTGCAGAGGCAAGTGGAGGAATCAGTGTTCTGTGGGCTTGGCGAGAGCTGGGCTTGTGGAGGATGGGCTGTCTGGGGGAGTCGGTGCTGTGGATACACATGGCTGCTGCCAAAAATGCAGCACAACAAGAAGGGGCTTCTCTCTTCTGCTGCTCTCCAGTCACCTCCTGGAGAGACCCATTGGTTGAATCCAGCTGGAGCCAGAAGGCAATGGGAGAAGTAGTTTCCAGGGATCATCCTCCCAGGGCATAGAACAGAAGAGAAAATGTATCTGGAGCAAACTCTGGGGCAAATGGAGAATAACCAGACCTCGGCAAGACCCTGCTCTCTCTTCCTGGCTATGCCCGAGCTCTTGACATCTACCTTTGCTTCCTCCAGAAGCTTACTTAGTAGGGGCCAGCCAGCCCAAGAGAGAAGAGAGGCTGCATAATGCCTGGGGTCACCCTTAGCCCCCACTCAGGCAGTTGAGATCCCAACCCTGCCTCAAAGGCATGTGGAGACATGGGGGCTTTGAAAGAGGTCTTAGAGGAAACCCTGTCTCTTCATTCCCTCTATCACCCAACTCATAAGCGCTCATCCCTTGTCTCAAATAGAAAGGGAACATATCCACATATCCACTGGCCTGCTCTGTCTTCCAGATGGTCAGGCGGGCTGGAAAAAGACTCTGCTTCTTTTTCCCCTTCAGGGGACTCTGATAGGAGGACTCCAAAGGTTGGGGTACAGTGTGGGATGGTTGGCAGGGAGGGGGCACAGTGTTTCTTGTGATTTCCAAACCGTAAGGAACACACAGTACTTGGCATTGGCTCAGAAAGACCTCCCTTTGCATCTATGGAACAATGAAAATGAAATCTCTTAATCCTTAGGAAAGAAGACAGAGAGGGAGAAGAGGGGGAAACAGGAGGAAGAGAAGTGTTTACATTTGAGAACTGTTGAGAACTATTCTAGAACTTCCAGGCCAAGGGCTGTGTTGCTGCTGGCCCTGCTGGCGTGAGTTTGATGTCTCTCTTTACCTTTTTGTGGCTGTCAGGCTATTTTTCTGAGCTATGTGGCAAGATGTTTGTGTCAGATAACCCCCTCCATGGTAAGATAATATTTGAGCATGTTTAGGGAAACCGTGAGCTGGCTGCTGTTTTGTAACCTGACATGGAAATCAGTGGGCGGCAGGCAAACTTGGAGGAAGCTCACACACCCCAGGACACGGAGGACCAGCCTCCTCTGTGGGCTGGGAGGGGACTCTTGTGTGTCAGGATCCCCAGAGGGTCTCCTAGGCAAACTGTGGCCTGATAAAGTGGCCTGGGCCCTCCCCAGGTGAGTTTTTTTTTTTTTTTTTTTTGAGACGGAGTCTCACTCTGTCGCCCAGGCTGGAGTGCAGTGGCCAGACCTCAGCTCACTGCAAGCTCCGCCTCCCAGGTTCACGCCATTCTCCTGCCTCAGCCTCCCGAGTAGCTGGGACTACAGGCGCCCGCCACCTCGCCCGGCTAGTTTTTTGTATTTTTTAGTAGAGACGGGGTTTCACCGTGTTAGCCAGGATGGTCTCGATCTCCTGACCTCGTGATCCGCCCGTCTCGGCCTCCCAAAGTGCTGGGATTACAGACTTGAGCCACCGCGCCCGGCCTTTTTTTTTTTTTAATGAAAACAAAACCCTCTTTTCAGCTAAGCTTCCAATTCTTTTCTTCTTGATACTAACAACAAACAAACACAAATCTGAAGTCAGAGTCTGTCAAGGGAGTCCTGTGTCTTGAAAAAGGGGCCCCATGAATTAGGGTCAAAGAACTCTGTGGTAATAGAGGAGTAGACTCCCTGTAGTTTGGTCGAGTTCCCTCCATGGTTATTAATCTTCCCAAAGCTCTGCATAGAGACCTTGGCCTCCTGCGTCTCACTCTGTGAGCCCTAACTCTGTCCTTGAGCTCACCACCCTGCCATTTTGAGTGCCTTACCCCAGTGCAGTCTTCTTTCTACCTCCTTTGACCCATACAGTGTAGTAACAGTGGGGAAGAATACAAGCTGAGGCTGTGTTTTTGTGACATTGGAGATCAGGAAGGGAGCAGAAATCTTCTCTGGCTGGGTCCCAGGGGAGAGATGACACTGGCATGGGAGGAAGCCTGGCAATGTTTGGAGAAAGCCAGGACTTCTTTCCCAGATAGTAGAAAGTGCTTGAGTTTGGTCCTGCTTTCCTGTGACCACTATGTCTACTGCCACCATGGCACCCAAGAGCTGGAAGGAAACCTAACTAGGTCACTTGATCTGGGACACTTGGGATTGAGCTCACTTTCTGCCACAGTCTAAGTTGTGGGAGACTTTTCCTCTCTGAGTTATTAATTCCCAGAGCTGAAATAAGGAAGTTTGGCTGGATGAACTCTGAGATCCTGTCCAGCTTTGATAGTCTGTGATTCTATGGCCTGGTTATTGTCTTCATAGCATTACACATATCCAGAGATTTATCTAGGAGTCACAGTTATGCTTTAAAGAGGAAAACAGAGATTTGGGAATGCACTGCATTTGGGAAATGTATCTTCCTTATGCACTACGGTAATCATGGAGGTTGGGCCATGGGCACCACACACAGTGGTGATCTTCCAGAGAAGATCACTGTCACAGGAGGTGCTGCCCCTTCCTCATCCTTGAGCCTTGGGGCTATGGCTAAAGTTCCTATTGAGATGCCTCATCTTCTCCTGGGATCTTCCTTCAATCTCGTGCATAAGTCTGGTCCCAGAACTAGTGGTTATCTTGAGCCACGTTGGCTACATGAAGCTGTTTTCTCTGTATGCTCTGATCCAAGTGAGGTACTGAGATCCATGGTGGAGCTAAAGGACTATGAGGAATATAGGAGCAGGTCAGGGTTGGTAGCGGAGACTCAAAGGCTCCTCTTAGTGGAGGCACCAGGAAGGCCGTGTCTTCGGAGTCTGACAGATCCGGGAATTAATCTGACAATGACCACTTGCCAGCTCTGTGACCCTGGGCCATTCGTTTTATTTTCCCAGTCTCACTTTCCTCACTTGAGAAAAGTTGTTAACTCTCTGGTGATAAAATTTCACCTACTTTTGAGAGCGGCTAAGAGGATAAAACAAAAACATTTATGTAAGGCTTTCTCTCATTTCCTAGTTCAAGCTAGACATTCAATTCGTGAGTTTCCTCTCCTCCTCCTTCTTTGAAACTTCTGGGAGGAAAGGCAAAGAATAGAGAACCATTCTGGAGAAAGAAAACCAAAGGATGATTTGGATGTGACCTTGACATACAGGAAAGGTCATTGTTCTACACATGACCCACATGTATGCACATCATGCCCTGAAGAAGAGAGAGCAGCTGGGGCCATTACAGGAAGTAAAGAATTGTATGTAACTGCAAACACACAGAGCCAAGGCGTGGGAGGGTAGTGACAAAGATTATATTACCTGCAGAATTATCTTTCAGCCTGGAGATTGCCAAGCTTGGATAGGCACCGAGCAGTCCCTCCTTGCACTTGTCTCCTTTTCTCTTCTCTTCCATACTCTGGGGCCCTCTCTCTGACTCTCTCCCCACCCGTCCTGGCCACTGTGAGTCAGAGGAGCCCTCCAGTCCTCTGTAGAAGCAGGCAGTGCTAGTTCAGGTTTCTCAGTGTGGAGCACAGATTCCACACGTAAGCCTTTCCCTTGCTGATACTGGTGACCTCTCAACATTACCTCACAGAGTTCATATGCCAAAGGAATTTCTTCTCAGATAGGTAAGGAGGCGGAGCCAAAGGAGTGAGAAGACCATCAATCCTGATCTGTCACATTAAAGGATGCCCCAATAACCATTTGTGAGTCTCCATAGACTTATGAAGTAGCTTGAGGAATTTAGGCTAGATATGAAGAACATTCTAATAATGAGGTTTAAAGCCCTTGATTGGGTGAGCAATGCAAATTTCACACCCCTTTCAACTTACTACATTTTCAAAAAATAGAAAAGAAGATCCTTTTTTTTTTTTTTAAAAAGACCTTCTAAAATCAGGGGGATGGAAGACAGAAGCCCTCAAGAAATTTTTTTCTCTAAGCTTGCGTAAATCAGTTCAGCTATGTCTGAGTCTAATGGGAGCTCAGGTAGGGTGCTGCAGGAGCACTCAGGTAGGGATTCAGTTCCTTCTGAGCCCCATCCTTGTGCTTCCCCAATCCCTTCCACACACGGACCCAGACCCAGATTTGCAGCATGGGTTCTCTCCTGCCTGTGTTTTGCAAAAACCCGCCTTTGTTCTGGTGCCCACTTACAGCTTTCTGTGAGAACAAAGAGGAAGTCCAGCTACAAACTGTCCTCTTGCAAAGTAATTAAGTTCATGGCATGGGGGCTGGTGCTCTTCAGGGCTGGCCAGCGTGGGAGGGTTGGAGCCCACAATAGGTCTGCCAGGAGAGACCTGCTGGTTCTCACGTCCTTCCAGCCCCTAGTGGAGGTGGTGCTTCCACACGTGGTTGTCCAAGTGGTGACGTTTTGGGCACAAGGGACTTATGAAGTGTCCTGGGTCATGCTGGCATAGTGCACAGAGCCACAACTTCCTGGCTCTATTGGTCACTGGGATACTGCAGCCTCATCCACACGTGGCAGTAGAGGGTGTTTAAGGAAGGGCTTTTTTCACTCAGAACCTATGAGTCAGCTCATAAAAGAGAAGGCTGGGTTGCCAAGGGCATGTTTTGGGGGAGGAGAAAAAGAGAGGAATTAATTATTCTTTACAGAGTGGATAGGAGCCAAAAAGTTCTCTTTCTTCACTGAAAGAAGAGAGAGAGACTTAAAAAAAAAATAACAAAGGAAAGACTTTAAGTTAGAACTGAGATCTAAGATGTTTCAGCACTAGGACAAAAAATAGAGAAATAGGTTGGATTTCTTTTTTGTGGATTTTCTTCAGAATGGACTAGAATAGATATTTGATAATCCTAGCTAAAGACAGCAAAATGCACTGGATGTGTGATGTACAAGATACTTGCCATAAGCAACAGATCAGAAATAGTTTGGGGTGGAGGACCATGGCATCTTCTAGAATCTCTGCTATGGATTAGAAGTATTTTAGCAATGTCTTCTCTGGAGGCTGCAACTAGAGCCCACAAAGAGATTATTAGAAGGAAGGTTTAAGCTGACTAGAGGGAAAAATATTTGAGTAATTAAAGGTGTCTAACAGTGAAATGGACTGTTTTACTAAGGCAATAAACTTCTGAATTCAGCGAGTATTTAAATCAAGGATTCAAATCTGGAATCCTTTGGAAGGTTTTTTCCTACATTGGAAGGATGAAATTGATGCCCTTTACAGTGCTAAGATACCACGCTGCTTATTCATCTATTTGTCTCTAAAGGTTAATGTACTTAGAGCTATAATTCATTCTGGCTGAAAGGTTGCTCCATTAGGCTAGGATTTGTTCATTAATTTACTTGTCCTTTGAATACCTGCAGGTACCAGGCCTGGAGATACAACAGTGAAAAAGACATGGTGACTTTGTATATGGCAGGTTCTTGGTATATTGGGGAGACAGAAAGGAAACAAATAAATTGCAGCTCGGCATGGCAAGGGATGAAATAGAAGCACCAAGGGCTGTGGAAACACAGAGAAGGTAATAAAAAGCATCTCTTTCTCCAGGGGAAGAGGGGAAGGCTTTTTAGGAAAACCGACTTTTCAACTGGCAGCTTCCTCCTAATCTGATTCCATTCCACACCAGTCCTGATAGGCTCACTGAATATCTACTATGCGAAAGGCAAAGAGAATAAATGCAAGCATGCGTTGTCTAAAGAGGTATTCAGCTGCAGATGCAAGTTCATATTTGTGCCTTGGGATGGGGGACACATATGAACAAAACCTGGTCTTTAAGGAGCTTCTAGTCTCACAGCAGCCCTTCCTTCTAGGGCTTCTAGTGTGTCCCCTACTCTGGTGTAGAATTTAGATCAGAAAGGGGGTAAATTGGGTGTCCATTTCGAAGCAGGGTTTTAAAGGGCAGCAGTGGATAATTTGTTTCTGTGGCTTCTCTGCTCTTCCTTGGAGTGGAGGCGGTACTCCAATGTGTGGTTGTCCCAGTGATGCTACTGTGGGCATGGGAGACAAAACATACTTTGCTGGATCTTCATAGCTCCAGTTTGCAGCCCTAGGTGAGGTCTGTTGAATGCCAGCAGGAGGCAGGGAGACATGTTTTGTGATTTCCCTCTTGTCTGAGTGTGGCAAAAGGTAGGCAAGCCTCAGGTGCTAGACGGAGGAAGACAGAAATCATACTGTGGTATCAGTACCATTGGGATGATGGAGAAACCCCAGTTAGCTCCAGAGGTTTTGGTGTATAAATCAGCACCCAGTTATGAGATAAAATATCTGGTGTGGTTTCTAACAGAGGTAATTTAACCAAAAGATTTGTTAACTAGGGATTGAATGTGCAAAGGGAACCCTAAGACATCAGAGTTGGCCGGGTGTGGTGGCTCATGCCTGTAATCCCAGCACTTTGGGAGGCTGAGGTGGGTGGATCACTTGAGGTCAGGAGTTCGAGACCAGCCTGGCCAACATGGTGAAACCCTGCCTCTACAAAAATGCAAAAAACTAGCCAGGTGTGGTGGCGCATGCCTGTAATCCCAGCTACTCAGGAGGCTGAGGTGGGAGAATCGCCTGAACCCAGGAGGTGGAGATTACAGTGACCCAAGATAGTGCCACTGCACTTCAGCCTGGGTGATAAGACCGAGACTCCATCTCAAAAAGAAAAAAAAAAAAAGACATCACAGAGTAGCAACTGCAAGGAAGCAGTCCCATCCTTAGGCCCAGGGAAAGAAAGAAATGGGTTGGAATTATTACCAGTTGATGCTGGTCTCCCAGAGGAAGATAATGAGGGTGGTACTTTGGGTGATGGAAAGAAAAATGGCTGCTACTGGAATGAAATGCAACTGCCAGGGTGAACGTGGCCCGGTGACACCTCCAGAAATGAGAAGCAAGGAACCGGAACACGAAGCAGCCAGAAGGGAGCAGGCACCTTCTTCCTTCTTCCAGCCTTGCAGTCTCTCTCTACTGCCCTCTATTGGCAGACTTTAGCAGGAAACGAGTAGGCACAGCAGAAATGTGGTTTGCTGGGTCCCAGCTCAGGGACTCATAAAGTCAAGAATAGAAGGATGGATTTGCAGTTGAAGTCATTAGCTTAATGATTACCTCAGTTGAGCTGCTGGAGGAGATGTCAGACCAAGGAATTTGCCAAAAGAAGCCAGGTTGGCTTCCGAGTTAGTTAAGGGAATACTAGCTACTAAAACAGATGCAAGCTCAAAAATGTATATGAGCTCGAATACAACTTTTTTTCTAGCTCTTATAAAGCCCAATAGGGGTGTTTCTGATCAGTGAGTGACTCTCTAGGCAGTGATTCAAGGATCCAAGTTCTTTCGATTTTATGGCTTTGTAACTTCAAGGCTTCCAAGTTTGCATATTCATCTGTATTAAGACAGCAAAACAGACCATGAAGTACATGAGGTTTTCATGTGCCAGGCCTAGAGGTGGTTCCTTTGCCCACATTCCATTGGCCAGACCTCAGGCATGTGCACATAGCTAACTGCAAAGGGATGCTGGGAAATGTAGTCTAGCTGTGTGCCCAGGAAGATGAGGGAAAGGGAGAGATAACTGGCCACTTCTGCCACATGTTCAGCTGACCCTACATAGGTTAGCTTTTCAGCAGTACTTTCCTGTGAACACAGGCTGACCTTAGCTTATTCCACAGATGTCTTCAAGAAAGAGGAGCTTGAGGATGTGGGAAAGATTGCATGAGGAAATGCCCTCCAAAATCATAATTTATTCTTTGCTTCAATAAAACACGGGCTTGTGTTCTCATAGTGATTTTGGTTTTAAAAAGTTTTTCCTTTCATTCCAGTTCATTCCTGGGAAGAAAAGAGGGTGGTAGAGGAGATTCTTTCCAACTCTTTTTGCCTTTTTTGTTTTTAATTAATGAACTCATTCACATTCACTGTCGAGAAAAATAAAACAAAATTCAAATAATATACATATGATTAAAACCTATTTCTGCCATTTTTTTGCTTGCCTTTTGATTTTGCTTATGGTATCTTTGTATAGAAGTGTTTTATATTGTACTGTTGTAAAATTTATTCATTTTTGGTTATGTCTTTCCCCTTCCCTATTCCAAAGTCATAAACACATTCTCCCGTATTTTCTTCCAGTATTTTTGCATGTATATTGTTTAGATTTTTAATCCATCTGGACTTTATTTTTGTGAATGGCATGGCATAGAAATTTGATTTTGTTTAGTGTTTTAGCCAGATGACTAGTTGATTGTCTGTCTGTTACCAAATACTATACCCTTTTCCAGTTATTTGAAATGCTGCTTTTATCATATCTTAATTCCTTTATGTGCATGATGTATTAGTTTCTATTGCTGTTGTAAACAGTTACACAAACTTAGCAGCTTCAAACAACACAAATTTATTATTTTACAGTTATGGAGGTCAGAGTCTAAAATGGTCTCACCAGGCTAAAATCAAGGTGTTGGCAGGGCTGTGTGGAGGCAGCCATCTGGGGGCTCCAGGGGAGAATCCATGTCTTTGCTATCTCCAGCTGGCCACATTCCTTTGCTTAGGGCCCCCTTCCACCTTCAATACATCAGTGGTTGGTTGTCTGTCTTAGGCTGTATCACTCTGAAGCTGACTCTCATGATGACCTCTTCCAATTATGAACCTTTGTGATTACACTGGGCCCATGTGGATGATCCATGATAATCTCTGTCTGTTTTCTGTGGCTTATAAGAGAATACCTAAAACTGGGTAATTTATAAAGAAAGAAACTTTATGTCTTACAGTTATGGAGGCTATGAAGTCCAAGGTTGGGCAGCCACATCTGGTGAGGGCCTTCTTGCTGGTAGGGACTCTCTGCAGAGTCCTGAGACAGCACAGGACATCACATGTTGAGGGTGCTAAGCGTGGTAGCTCAGGTCTCTCTTCCTGTCCTTATAACGTCACCCGTCCCACTCCTGTGATTCCTTAGTAACCCATACCTCATTAATCCATGAAGGAATTACCCAAACACTTCTTTTTCTTTCTTTCTTTCTTTTTTTTTGAGATGGAGTCTCACTCTGTCGCGCAGGCTGGAATGCAGTGGCGCGATCTCGGCTGGCTGCAAGCTCCACCTCCCAAGTTCAAGCAATTCTCCCACCTCAGCCTCCTGAGTAGCTGGGGTTACAGGGGCCCACCACCACACCTGGCTAATTTTTTGTATTTTTTAGGAGAGACGGAGTTTCACCGTGTTAGCCAGGATGGTCTCAATCTCCTGACCTCATGATCCACCCGCCTTGGCCTCCCAAAGTGCTGGGATTACAGGTATGAGCCACCATGCCTGCCCCAAACACTTCTTAAAGTCTCTGCTTCTCGATTGACTGCCACATTGGGGTTTAAATTCCAATATGCGATTCAGAGGGGACAAGCATTCAAACCACAGCAATCTTCCTCTCTTAATCAAGGTCAGCAGATTGATTGAATCTGCGACCTTGATTCCTCCTTGCCATGTGTTATGGACTGAACTGTATTCCCCTGTCCCTTCCAGTTCATGTGTTGAAGCCCTAATCTCTGATATCTCAGAATGTGACTGTATGGAAGGATAGAGCTTTTAAAGAAGTAATTAAGGTAAAATGAGGTCATATGGATGCGCCTTAATCCAATCTGACTGATGTCCTTATAAGAAGAGGAAATTTGGACACATGAAGAGACACCAGGGATGTGCATGTACAGAGGAAAAGACCATGTGAAAAAGCAGCAATAGGGCATCCATCTGCAAGCTAGTAAGAGAGGCCTCAGAGAAAGAGCAACCCTGTTTGTTCCTTGACCTTGGACTTTCACCTCCAGTATTGTGAGACAATTGCTGTTGTTTAAGCTACCTGGTCTGTGGTATTTTGCTATGGCAGCCCTGGCAAGCTAATATACCTTGTAGTGTAACATAATCGCAGGTTCCAGGAACACCATCTTTGGGAAGCTATTGTTCTGCCTGTGACACATCAGTTGATTTGTAGGATTTTTATTCTGTTGCTTTGATCTACTCATTTATCCTTGAGCCAATACCATGTTTCTACAATTACTAGGGTATTATTTTGTTTGGTAGGGTGAACTTCCTCTTTTGCTTGTTGTTTTTATTCACCTAATATTTTCTTGATTATTCTATGCATTTATTCTTCCATATCAATTTTAGAATCATCTTGTCAAGTTTCCTAAAAATTGTGATTGCGATACCTTTATACATTGATCTGGGATTTACCTTTACATGAACACATACTTTCCCATTTAGTCAGTTAGCTCTTCTGTATACCCTCGTTCATAATGTTCTTTTTTATTTCCTGGTATGTTTTTTTCCCAGGCACTTTCTAATTTTTGTTGATGTTGTGAATAGGATAATTCTTCCTCTTTACAACTGGAAAGTAGAGGCCCAGAGAGGGAAAGAGACTTTTCTGAGACCACACAGAATCATGGAGCAGACTCTAAGCAGAATACAGGGCTGTGATTTCTAACCCCTGTGCTCTACCCTTGGCCACGTGGAGATTCTTGGCCAGATTCCGTTAGGTCCACAATGTGATGTTCTGTTTTAGCTCAACACTCATGTGTCCACTAGAGCAGTACTGGATCAGGCCTTGGGATGGTTGAGAGGTCACATAGGAGCCACTCTTATTTCACTGATGGAGGTATCATAAGGTAGAGGGTAGGTAAGGGGTAATTTTGGGAAGCAAGCAAGGGAGCATCTGTAGAATCACTTATTTCTTAATCCTGGATGATTAAACAACTATCACCAGGAAAGAAGGGTACACTTATAAAAAATAACAAATAGCACTCTTGTTCACAATTCACAATAGATAAAATCCAACTCCTACTCACTGAGGAGCAGAAAATAGTCCCCAAGGCTCTTCATTAGGATGACTAAAAAGATTCAGAATGATACAAGAGAGACATTAGGCTAATTTGACCATGGAAGAGAATATGTCTACGGCCCAGAGACATAAAGGGTTAAGGAATGCAGAGAGAGGAAGGAAAAATGTCTCTCAGGTTGCTCAAATCATTCCTTTACACGGCCCCAGTTGTAGGAGCAGCAGGAAATAGCAGGCATGAGTTGACCTTGACTGTCTACCTGGACAACATGGGGACCCCCTCATTAGCTGCCCAGTTTGGACTCCCCCAGCCTTTCATGCAGATTTGGGTGGGAGTCATTATCCTTTGCCTACCTGCAAAGACGCTGCATTCACAAATACTTTGGAGGATTTTCCAAATCTCTTTCAGCAACTGCACTTTCTAGATGGTGAGTATCTAGGAAATTGGGGATTATTACTTATTACCAAACAAGAAGGGGTTTTTGGGCTCCCATCTCTGTTCCATATCTGAAGACCTTAATTTCACAAACCAGGAAATGGAGCCCTGAGAAGGAAGTACTCTCACTTGAGCAACATTGTTCATTAATCCTAGAAGTCTTAGTGCTGGGGCTCCAGGATCATTCACATTGTAGGGTACAACCCTTCTCCTGGCCCCTCTAGGCCATAGAGACATATTTTATTATGAGCCATAGAAACAATAGAGACCTATATGGCAATCATGATAAAGGGTGTGTATGGGATGGGGAAGGGGATGTCCAGGAAAAGGGGATGAGGTCCTTCATTTTTCTGAGGCAAATAAAGGACTGCCACACCTCCATGCACACAGAGAAAATATTTGAATGGGAAATTGCCTGTTGGATCTATTTTGCCTTTTATTCATTTATTCATTTGTCCATCTATCCATCCATCCATCCATCCATCCTTCCATCCATCCACCCACCTGCCCATCCATTTATTCATTTGTCCATTCATCCATCCATCCATCTATCCATGCATGCATGCATCCATCCAGCCAGCCAGCCATCCTTCCTTCCTTCCTTTCATCCATCCATGCATGCATGCACTGCATGCCTAGTGCCTGAATGGTATGGAATTGTGACACGCCATGATGAAAAATTTGGAGTTAATCCAAGAGTTAGTGAGGAAACACTGAAGGTTCTTGGTTGAGGGGGTAACAAAATGCAGGAAGTGATTCTGGGAGAGTGAGGCAGCTTACAGATAGATCTGAGGGGCAAAGGCTCGATATGGTCTTTTCATAGGAATTTGAATGTATCTGTTTTTCATTTGTTGTACTGAACCAGCTTCTGGCCCTACCTGAAAAGGGGTTAGACAAAAATGAGAAGGAGTTAAGGATTGCATGAAAGCCTGAGAGAATAAGATATTTGATGTGATGTGTTCAGTAGACTTGTCTGGAGAATAATCAGTTCAACAACTATTTGCTGGGTACATGCTCCTTAATTTTCACTATCATTTTTCTTCTACCTTCCAACCCAGAGGGGCCCTGTGCTTTCTACTAGGACTGTTAGAAAGGAAAAGGAAAGGGCTGGGGATGGGTACTGGGACTACCCAATTTGCACATTTCTAGCCACTCAGGCAAATTCAGCAATCTTCCCTGGGGATTGGGTATTAGGATTGAGGAAGGTACATTGTGTATGGAGAGACAAGAATATAGAGCAGATGGTGGTGATCTGTTGGAGCGTAAGTCTCCAAGAGTCTCCATTAGGGACAGTGGGAAAAGAGACCCTCCTCCTCCATCTTTAATTACACAGTTGCCCATTTGTTCTCTGTGTTGGGGCCCTGCAGAGTACATTGCTAGGGTCCCTCCTTCCAGAGGATTATGGCAAGGGGTAGGGGAAGGAGCAAGAGATTTAGAGTCACACAGATCTGCTTACCAGCTGTGTGACCCGGGTCCTGCACTCCTGAAGCTCTCTGAGCCTCAGTTTCTTCAACTGGAAAATGAGGATAATAACGTCACCTGACTCATGGGATTATTTTGAGGACTAAATACAATAATGCATGTGAGAATTACTTTGTAGAATGTCAATCACTGTTTAAAGATTGAATATGAATAATAACAAGAATTTTTCCAATGTAATTTCCATTGTCTTAGAATGCTAGTACATTAACCCTTTTCCAAAATCCACTGTGGTGTTCCATCTGGAGGGACTAATGCCTGGGAGAGAAAGGTTGACCTGAGCTTCCCAGTAATTACAAGTGAGGGGTGTGTTCTCAGCCCATAAATCTGTGAGCATATGGATGAAGCACCCTGCCTTTCTGGGGACGTATGTATGTTCTGTTTTCAGATTTCATCACTCTGTATTGGTTTTTTAAAATGTAACGTACTGCACTAGCATATCTAGTTGAACGTCTCATATTTTTTTTCTTTTAAAATCCCACTTAGAAAAGTAAAACACTAATTCCAAATGGCTGAAATTAGAGATAGAGGGTGAGGAAACATGGGCCCAGGTTGAACCTGCTGAGATTAGGGGCAGACTCCATAGCTTTCTGGAGATGTGGTGGCCACCTCTCACTTTACCCTGCTCTGGAAGGAAAGCCTTGCTGTTTGTGAGTTTCTGGTACAGCCCTTCTTGTTTCTCCTCAGGGAACCTGCCATTTGCTGAGAATCATCCCAGAGTTGCAGGATGGGGTCACCACCAGGGCCAGGGCTGGGAGCCTGTCCTGTTGTCCAGAGAACAGGGAGAAGAGGGGCAGGTAGAGGGTTAGCAGCAGGAAGCCTTTTTCCTGACATCAAGTCTTGCTTCTGGGGGAATGAAGGATGTTAAAACTGTTTAGTTTTTCCTGTTCAGCAGCTGATAATCTCTCCCTCTGTTGAAGGCATGGGTTCAGTTAATGCTGGGGCTTTTTGCCTGTTAAATTGTTAAAATGCAGAACGACAGCGCCTTTGCTGGGTAAGGATATTTATTTCAAGTCCTAAATCAATTTCAGCCTCTCTCTCTCTCTCTCTCTTCCCCCTTTCTCCTCCTAGTCCACCCCTCCCCTTTGGAACTTGGGAAAATCCAATTTCCTTCCTGCCTTAATCTCTCTCCAGTTTTGCACAGTCTCTGCTCTGCCCGCACCTGCTCCTTCCAGCTGTGAGATTCCTTTTGGTAAAATACTTTGTGTCCTGCCAAGTTGTCGATGGACAAGACCTCCATTGCTGCTTCCTGGCTCTCTTAATGAACACAGTTGTTCTGTTCCACCAGGTCCCCAGGACTCCTCCATTCACTCTATTAGCCAGCAGTGGTTTCCACAGTTAGTGTGAGTGAGACCCCTGCCCTGGGCCCCCAAGCGCCTGCTCTTGAATGAGGAAAGAATTTGAAATCAAGCACTCCCTGTGCTGGTACTAAGTGCTCTGAGCTTTATGGTCCCAACTCCTGTATCACAGGAATGTCAGGCTAAGTGAGAGAGACTCCAGATCCGCCATCTCCCCAGCCTTGGGGCTGAGCTGTCATTATTAATGACAGCAATCACCACCCAGAACTCAAGTCATAAATAATAAGGGTCTTTTAGCAGTCACAAGAATGGCTGCAAACATTCATCATCTACACACCTCTTGAAATAGTCATGGGAATGAACAGCAGAACTATTATGGCCGATTTCTATCTCTATTTCAGTGCTAACAGCTTAGTTTTATTTAAAAAAGAAAAGTCCAAAGCAGCATGAACTTCAGATGATAGATATTGCACAAAAGAGGGTTCTGTGGCCAAGTAAGTTTGGGAAACTCTTTATTATAAACAAAAGATAAATAGATTTCTTGATAGAAAGACTTCTCTGAGTTTTTAATATACTAATGTGCACAGGGAATTTCCAAGAGAGGTAAGTTATGTTTCCCCAAAGTATTTGATCTTAACTTTTTTTTTTCTTCTTTTGCCCTAACATGCTATATTCTGCAGGTCACTATCCAGTAGTGTGCTGGAAATATTTAACAACTGGTTCTCTGGGAGGTGGGGAGCCCTGATTCATAGTGTTTGCTGATTTCCATGGTGTAAATACTCCCACTATGGTCAATTTTAAGCTATTAACATGAATTCACTGAGCATGAAGTTGGGAAGATAGGCACATGGTCAGATCTCTGAGCTGATGTGAGCTGACGGAAGCTGGTGCTAGCTGGCTGGAGGTGGTTCAGCACCCTACTGTGAAACGCCATTGAGAGAGTGCTGCTCTTTGATGCAATAACCCTCTTTCTACTGACAATGAGGAAGTGAAAAAAAGCCAGTGGATATGACTGGTGTTGAACTCCACAGTGAAACAAGAATGGAATATGATAGGAAATTCCTGGTTTGGGGAATCCTTGTTCACTTCTCTAATCAGTGATTCAAGTGGACTTTTCCTGAGGCCAGCTTATGATGGATGTTGGATTCTCTGACAAAGTTTCCCGGCCCTCTGAACTGATAATAAGAGCTGCTTTAGGGCAGATCTGTCTTGACTTTGCTACAACTTTCCTGGCCTCTTGTCTACCTGAGGATAGATGCATGAGTGCGTGTCCACTCTCTGGGCAGCTCAGTGGCCTCCTTTTCAGTGGGAGTTGGAACAACCTTTCTGACCAACTTCCCTGCTGATTCTTGGGCAACTCCCTTTGACCCTGACCAGTGAATCTTTGTCCACATAAGTCATCTGGTATAACACAGAGGCAAAAACTTGGATTTATATCTCAGCAGCACTTGGCATAGAGGACCGTTTTCTTCCTTTTTAAAGTCATTTTCTTCCCCTAGATTCCAAGGTAACTCTCTCTCCTGGTTCTCCTCCTCCTGCTTTGGCCACTTCTGCTTTGCAAACATTTTCACTTGCTCTCTAAATGCTTGGGTTCTCTAGAGCTAGTTTCCTCTACTCTCTACGTCCCCGAATCTCCTTTCTTCCCCTTCCCTTCTTTTCCTTCTCTCTGAATGATTTGATTTATTCTCATGGGCTTAACTTCACCTTTTTTTTTCTGATGACTCTCACTTTTATAACTTGAAATCAGACCTCTTGTTTGAGCTCCAGGCTTATATAACCAACAGTCTACTTGACATCTGTATCTGGATGTTTCACAAGTTTCTCGACTTGTGGACTTGTCTGAAAAGGAACTTGATGTTCCCTGTGCCTTCTGCCCTGTTTCTCCCTCAGCCCTCCTTATCTCAGTAAATAGCATTTCCTTCCATCCAGTTGCCTGAGCCCGAAATCTAGGAATCATTCTTGATTCAACTTTTTTTCTTATCTCCATACCCAGTCTTTCAGTCTTAAATGAGTGAAATTCTCTGTACTCTTTCCTTTTATCTCCTGAGAGCCATTGTCTTATATTATACTCAAGCTCTGCAACAGTCTGTTGGGTTTATAATCTCCTGCTTTGCCCTATCAAGGAGAAAGATCTAGGAGAGGGATATCAGCTTAATGACTCCTGATTCAAATTTCTTCTGACGGTTCTCCAGACCAGTAAGCCCCCAAGAACCCCCTCATGTTCTCCCTGTCTGACAGATCCCAAATGGGTGTCTCTTGTTCAATGGATCCAGGTTAACCTGGGCTCCCTTCACGTTTTCCTGATATTTAGTTGTTGTCCTGTGGCCTTTGCCATGACAGCTCTGACTACCAAGCATACATGGGTAGTTCAGTGGGACAAGGCACCTTGAAAAAATTTGGATGTGTGAGGTAAATTCTTCAATAAGAATTGGTTTATTCAGACCAGGCATGGTTGCTCATGCCTGTAATCCCAGCACTCTGGGAGGTGAGGCAGGCAGATTGCTTGAGCTCAGGAGTTTGCCACCAGTCTGGCCAACATGGCAAAACCCATCTCTACTAAAAATACAAAAATTAGCTGGGTGTGGTGGGGGGTACCTGTAATCCCAGCTACTCAGGAGGCTGAGGCATGAGAATTGCTTGAATCCAGGAGACCATGGTTGCAGTGAGTCAAGATTGTGTCACTGCGCTCCAGCCTGGGCAACACAGTGAGACTGTCTCAAGAAAAAAAAAAAAAAAATTGGTTTATTCTTTCTTTTCTGACTTTGAATTTCTAGGGTGCTTTTGGTTGCATGGTGTTCCTGTGTATCCCATTGTCACCTATGGGAAGCAGGGATTTTCAAGAAAATGTTCCCCATTTTAAGATCGAGAAACTGAGGCCCAGCTTGTGACTGCAAAAGCTCAAGACCATACAGGCAGTGACACAGCCATATGGTTCCTTTGACCTCAGTTTCTGTTGGAAATAGATTCAGATTAAAGCTCAAGTGTCCCCAAGAGCATTGCTGTGTGGAAAGTTGGGCATAAGAAGGTACACACCCAGGTTCTAGGGGCCTTATGCTCATACAATTAGGAGCCTTTGTTAAGAAAAAGAATATGGAATTTTATACAAAAAGGAGCATTTAAACTAGAAGGGAAAAAGAAATCACAACAAAAATGACAAAATACCATAAGCATCACAGAATCCAGAAAATAACATTTATGCTTTAATTAATTAATGGACTACTTCTATAATGCTTTTTCTCTACATTTTTGGGTGCATACTTTTTAATCACTTTTTCATATATTAATAATTTGTTAAGATTTTCTATAGTGAGAACAAAGACAATTCAGTCTTTCCTCTATGCTGATTGAAATTTGCTTTTTTTTTTTTAAAAAAATGACTGATAGCTTAGTATATTTCCTGTCAGTTTTGTAACTTGTTATTGACAGTGTCATGAACTTTTGATTGTCAAATCCTACATTTGGGAACATCTCAATCACTTTTCTCTCTTATCTGAATTGTAAGATTTAAGGCATTTCAAGTTTTTTCTTTTTAAAGAATTTTTAACTGTAAAATACACATAAGACTTACCATCTTAATTATTTTTGCATACAATTTAGTGGTATTCAGTGTATTTAATGGCATTCAGTACAATCTCCAGAGCTCTTTTCATCTTGTCCAACTGAAAACTCTATACTCATTAAACAACTTTCCATTCCCCTCCCCACCAGCCCCTGGTAACCATCATTTTACTTTAGGCCTCTGTGAATTTGACTACCCTGGACATAATATGTAAGTGGAATCATACAGGATTTGTCTCTTTGCTTATTTCATTTAGCATACTGTTCTTAAGGTTTACTCAGTTGTAGCATGTGTCAGAATTCCCTTCATTTTTAATGCTAATATTCCGTTGAATGTATGTACCACAATCTGCTTATGCATTCCTCCGTTGATGGACACTTGGGTTACTTCCACCTTCTGGCTATGGGGAATAATGATGCTATGAACATAGGTGTACAAATAACTTTTTGAGACCCTGCTTTTAATTTTGGGGGGTATATACCCAGAAATGGAATGGCTGGATCATATGGTGATTCTGTATTTAATTTTTTGAGAAATCACCTTACTGTTTTTTTATAGCAGCTGCACCATTCTGCATTCCCAACAGTGCACAAGGGTTCCAATTTCTCCACATCATTGCCAATACTTGTTCTTTTATTTTCTCTTTTGCTTTTTTCTTCCTTTTTTCTTCCTTTCTCCTTCCTTCCTTCCTTCCTTCCTTCCTTCCTTCCTTCCTTCCTTCCTGCCTCCCTCCCTCCTTCCCTTCCTTCCTTCCTCCCTCCTTCCCTTCCTTCCTCCCTCCTTCCCTTCCTCCCTCCCTCCTTCCCTTCCTCCTTCCCTTCCTTCTCCTTTCCTCTCTCTCTCCCTTATTTCCTTCCTTCCTTCCCCCTCTCCTTTCTCCCCTCCCCCCTCCCTCCCTTGTTTTCTTTCTCTCTTTCTTTCTTTTTTTGATAGTAGCCATCTGAATGGGTATAGGTGGTATTTCATTGTTATTTGATTTGCATTTCCCTAATAATTAATGATGTTAAGCATCATTTCATGTGCTTATTGGCCATTTATATATGTATATCTTCTTTGGAGAAATGCCTATTCAAGTCATTTGCCCATTGTTTATTCATTTATGTATTTTTAACTTTTATTTTAGGTGTGGGGTGAATGTACAGGTTTGGTATATGGGTAAGTTGCATGTCACAGGGATTTGGTATACAGGTGAGTTCATAACCCAGATAATAATCATAGTATCCAATGGGCAGTTTTTCGATCCTCTCTCCTTCCTCCCCGCACCCTCAAGTAGGCCCTGGTGTTTGTTGTTTCCTTCTTTGTGTGCAAATGTACTCAATCTTCAGTCTCCACTTATAAGTGTAACATGTGGTATTTGGTTTTCTGTTCCTGTGTTAGTTCACTTAGGATAATGACCTTTGCCCGTTTTTTAATCAAGTTGTTTGATTTTTGTTGTTGATTAAGCTTTCTTGGGCAGTGACTAATTGTAAACACCCCTTGAATTGATTGCACTCATTTCCAATTTGTCCTTCATGGCCTTGTATCTTGTGAGTTTATTTTCCAGTGACAGTACTGTCAGCAAGAAATTAGACTATTTTTTCCAACATTTACATCATTTTCTTCTCATTTAAAATTGAATTACCAAAGAATTCAAGAATCTATTCACTACTCCTATTTAAAATGTATCTCTTTTTTTAAAAAAAGTTTTTAAGAGGTGAGCTTTTGCTTTGTTGCCCAGGCTGGAGTGCAGTGGTGTAATCATCACTCACTGCAATCTCAAACTTCTGGCTTCTAGTGATCCTTCTGCGTCAGTGTGTCAGTGTCCCAAAGTGTTGGTATTGCAGGTGTGAAGCACTGTGCCTGTATCTCTTTTAATGAATTACTGCTTTTAGAATGATCAATTTTTTTTGTTACAGCTTACTTGTTGGTGTCCGAGTAATCTCTTGATTTCATGTAGAAACTTATAAAAATTTCATTGTACAGCATGTTTATAATTGCATACCTTGAGTTATCCAGTATATTCTTGGTGTAAGAACCTTCCATTTTGCCTAAGTGTTGATCAGAACCAAATCCTCCACTTAAAATTCTGTACTTCTGAAACTGAACACTTTTTGCCATACTAGCATCTGGCTCCTTATATTTCAAAGTTTGGTTATTCTACATAGTGCAGATGCTTGCAGTCTCATGCAGTAGGACACATTTATGTCACAATAGGCCCTCTGGCCTGGCATCTTTATTCCAGACACTGGATGAATCAGTACAATGGGTAGCAGGACTATTTCTAGAAGTCATTCTTACACTGGGGCAGCTTGAACTATAAATAGAAGAAACTGAACCCTATAAATATATCCCACTAAGCCCAAACTAAATATATGCTGGATTCAACACTTTTTTGGCTAAATCACACAAATACCAACATTACTTGATAATAAGGGACAGAAGAGAATTCAGGGTGAAAAAAGACAGTAATCTTAACTGATTCTGGTTAAAATAGTTTTTTTTTTTTTTTTTTTAACAAATTTGCCAAACAAAACAAAACAACAACAACAAAAAACCCGTCCACCTGGTAAAACATTGCTAGGGCTTTTTCCAGGGTCTTGAAACTGGCCTATGCAAGTGAGGGGCCCTGAAGGCTGCACTTCCTTAACTTCAGGGTAAATTGAGTCTGGGAGTAGGTAGGAAGGAAGAGTTTTCCTATTTTTCAGGAAGGGTGAGATAAGGAATGCTAGGAAGGGCACTGATCTGGTCGTTCCAGGTCCCAGGACATTTTCTAGCCTTCCTGTGCTGCTTCTGCAGCCACACATCACATGCTTGGTATTCCTGGAATGGCCTGTCGTGGCTGGGGACTATGGATTTCCTGGTAAGATGACAGCAAGCTGTGATATTTTTATTTTACTGTCCCGCCATTCTTCACCTGCAACAAATGTCCTCTTAATTGCTTCAGCATGAACCCCAGCTGACATTCCCCATTCCTCAGGGTCTCTCAGTCCCAACCTCACAGTAAACTCAAGACATCCAAATGGTGCTGCCAGACAAGGCAGCTGGAAGCCAGACATCACGGCCGATTTGAGCAATTAGCTGAGCTCCCATCCTGGGTTGGCCTCATTAGGGGTGTCCAGATGTCCACTGCTAGCACTGCCTCCCATCCCTCGGGTGGGCTGTCTCCCCAGGTGAGGCTGAGCCAGTGTCTGTGGGAGGCAGGTTAAAGCTCAGAGAGCCCTTCCTAATTTTCAGGGCTGCTAATTGCAGTGATGTGAGAGTCACAGAGACACTGTCATTCCTGCCTGGTCCCTAAGGTTCTCTGGTTTCCCATGCATAATCGCCATCTGCATAGAGCTCCCCTCATCTGGGGGCAAGCCCAGCTGCCACAGCTCAATCGATTGTGAAGGGTGTTGAGGCAGCCCTGCTGTTCGTCCGCTGCTCAGCTCTCACCATGACTAAATGGAGACATCTGGAAAAGGGCAAGGCAGGGCGAGGGCGACGAGAAGAAGGGCAGGAGAGGATTAAGCCTGCTCCATCTTTATGGGAAGATTTTTCTTTGATAATGTGTGCCTTTTCTTTTTCTATGTGGTGGGAGGTGAGGAAAGGAGAATTTCATCCTAGAATAAACTGAGAGAGGGCCCAGCCAGAGATACCAGCTGTTGCAAGGGCCTGCAGTGCACTCCACTAGGGTGATTGTTCTCATCATAGATTATGTGAATGGCATACCCTAGTGTTTTGGGGTACACAGCATGTGTGGTTACGGTGCACCAGCCCTGCCAGTTGGACACAAACTGGACCACAGGGCTTATTTGAGTTTGGCTGTTCCCAGAAGTAAACTCTGAGATAAGGGTTTGGGCACAGTTGTTTATTTGAGGGTGATACCAGGAAGCACTAGTGGGGAGTGGGAAAATGAGATGGGGAAGGGAAGGAAGAAAGATTGTATTTAGGATGACCAACCACCCCATTTGTTGGGGACTAAGAGGTTCCCTGGGACATGGGACTTCCAGTGCTAAATGGGAAAAGTCGTGTACAGACTGGGACAAACTGGTGACCCTTGTTGTGTGAATGACTAAGATTACTGCTGTGGGGAACCAGGCTCAACCACTTCCATTAGAATTGTCCCACTGAGGGGCAAAGAGGCTGGAAGCCATTGACTTCTGTCTGTCATTGGCTGAGAGCTGCTCCCAAAGGTGTTAATTCTCTGACACTTCTGGTCAGTCCTGCTCTAAGGTGAGCATGCTTCAGTGGCTGGAGAAAGAAAAGGAAGGGAATCCAATGAATGCCAATCAGACCCTGCCTCTTAGTCTGGATGTAAGGAGGAGGGAGTCTTAGAGGTGAGGAAGTCCTACCCAGAACATGCCTCCTTATTCCCTGCAGTTCTGTGTCCACTAGGAAGCTCCATTCCAGTCCAGTATAGGTTCTTCTACCCATACCTCTCTATGTCCTGGTAATGCCAGCTTCAAAGGGAAGGATGTGGCAGTAGATACATAGCAGCAGGAGGCAACTGATGTCTTGCTGAGTTTGATGAGCAGAAGAACCAGGTTCGAGCTCTCTGTAGGGTGCACACATGGGGATTGTATTTTGTGGTCACAGTCCCAGTTGCTTTATAAGCTGTGCACCAAAGATCCCTAGTGCTGGGGTAGATTGGATTTTGTGACTAGGCAGATTAATGGCCCCCAAAGATGTCTTATTTATGCCCTAAACCTTGGAACCTGTGACTATGTTGGGTTATAGGGCAAAGAAGGAATTAAGGTCATGAATCAGCTGACCTGAAAATATGGAGATTAACTTGGATGAGATGGGTCCAAAATAATCACAAGGATCCTTAAAAATAGAAGAGAGAGGCAGAAGAGGAAATTCAGAGAGGAAGATGTGCCTATGGAAGAATGGTCAGGGAGAGGCAATGTTGCAGGCTTTGAACACGAAGAAGAGGCAAAAGCCAACACACATGGACACAAGCTAAAGACAAGAAAATGGATTCTCCCCTGGGGCTCCCAGAAAGAAATACAGCCCTGTTGGCATCTTGATTTTGGCCCAAGGAGACCTGCATTGGACTTCTAACTTCTAGAGGTTAGTGACTTGTTTTAAGCTACTAACATTGCAGTGATTTGTTACAGCAGCAATGAGAAACCAATACAGGTTCTGGCCTTCTCAAAGCAAGCTTTGTTTTGCTCAGTTTCAGGCATTTGTGATTCCAAGTAAGATTTCACTTACATGTGGAGTTCCAGGGCTGGAAATCTGAAAGTCAATGAACCAGGTCCATGAAGTCCCTGTCTTCTTAAGAGCTGACAGTCCAATGGGGAAAGTTGAGAATTCAGGAAGTCCCATGCCGGGCGCTAGAGGAAGTTCTCTAGGAGCAGCCCTCCTGGGAATAACTTTGGCTTTCTGGAATTAGGGCCTTGTCTTCAAGGGTTGAGCTTGGTTGATATAGGGGGATGACCCCACAGGTCCACTCAGTGGGGCCCAGGAATTGTTTGTTGAATTCAATTGAGTTGACTAGAACTTGGAAGCGGACTCTTAAATTCTGTTTTATAGTTTCCTACCCACTGAAGAAGACCTGGTCTGATTTCATCTGAGAATTTTTTGTTCATAATGCTAGGAGTATCCCCAAGAGCTTTCTGAGACAGTGGAGTCCACATAACTGCTGAGTTTATCTCCAACGAGGCTGATGTTTTCCACATATCATCACGTAATTCCCAAGGCCCTTTCCCTTGGTCACCAATGTTTCTTCAGCAGCAAGAATTAGCTTGAGTCTGAATTAGCTTACTTGTTGGGCACATGTATCCTCTGTCCTGGTGCTCCCTCTGTCTCAGCATGATATTTACATGTCCACTAGAGCAAGCATCATGTTTTACTGTGGCTTGTGTTCTTTTACCTGACTGTCCTGTTAAGACTGCGGGCAGCTGGATGGTCCAACCATGTTTTATTCAATTTTTTAGAGTGACAGTTCTTAGCAAAGTACTGGGGGCTTGGAATACTCTAGCAGCTCAGTAGATGATTATGAATAAACTAATGAATGAGGTTTTGTCCTGGCTTGCTCTCTAAGTTCATATTTCCTTCCATGGCAAGACAGAAGTAGTAGCCGTTAATTCTGACTCAGAGTGGAATGATTTTCTTTCCTCCAATCACCATTGTTCCCTGGAAGAAGGGGCATTTTTATCCCTGGAATCTAGATCACAATTCCACATCTGAGTCTTTTTCTTAAATTCCTGGTGTAGTTTGGGCTGGTAACCCAGACCTCATGTCATGCAGAGGAGAAAAGGACCTATCCTTCCTCCATCTCTGGCTGGAACAAACGAAGCCCAGGGGTTGCTGGTGAGGGCTTGGTGGAGAGACAGTCTGTTGGTTCATGGCCAGAGTAGAGCTCTGGAGAGTTCAGGAAGGCCAAGAGGAATTTTCAGGACATTAAAGAGGAGAGCTGAAGGTTGGGGTCACCTGTTCCTGCTCACCATTAAAAAGTGAGGCAGTAGAGTCTGTGCCTAGTCTGGAGGGCTTCCGGCATCCCCCAGATTTCCCCCACCTGCGTTAAACTTCCTTCTTCCAAGAGCTGATGTGGGTTTGGAAAACCCTGACAATCAAGCATTTGCCAAGGAGTTGGGGTTGCAGTGGTGAGGAGAGACTTGTTCTTGTGGACTTTGCTTGGATCCAGGGCACAGGGAGCAAAGTGGCACAGTATGCCTGGTGGGCCTCCTTTATAGGAATTTGTCCACCAGGTTTGCAGAGCTCACATTTCCTGAATTTAAAACACACTCACACACACACACACACGAGTCATGCATTACTTACCAAAAAAGATACGTTCCCGAGATGTGTCATTAGGTGATTTTATCATTGTGTGAACATCGTAGAGTGTATTTACATAAACCTCAACCGTAGAGCCTACTAAACACCTATGCTAATGTGTGATATAGTCTGTTGCTCCTAGGCTACAAACCTGTACAGCATGTTACTCTGCTAGATACTGTAGGCACTTGTAACACAATAGTATTTGTTTATCTAAGTATATCTGAAGAAGAAAAGGTACAGTAAAAATATGATATTATCATCTTATGGGAACCACTGTTGTATATGTGGTCCATCACTGAGCAAGACATCATTGTGTGGCGTATGACTATATATACACACTGTATATATGTGTGTATATATGTGTGTGTGTATATATATGTGTGTGTGTGCATATATATGTGTGTGTGTATATATATGTGTGTGTGTGTGTGTGTGTGTTATAAATAAGCTTCCTGGGATCTTTTAAGGCATAAGGCATGGTCCTGGTCAAGGGCCCTAGGAGAGAATCTATATAGTGTCTGAGATGTCTCCAGACCTAAGAAACCCCATTTGTAACTTTTCCTCCTGGGAATAAGCCTGTGTGGATGTGCTGTCTTGACAGGCTCCAGGGCTGGGCATCACTATTGGAGTCAGTCAGAGGTCTCCAGCACATGTGTATGTATATACACATGTCCAGTATATATATGTGTATATATACACATATATATGTACACACACATATATACACACATATGTATATGTATATACACATATATGTACATGTCAGTATATATGTATATATACAACATATGTATACACACATGTACATGTATATACATATATTTGTACACGTCCAGTATATATGTATATATACACACATATGTATACACATATATACACAAATATGTATATGTATATACATATATATACATGTCCAGTATATATGTATATATACACACACATATGTGTACACATATATACACACAAATATGTATATGTATATACATATATGTACATGTCAGCATATATGTATATACACACATGTATACACATATATACATATATGTATATGTCCAGTATATATGTGTGTAGATATACACACACATATATACACACATATATACATATATGTATATACATATGTGTGTGTATATATGTGGATGAAATGCCCTGTTGGTCTGTGTTGTGTTGTTTGCCAGTAATCCCCAAAACATAGAGGTAGAAGGCACTGCAAATAGAGATCACCTTGCTCTCTCCTGGCTAAACTATGGGAGACCCTGAACAATAGTACTCCCTCAAAGTGGCATTTGTGAGTTTTAGGGGACTGTGTTGAGAGGATGCTGGCTTCGCAGAAAACATTTTTTTCTGGCTGTGTTTTCCCAAAAGTCTGAGATGAGAGGCTCATCTGAATACCGGTCCTGCAGGAGGGAAGGAAATCAGAACTGACACTGGGAATGGCTCTCTCCCGGAATACTCCTTTACTGTGAGCTATCGCTTACACCAGCTGGGAAGCTCCCCTGATGCTTGGCTTGTTCTCAGAACACCGTGTGCTGAGTCTGTGTATCTGGGCTTTGAAAGCCCTCAGAAGACAGTGCAGGCTTTCCAGACTGCAGAGATCCGAGGGACTCCTTTGGACCCTGCAAAACTGTCTTAGCTGGGATTTGGGTTTCACTCATGGTGCTGATGTCTTCCCCATGCCCTGTATAGCTTAGGCCACAAAATACATGCCCTTCCCTCTTTTTGGGTTAGGGTCTTAGGTCCTCAGACTCTGGTCTGGTTTCCAAGGGAACCTATAGGTCCCTGAGTGTTGAAAGGAGGCATGCTCTGCTTGGTTAGAACAGGGAAAAATTGAGCTCAAAATTCCTCCTTTTTTTCCCCTCCCTTCTTTGTTCTGCATTCCCATAGTTATTCCCTTGAAGTAAACTGTTAAATCAGGCTTAGTTATCTGGCTGTGTTGGGAGAATCCAGAACATGGATTGTTTTCCAGATTTCCTCCTAAGAATATTAGCATGATTTTTCCCACTTCAGTACTATCTACCTCCTGCCTTTACAGAGGGGAAAACAGAGGCACAGAAATAAAAACAAAAATGTTCATCTGCGATTTTCACTCCATCGCTGATCCACTGGCTTCCTAGTTCGATGATACACAGTAATGCCCAATAGACCCAGAAAGAGGTTTGTCCAAAACATCTTGGTGGAGCTGCTCTAGATTTTGCTCTGAGGAGATTAGTCTGTGGCTCCACTCTGAATTCATGCTGTAGTCTTGGGCACACAAGTTGGCTTCTTTGAACCTCAATCTCTCCCCATGCAAAATGAGGGGGCTGATTTAGGTGGTCTCCAAAGACGCTTTTATTTCTGACATTCCCAGCCTTCCGACCTCCTCCTAGCATGCTGCTGCTGCTCCAGCAGGCAGGCTCGCTAACACGTGGATTTATGTGGGCCACTGGCTTCCCCAGCAGCCCATTTCCGCAGCTCGTTACCAGAGGAACAGAAGTCATTAGCCTGGTTTGCTTACTAAAGCCTTCACTTTCGAGATTTTATGTAGTGGTGGCAGCTTTAACCCCTCGGGCTCACAGAAACAAAATTTCAGTTGCACTTTATTAATCCTAGAACTGAAAACTGAGTTCAGGGAGCATTGGTGGTGAGGAGAACAGAATGCCTTGAACTTTCAGTAACTGCTGATCTCAGTTGAGTTGGGTAGGGACAGGGGCATGTGTAAGAATACACAGGCCAGGAATGTGATTTGTGGTTCTTCCTTATGCTGGGACATGCATACTTAGATTAATAATGGGTAATAGTAGGGGTGGGAGGAGTAGTTGTAACATTATGTGGAAAGCAACTGGGAGAATCATGAAAAAAAATAATCCCATAGATGGGGAAGAATAGGGAGAAGGAAAGGAGCATTGCCTAGAGTTGGTTCTTGATGGTTAAGTTCAGTTTTTATTTATTCGATAGGCTTGCAGATGTAGACTTCTAGTATTTTCTCAAAGAGTCAGAAGATTAGGTTGACTTTACTCAGCTGTGGTGTTTTCAACAGGGACCCAAAGACTTTGGAACTTGAAGTCTGAAGAGTAGGGAGACTTCTTCCCAGGAGCTGCTACTTCTGGAATTTCTGCCATGGGAGCTAAATATTTGTTTAGCATCAATCCTATGAGATGTTTAGGAAAAAAGATGTGTCCCAATAAATTCTGAAAATTCTGCAAACTCTCTCTCTTGGTGAGAACATTATACAATACTATAGCAATGTCTCTGAAATCCTATAGGGTGAAGGAAACTATTTAATTTTGTTTAACCTTGAGGCACTCAAGTGTATTTGAGAACAGAGTCATTGAAATTTTGAAAAAAAATCTACTAATCCCACACAACTGGCATTCTATGGCTTTGACTTTGGGAAATGCTACCCCTTGGTGAACTCTGCCAGTGGAAACGGTTGGTTTGGGGATGCTTTGCTGCACAGTTGCAGCACCTGATCAGGGTCTGTGTGAGTGGGATTTTATTGCTCTCTAGGTCCTGGGAAAGACATGTACATGGATTTATGTTTGATTTTTGGTAAATCAACCAAGGGCATCCTAAAACTCCAAACTCAAGATATATACCAAAAATAAAATAAAAACGAGCGACTGTAATCAGAGGTGTAACAGCTGGCAAGGTATACCAGCCCACTTTCAAATCTCCCACTGGGGACACACATAAGTTGAAGAGGGAGGAAATACAGTAGCGAGTGGTTAGAGATGGCCAGTTTGCCTAAATTAATATCTCCATCTGGAGAGAGAGAAACCATAATGAAGGCTGTCTTAGGCTGTGTTCTTAGAACAGAGAACCTGAGGCTAACATGCTAACATCTTACTGAAAAGTGCAGTCCTAAGGTGGCAAGAAGGAGGGCTACAAAAGATGAAGCAGGAAAGGAGGGAAAGGAAATACAAACTTGTGTGTTACTGAGTTTGCCACAGCCTTATAAGAAGACACACAGTGAGCTGTGTGGTCCCATGGGAAATCTTTGGAGGAAATGTAAGGAACAGTGTCAGAAGATCTTGGAACAGTCCTTTGGAAAAGTAGAGAAGAAGAAGAACTTACCTGCTGAATCCTTCTTATTTCTTGCCTCTTATCATTCAGGGGCTACCCTTTGAGGCAGCTGCTGGGAAAGCCAGACCCTCCATGCATCCAGCTGGGTTAGACATGGGCGGTAGAGCTGCTGAGCGTCACACCACAGTAGGCATGCTAGAGACCATGCCAAAGCCCAGCTCCTGCTCTGCAGGGTGGCTGAGATGGCCGGCATTGTTAGAGGATAAGGTGATGGTAGTGGTAACATCTGAGATGCCAGTGAGCAAGCAAATGAGGTCCAAGGGCAGGTGGGGCCAAGCAAATCTGGAGAGAAAATAAATGGAGTCTAGTATAAGGACTGTCTTGAGAAATAGAAATAGACATAATCCCTTTGGAGGGAGAATGCAGTAAGTTACTTTTTTCCAATGTCAGGTTTTGGGACCTAGGCATGATGATAGAGGATGGACAAGATAGGGTCAGGGAGTCGGAAAGTCAACCTGTTAACAATCCCACATCATCTTCTGACATTTGGCAGAAGCCACATCTATGCAGCGGAGGATGCCCTTGAACCACTTTTCTATACTCTCCCCAAGTAGCAACTCCATCCGGGGGCTATCTCCAGCCTGGTCCAGAAGATGGGGTCCTTATGTTTTAGGGGTTAGTTTTGCCTGTTCTTGCATCCAGACTATGGCAAGTTTATTTTGGTTGAACCTTGGCTCATCTATTCCCAGAGACCGATGCCTCCTTTGTGTGGAAACCCTCCTTCACTTTGTGGTCTCCAGACAGACACTTGGTAGGCCTGGCCCGGCTGGAAGGCCATCTAGAGTTACATCTTCATAGGGGCTCAGAAAGATTGTTTTCCTCAAGCTTCTCAAATGTTTTGCAAATGAAAAACAAAAGGGGGAAAAAAAAAGAAAAGGAAAAAAACAAAACAACCCCTCCCCTTCCACCACATAACTTGGGCAAGGACCTAGGGTGGCTTCTGAGTTTCTGGTCTACAAGAACAGGGCAAACTCTCCTTCTGGGAGGTAGAGCACTTAGCAGGATGTTTTAGAACCATGGGGCAAAGCGAGGCTGAGTGGGAATCAGAGGTCTGTGTCTGGGCATGAGGTTTAGGGGTTGGGCTGATTTGAACACCGAGTTCATCTCAAGTTGCCATTTTTACACTGTAAGCTGTAGTGGGGTCAGGGTGGTTACATAACTTTCCTAAGGTCACATGGCAGCACACAAGACATTGGCTGTAACTCAGGCATGCCTGAGTCCAAAATCTGTTTGAATCTCTTCCTTATCCCATGGGGTAATGCCTCCTTTCAAGGCTCCTAGGCCTGGCAGGTAATGATGATCTAAGGCTTCTTGAGGGCCTTCAATTCCCTGCAGAGCAATCACATAGTACTATTGTCAGAGGTGAACATGATTAAATTAAGATAAATTTAGAACCTGGGAAACTTGGACATCCGTTAAGGCTTCCCACATTGACATCCTCTTCTTATCCCCTTCAGGGACTGGCTCTCCTCTGCTGCTAGAAAAAAATCCTTGTGGCAGTCCTGCCTCTGGGTTAGGGCTGGGTTTCCTTTTGGCTTGGTTAAATTTCTGATTTGTTCCTGGGTGTGGCTCCTGTTTACTGCTTTGACTGCCTATGGCAAAGGTCACTGTGGCCATCCCCCAGCTTCTGAGCACCAGGATTCCTAAAGGAAGTCCACAGTAGAAGAAAATGGTCTTGCCTGTTTTTGCTCTAGTTTGTAATTTTGAGATTCATATAAGTACAACATATGAAAAAGTTGCTTTAATTTTGACTTTGCCTAGAAGAACCTTCCAGACAACTTATGTCATCACTTAACAGACAGGGCCATTTGTTAGCATAATTGTTATTACATCTCAGAGAAATAAGATTCTAGAACCAAAGTTCCCTAGGAAGGCCCGAATTGCCTAAATATGCAAGGGTTATGCTAGAAATATATGTGTCCCTTGGCACTTCTTAGATGCTGTTTTATTTCAAAGGCAGAAGGGGCCTACTTCTACTTTATAAAGACCAATACAATTCTCTTTGGATAATTAGAAATATATTCACTAATAAAACGTTAAATCTGGGAAGGATCTTTGAGAGCAGGCAGGCCAGTGGTTTTCAAATATATTTCATGAAAAGCTGGGGCCTCGTGAATGAGTTTCAGGGATACTGCAAACATTTATTTTATTCTCATTTCATTCTAAAATATATGTAAACCACTTTAAAAGTTCTAATAAAAGCAACATGTGTGAGATACCACACTTTCATGTATTTGAGAACTCCAAAAAGTTAATTTACATTGCCAGGTTGTTAGGCAATGTTAGTTACTATAAAAAAAATTACACAGTGGTTCCAGTAAAATAATAGAATAAAGCCTAAAATTGGTGTTCTTGAATTCTGGGCAACTCTCCTTCAAGCAGAGACGTGGGGTCCCCGACTTCTTCCATCTTGCGGCCCCACCATCTTTTACTCAAGACTTTCAGGTTCTCTGTGTTTCTCTGCATTGAGCCAACAGAAGGGAAAAGAACATGAGAGATAGGGTGTCCGAGGCTCTTTGGGTGCAGTGCACATCCTTCCTTTCACATGCTGTTGGCTACAAATCTGTCACATGGCCACGTCTAACTGTAAGGAACTCTTGGAAATGTAGTCTACCTGTCTGGGAAGAAGAAGAAGAAGAACTGGGCTTGGTAAACAGCTAACCTGTCTCTGCTTTACCAGGTTATCTCTCCTAGGTACATACTTACATAGTTGAAAATCAGACCTGTTGATCTTAGGAATAACCTATCTTTTGAGACAGGGTCTTGCTCTGTTGTCCAGCCTGGAGTGCAGTGGCATGATCCTGGCTCACTGCAGCCTCAACCTTCTGGGCTCAAGCAGTCCTCTCAGTGCAGCCTCCCAAGTAGCTGTGACCAGAGGTGTGAGCCACTGTGCCCGGCTAATGTTTTAATTTTTTTGTAGAGGTAGGGTCTCACTATGTTGCCTAGGCTGGTCGTAAACTCCTGGCCTCAAGTGATCTTCTCATCTTGGCCTCCTGATGTGTTGGGATTACCGGCGTGAGCTACCGTGCCCAGCCCAAATAATCATTCTTAAACCATTTATCTGTGTGAATCTGAATTTTGAGACTGTGTGATTAAGGTGTCAGATTAATAAAAGGTGTCAGCTTATGTTCATAATTCTGGACCTGTTATTTTTGTATTCATGAAAACAGCCTCATTTATCTCATTGTTCATGCAAATATCAAGTAAATTATATGCATTTGAACCTAAGAAATGTTTTGTGCTCATAAAAGGCTACTTTTAATATGCTCTATAAATTATGAAGTTCTACTGCTAAAAAACCTTGAAAATAAAACCACCAATCAAGTGCAATTTCCTTATTTTATAGGAAATTGAGGCACAGAGAAAATAGAATACTTGCCCATGGTCGTACATTGATAACGAAACAGCTGGTATTTGAATTCAGACTTCCAGGCTCTTAGGTCAGTGCTTTTTCTTCCATTTCAACTTGTTCCAGGCCTTCATGACCCTCATAACTCAGATATTTTTCAGCCCATTTTCATTTTCTCAATCTTCAAGGGAGAGAACAGCTGAAGTGTAAGGGTTGTTAAATCTGTCATAAGATTTAATGTCTCGCATTTTTGGTCCAGCTGCTTCATGAATCAGTATTCAACAAACACTTATTGAGCATTTGTTATATGCCACACATGATGCTGGGAGCTGATGATGCAGTGATGCAATAGGCATCTTTCCAGAAGGATCTTGCAGTCCAGCAGAGGAGCCAGATAATACATCATGGAACAAAAATAGAAATGTATATATTCGCAAATAGGTGCTATGAAGGAAATAAGAAAGGGATGAAATAGAGAAAAACTAGGTGAGGTGCCCTCCTTCAGATGAAGAGATTAGGAGCCAATGAAGTCCTTGACTTGGTTCTGGACACATTCCAGGCTTGGCTGTGTGAATAAGCCACGGTCCTGGAAGGAATGGCCTCTTCCCCCTCTGAACATTACCAGTGAGATTCTTGGCCTGAGAATGTAGGTCCTCAGTGTTTTTGTGGCATAAGCAACATAAAACTGTCGGAGGTTGCAGAATGTGCACAGATGTTGAAATAAGTACAAATAATTAAAAGATGAAAGTGAGTCAGGCTTCCTCCAAGAACTAAATAAGGAAAGGGTTTTCCCTGATGGCTGATGAAGTAGCTAAGTGAAATATCAAAGACAAATAGCTTTTCCATTTTCTTAAAGGAGGTGGTTGTGAAAAAATTTTATTAAATATTCTTTGGCATACTTGCTGCCTTTGCCTTCTCTCTGAGTTTTTGTATCAGCAGCCTGTTCTGGAATCTTTCTATGAAGACAGATGAGGCAAGACTATGCAGGTGGTGGGTACTGAGATGGACACAGACCGTGGAGCAGTGGGCATAGATGGAAGTGTGTATGAGGTGTGTATGTTGGACTGCATATCCAGGAGATCATGATGGGTGTCCTCACAAGCTTTTCAGAAAGGGCATGATATGCTGGGAGGGATCACACAATATCTTAGAATGACAGGGTGCTAGATGAGAAAAGGATCTTAAAGAGCATCTATGGGTTCAATCCCCTCCTTGTTTTCTATGCAAGAAGACTGAGGCCAGTGAGAGAAAATGATGTGCTCAGGCATGCACAGTGAGACAGTGATTGGAGCCAAGACTAAACCTCAGTGCCCTCGTTTCCACCCTAGACCTGCTCCAAGACTCTATGGAACCTTCATTGAGAAGCATGGGAGTAGGGGTTAGTCTAAAATTGAAAAAAGAATTTTGGTCGAGTGTAGTGGCTCACACCTGTAATCCCCACACTTTGGGAGGCTGAGGTGGGCAGATCACATGAGGCCAGGAGTCTGAGACTAGCCTGGCCAACGTGGTGAAACCCATCTCTACTAAAAAAAAGAAAAAAAGAATACAAAAATTAGACAGACATGGTGGTGCACATCTGTAATAAAGCTCCTCGGGAGGCTGAGGCACAAGAATCACTTGAACCCAGGAGGCAGAGGTTGCAGTGAGCCGAGATTATGACACTGCACTCCAGCCTGGGTGACAGAGCGAGACCCTGCCTCAAAAAAAAAAAAAAAAAAAATTTGATTCCAGAACAGAAAGCCCTATCTTCCACCTGCTTTGGAGGCTGGAGTGACATGGCTAATATAGAAAAGAGATGAGGACTGGAAATATACAGCCCAGTGTGACTGCTGTAGCCTTGTTGCTGCAGACAGCAGGAGATCAGATGGAGGATGGGGTGAATGAGGCAATTGTTTTCCAACATCTCAAGTTGAAATTATGACCCTGGTGAGAACCATATATGTACTCATACTTTATGGGTACAATGATACTTTTATTTATTTTAATGAGATTTTCTTTTTTTTTTTTCCTTCTCTCAAAACATTTGAGTAAGTTTGTATAAAGAAGTAGGGTTAATTTATTTTGAGTGAGGACAAGGAATCCAGCATAATATTTTTTGAGCCTTTGAAGGGTCATGTCATGTTTCTTTTCACTCTATGCATTCTCTTGGCTTCAAGCACCACTGACATGTGTGTTAGTCCTGAGTCCACGTTCCTCTTGTGGGTACCACCAGTTGGATTGCCATCTTCACCTCCCTCTCCCACAGTAATCTCAAACTCAACATCATTTTTCTGTCTTGGGCTGAGTTTTCCAGAAAGTGGAGCCTGAGACAAAGACTTATGTATTGTCTTAGTCACAGTTCTCCAGAGAACAGAACCAAAAAGATTGTGTGTGTGTGTGTGTGTGTATATATATATATAAATATATACAAAATTTATTGTAAAGAATTGGTGCATGCAGTTATGGAGACTGGCGAGTCCAGAATCTGTAGGATGGGTCAGCAGGCTGAAGGCCCAAGCAGAGCTGAAGGCCCAAGCAGCTTAAGTCTGACTGCCATCTGCTGTCGAATTCCCTTTTGCTTGGGGAAGGGCAGTCTTTTGTTATATTTAGTCCTTCAACCAGTTAGATGAGGCCCACCCACATTATGGAGGGCAATCTGCTTTACCCAAATCCACTGGCTTTACTGTGAACCTTATTTAAGAAATACCCTCACAGAAACATCCAGGATAATGTTTGACCACATGTCTGGGCATCATGACCCAGCCAAGTTGACACATAATATTAACCTTCATATATGTGAATAGCTTATGTGGGAAAGTGATCCCCAGGAGAAGTGAGGGAAAAAGAGCATGAAACAAGGAAGTGGGGAGATCCAAAACAAAGAGGAATTCTAAGGCTGGTCATGGGAAACTGGCTGATTCGAGGCTGGGTGGGGGAAACATTTTTTTCCATCAGATCTCAGCCTCTACTGGTTACCTTGAAAGCAGAAATCATATCCAGTCATCTCTTCACTTGCACATCATGGAAGTCTCAGCTTGAACCAAAAGGTGCTCAGGAAGATATTTGCAGATGCAGTGCAGAAGGGACTATACTCGGACCATTCGTGGAAGGACCTCCTACCTGATACCCTGATGCAGAAGGCTGGGGAATGAGCACATTATGTCCTCTGGCTGAGTTTCAGAACAGGTGAGGGCCTTGGTTATCCGGATTGTGTTAGGGATAGACCTGGCTCAACAAAGAGGGACTGGGGAGAATCCGTGTGCCTGATTGGAGCCCCTTTCCCTTACGATGAGGGCCTTAGGAAGCCCAAGTGTAGTTTAAGCAGAAGCTGAGTTCTTGAGATCTATCCAGGGGAGGTTAAGTGTTGGCCCGTTTCCCGAAGAGCCAGTGCTTCTACGTTCTGAGAATTTGTTCCCTAATCTCTGCTTACAGGACTCCAAGCGGCTGGAGTCTGCATGAAAGGGGCCTTTGTCTGATATGGGAATGGCTTTTGGGGCTAATCTCTCCTTGGATGCATTTTAATTCACTTTAATGACTCTGCCTCCTGTCAGGCTTTTCTTCTGTGAGGGGGGTTTGTTAAAGAGATTAGGAGGAGTGAACATGAGCCCCTGAATCTCGCCTTCCTCTGAGGTTGCTGTTACAGGAAAAATAGTGTTCTGCAAAATGTATTAGGATGCTCTGGGAGCGAGTGGGGAAGGAGCAGAGTGGAGGGTAGGAAAAATATATATCTAATAAACACACTGATGTATAAACACTCTGCATGTACTTACACCAAGCACGTTCACCAGCCTGCTGCCATTCCCCCAGCCCCCACCACCAGTGGTGGGAGTCAAAGCAGACGGGACAGAATGATGTCATCCCTAGGACACTGTCCTTTCTCTTGTCTCTCTCTCCCTCTCCTCTAGTTCTGTATAAACACAGCTGTTTGTGAGGAATGCTGGCTTGGGAAAACATAAACTGTCTGCATTAATGACCTTTCCTCCCTGCCAAACACCCCTTCCTACTGAACGTGGGAGACTGGAATGCTTTCAGCCCAGCAGGCCCTTTGTCTTCATGTCTGCAACATCAGGTTTTTAGCTTTCTGCTTGGGCCTGGAGTGACCAGACTCAGGGACTGTGCAAAGCCCAGCAGGGCAGACAGAAGTTCATCAGTACTCTGGTTGCAGGTGATACTTCAGACCACCTGTGGAAGATTCCTAGGAGACTGCAGAGACAGGAGGAGGGCGTCTCTTTTCCGGGCTTGGGTAATGCAGGGTGGAGGTTGGAGGGATATCAGGGATTCACAGTAGATACAGGTGCTCCCTGATCTGCCAACTTTGCCTACTGGGAAGCCAAGGGGGAAGAAAATAGCAATGGTGGGCATTGGTCCTCTACTTAGTGTCAAGCTATTGAACGGAGCATTAGGGGCAACCCCACCCTCATCACAGCAACTTGCCCCAGCTTCCAGTGCATTTACAGCCACCGTTTGGGATGAAAAACGTTTTCTCCTTTCAAACAGTAGAACACAGGGACGGCTAAAGGGAGAACCCAAGCTTGAACTCATGCAGTCCAGTTTCTTTTGAAATCCCACAGTACTGTGGCCCATAGTAATTTATCGATGGTGATTTTCCATGTCCAGATGGTGACCTCGGGGCCTTGGAGGTTAGGATGGTTTTTATTCAAGCTACTGAACTTGGCATTTTGGCTGAGAACATGCTTGCTTCCTGGCCCCTTGCCCCCAGCCCAGTCTACTAAATCTCTCTCTGTGCCCCACTTTCTTACATGGTTTTGTGACCACAGCTGCAAAGAAGTAATGAGTGCTCTCTGGGCCTCCCTTTCCAAGGGTCAGGCACCTTAGATGGGGCCCAGGACAGCTGTCATTGTGGAATGAATGGGATTCAGTGCCAGAAAGGTGGGGGTGGGTGGGGAGCAAATAGTCTTCTGAAGTCTCCTCTTGGGTTTCCATGGGGAGAGAAGACAAGCCTTCACCCATGTTTTCATGCTACTTTTCATGCTAAGTAGAAATCATAGAGACATACCATTGGGCTACTGGTTATCTCTCTTGCCTACAAGTTGCCAAGTAAAATGTAGATCTATAACCCACACTTACTGACTACCTGCTGTGTGTTGGGCAGGGAACTAGATGCTTTGCATCTGTTCCAGTTTTATCCTTGCAACAACACAGTGTTACTAGGTAGTGCTATTTTATAATTAACAATGAAGAAATCGAGAAAGGTGGTTTCAGAAACACTATTCAGTAAGTCAGTGATGAAGCCAGGATTCATACCACTTTGAATTTTAATGTCTGTGCATTCCAGGAATTCAGAAGGAGATTGAAGAGGTAGCAATGAACACAGTAAACCAGACGAAGGCGGCAATTGCCTGTGTGAGGTGGTTTGAGGGATAAAAATAACATCCCTCACCTTCCCAAATATTCCTCTTACAGCCTAAAATCTATTACAGTCATTCCTTTCAGTTAAGCATTGCCCTCTGATTTTGCTGTGTTTTTGAATGTAAATATTTTTTAGAGAGAAAGTCATTTGGCAATTAAAATGCTTTATTTAAAAATCCTCATTTTATTTTAAAATGGTTTACTTTCAATTAATTGTATTCCTTGTAAGGTAATACTTAAGAGAAAGTAGTTTGTATCAGAAAAAATGGTTGGGGGTGACCTCTTAAGGGAGTTGAGAAGTGTTAATCTTTGACATTTACTATTGTAAGTGCATTTTAAGTAATTCTTAGAAACTGATAAAATCTGTTAGGAGCAAGGGATTTCTCTCTCTCTTTTTTAAGTAGTAGAAAATTGTACCCTTCTGATCTGAAAAAGAGATAGACATGGGTGTTAACTTTCCGAGATATACCCACATAATTGTAATCCCTTGGGATTCTGCTTCAAGGAAGGAAAAAGAAGGAATTTGAAAGATAGGTCGGGCTGAAGCTTCAAACATTAAAAGATGAGATGATATTGGTAAAAGCACTTGGACGAACTCTAGAGGTAAATGAATAGCAGCTATTATTATTCCTCCTAAGAATTATATTGACAATGAAGGAAGAAAATGAGACAAATAATTTCCTAAGGTGGTGTTTCCCAAGAGCTTTCTGCAGACCCCTATGTCTTAGGTTTTTAATATGTGCTACACGAATGCAGTGTTTTCTGATCAAACACACTTGGAAAACACTGGGTTGAACAAAGTTAAGCATGTTTCTTTACCATAGGAGTTATCAGAACTTTTAATATATAGGTGTACATGGTAATTCTCCCAGGGGGTAGACAGTATAGTATAGAGGATTTCCTAAATTTATTTGACCAGCACAGAGTCCTTTTTTGAGGAGTGCTGGATGGGGGTGGCATTTCATGAGACCAAGTATTCCCTGGAACATAGTTTGAGAAACACAGCTCTAATCAGTAGTCACATTGGGTGTAAGAGCTTTTTACACAAAGATGTCTTAAGGCCTTAGAAAAGCAGGGCATTATATTTCTAGCTAAGAGAGCACAGGGAATTATAGATGTACAGACAATTATTCACATCTATATCAGTGAATAATTATAGGTAATTGAATAAAAAGGCATTTTGACTGGGCCATTTAAGTCCACTTCGTCTGTAAGATGTGCCAAGGTCTCAAGCTTCGGTAGAATTGTGTGAGAGAGATAGGTCTTGGGCAGTAAGTAGCCCCTTCCTCCTACCCTGCTAATCGAAGGCTAGCCTCTGGTCTCTCTTCCTTCCAAGTCATTCTAGTCACTACTGTTAATCTCGGCAGATCTTTGATCATGTCACAACCCAAGGTATGTAAAATTAAACTCAGGTTCTCCAGGCTGACATGTAGACTCTACAGCCCTTCACTTTTTGGCCCTGCAATTATGACGTGGTGGTTCAGATCGTCTGAATTCAAATCCTAGCTTCACTACTTAATAGGGATAGGAGCTTGGGCAAGTTATTTAACTTCTCCATGCCCAAGAGAGATTTAGTAGACTGGGCTGGGGGCAAGGGGCCACGAAGCAAGCATGTTCTTAGCCGAAATGCCAAGTTCAGTTTTTTCCACCTGTAAAATGGGAGTAGAAGCATCATCTTACTTAACTGAGTCATGAGGATTAAACAAAGACCACTTGTCATATATTAAGAGCTCAATGTTGTTATTATTGACATTTTACCTGGGTGCCCTATGTGTACTCTGAACTCTGGCTTCAGCTGAAAGCAGAGACTCACCATGCATTTCTCCATCGTTGTTCATGTCCTTTCCTCCACTTAAAATGTGTTGCCTATTCTCATCTTTGCCTGCAAAAAAACCCAGCAAGATGTATCTCCATGCTGCTTGCTCCATGAGACCTTCCTGGATTTCCCAGCTTTCCTTCCTCTAAATCTCTCACATTCCTCTGCAGGTTTCTTAGACTTTGAACATTTAGCTTTGTATTTTTGTGTTGTGTAATTTATTTTATCCTTGGAAAGATGTTTTATTTGTCTTTGATTTTCTGATGCCTAGTGTAATGTCCTTTATCAACTGGATTTTCACTGAAGGTTGGCTGAACTGTTGAATTTCAGGGCATTCTACTGAGGTACAGATACCTCCTTAGTAATATTATTTCTTAAGTCCTTACCTGTACATGCTTCACCAAACTTTTTATCATTTGTCAAGGATTGGTGAAAATGAGCTCTAGGCTAGGCTAGGCATGGAGGTAGAAGAAGCCAAGAATATAGAAGAGGATTAAGTATAATAATTATATGTCTTAGGTTGTTTTTCAGGAATGTTCCAATTAAAACTATTCTATCCCATTTTTCCTATTCATGTTCACCATATATCTGATTTTTGGCATTTGATAATCCATAGTAGGCATTTAATCGACATTTATTGATTGATTGAGCAACTGAATAAAAGAATAAAGACAACTATTGCTCCAGGCCAACCTTCCTGCTATGTTGGGTCCCACAGGCCACATCCTGCACAGTCAGGGAGTCCATTTACAGAGACAAGATGTAAAGTTTGACGCTAGTCAGGACAAGGCGAGGATTACTTTAGAAATCATGTCTGAGACATAAGCTGGTTCTGTTTCTAGATGGAAGAAAGAACCATTTTCTAACTTTTCTGCCTTCGAATAGTGCACAGCCCTTTTCCATCTTTCGAATGAAAAAGCAGCGTTGCATAGCCTCTCACGGAGCTCTCACAGCCCTTTGCACATTCCACAAACCACCATTAGCACTTTTGTCACCACTGAGACGTCTGTGCCTTCATTGTGGGGTCCGAAGAACCATATTGGTATCCCTAGCCCTAGGACACAGAGTCTGGCACATAGTAGGTACTCAGCAGCTGATGCTGGGGAATGAGAAAACGTCCTACATGATTCCGTAAACAGAGGCCCAGCAGTTGCCTCACAGCTCCTCCTATGTCTAAAATCTGAACTCCATTAGCACCCCCCTTTCCCTGACCCTGATTTGAACTTTAGTTTGCTAAGCTGAAAAGAGAGAAAGATGTAAAATGGGAAGAGGAGCAGACTTTTTTTTTTTTTTTTTTTTTTTTGTCTCACGGGCTATCCCACCCTCCTTGCCCATGCATTCCAAGACAGATCAGGAGCCAGGTGGAGCTGGCTGCTGTGCACCCCCTTCCCTGACAGGTGGGCAGGAAGGCCTGGCCGGGAACCTCCACGGCCTATCGGGTGTGCACAGGCCATGCTGTGACCTGTGGCTGAACTGCTGAGGCCCAGTCTGGTCTTAATACCCATGCAGCTGCTCCTGAGGCAGGAGGTCTGGTTGGGGGGAAAGACCATGCTAAGGCGCAGCTCCAGAGTGCCACAGTGTAAACTGCTGTTTGCACACTGGAATCATTTATGAAAGGTTGGGTTGCCTGTCCCAACTGGGTAGACCTGTAGAAAGAGGTCCCACACATCTCTAAAAATGCTGAGATGAGAGAGAGAAAAACGTGCAGGAAGACCGAAGATGGGAAGTCATCCCCTTTTCTATGCGGGGAGAGAGAGAGAGAGACAGAGAGAGAGAGACAGAGAGAGACAGAGAGAGAGAAAGAGAGATATTAAAGAAGAGAACACCAGGATATACTTTGATACTATTCATGTATATGAAAATGAAGTAATTATGCTTCATTTTCCCATATTCATTCCTCTCTGATTCTTGGTAAACTCTGAAAGTAGGTAGAGCTCCGCAGTGCAGCTGGGACATTGAGGCCAGAGAGAAGCTCCTTGTCTGAAAACTGAGAGATTCCAGGCATCTCATGAATTTCTCTCCAGGAGATGTGTAACTGAGCATACGTGGTCTGAAGTGACTTCGATGATTCTCTGCTCTAATCTCCTTGTTTTTCAAATAGAGCATCTAAATGCTTCATATTTGGTTCCAAAGTGCTATGATTTGAATGTGACTCTCAAAAAAACATATGTTGGAAATTTAATTTCCAATGCTACAGTTTTGGGACATGGGGCCTAATGAGAGGTGATTAGACCAAGAAGGTGGAGTGAATGGATTAGTGCAGTTATCATGGGAGAGGGCTTGTTATTGCAGGAGTGGTTTCCTTATGGAAGTGTGAGTTTAGCTGTTTGGTCTCTCTCTCTCTCTCTCTCTCTCTCTCTGTCTCTATCTCTTTCACCTTCCCACCTTCCACCATGGGATAACATAGCAAGAAGTCCCTTGCCATATGCTGGCCCCTTGATCTTAGACTTCCCAGCCTCCAGAACTGTAAGAAAATAAATTTCTCTTCTTTATGAATTACCCAGTCTGTGGCACTTGGAAAAAATAACAGCACAAAATAGACTAAGACACAAAGTAATGGAAAATTATTTTGGGGTTAGAATCCTGGTGGTCAAAGAAGAGTGATTGCCTCCCTTATCCTTGGGTGAAAAGGAAAAGACTCATATGTGCCTTCTAGGCAACATCATGATATTTTGTTTTGTCTATTTTTCTCTACCTGCTTGCCCCGTGTGTTCACTGCTAACCAGGGGTCCTGGCTGAAATGTAGTGGTGATGTGGTGGTGTTGGGAAGAAGAAGGCTCGTACAATGAGGTTTGATGTTCCTGTCCCACACAGGGATGGTTCCACTCTCAGAACGTGGCCCAGTCTCTATCTGCCAGAAGTTCTGTCAGAAGAGCAGAGTTTCAGCACTGTCTTGTGCCCTAGAACGGAATGCATGGATTTCCAAAGGCAAAAAGGACTGACAGACGACACCCTGTGAGAAGTGGAACTCTTCAGCCATTCTGCAAGGTGTTTCAGGCAGTGGCTGGAGGCAGAGGATGATGCACTTCCATCTTAGTGAATTTCTAGTGTCTCAGAGCCTCTGGCCTGTCCATAGAGCATAACTGTGCCTGTTGAGGGCGTGGCTCTAGCACATCCACTTTGATCTTCTCCTTGCCACCAAACCTGACCCTACTCTTTGTTGAGATGCTCAGGGGAACAGACAGGGGATGAGTAGAAGAGAAACAGATGAGGTTTTGGAAATGACCCATGCATTTATTAGGTAGACTATGAAGGTTAGCTGGTAAGTATCATCAATCCTATTTCACAGATGGAAACTGTGAAGATTAGAGAATGTGTTGGCCACGCTTCTTAACAGTTATAAGAAGAGACACACTAGGTCAAATTCAAATCTCATTTCCTGGGGTTTGTTTCAGATGTACAAAGGAACGTGGAATAGCATGGAATGTGGTCACTACAGCAGAGCAGCACAGGGGAGCCTGTGCTTCCAGAACTGTGGGGGTACAACACTGAGCAAACCCTTCCCCTCATTTAGGATTCACCACGATTTCCAGGAACTTGTCTTCTTCTATATGAATTTTAATTGACCTAGTCCATGGGTTAGGATATTTCCAACTTCAAAAAACAAAAAAGAGGCTCACGCTTATTTAAATGATGGAGACATTTAAATCTCACATAGAGAAAGTCTAGAGGTAGGACAGACTCTCTGCCAAATTTCTGGATTGCTTTTTTTGTGTATGATTTGCTCTTCTCTTTTCCCCTGGAAGGTTTGGTCTTGGCTCAGGCTGTCTTCCTTCATGGTTTCAAGAGGGCTGCCAGCAGCAGCTGGGGTAATGTGCTTTCTTATTTCACATATAGGCAGATAGGGAAAGCATGGAATAAAAATCCTTCCTATCCACCTGAATTGACCAACTTAGGTCATGCACTCACTTCTGGACAACTGACATTGCCAGGGGAATGCTCTGTGTTGATTGGCCTAAACCTGAGTCCTTGAAGTAAACACTGGTCAGGAAGATGAGATTACCAGAACCTAAATCTGAAGGCACACAGGGTAGACACTTGAATAAAATTGAGGTCTCCTAGGAAGGAGAAAGGGGTAAGATTTGCTCAACAGATACCCAAGAGAGTCCACCACACCTAGCATTTAAGCATCCCAAGGAGAGCTGTCAGGACCTGTGTGCTTGCTGGGAAGTTGTCATACTGTCCCATCTCTGAGGTTTTTGGTCTTTCCTACCCTCAGCCAGCTGATATGGCTGCTCCCTTCTTCCTGACCCAAAAAGTTGTGACAGGGTGGCAGGATTGGTTTTTCTCAACACCCGAGGCATACACTACTATAATTTTTGCAGGAAATTACTTCATAAAGTGATTTTCCTCCAGAGGGAACTACATAACTGGCAGGCTCTTAGGGGCTTTCTAGTGGACTGGGTATTGAAAGGTTCAGCCTCTTATCCAAGGTCATGCACTGCTGATGGTCAGCACCTGCACTAGAGACAGGTCTTCCCATTACACCAGGAAGATGTCAGTGTGGTAGAAATGATGTCAGTCCTTTGAGGGTAAGACTATGAGTAAAGAATGCAAATTTTGACCTTGGGCAAATTTCCTAATTTCTCTAGGCCCCAGTCTACGCACTAATATAGTAAAGGAATCTTATTAGAAGATGTTAAAAGTACCTTCCAATTCTAAGAATCTATGAATAGCTTTATATCATGGGCCTCTTCCAAGAACCTGACAACACTTGTTCTATTAGATCATTTAGCTACAGATTATTTGTTTAAATAGTTTCCCAGGAGTGACCCAGAACATCCTACATAATAAACCAGTTGTTAAATCATAAACAATATGGACAGGATTCATCATCATTATGTTTCTCAACTGAACATCCATGGGGCCTTCTGGTTGCTTGGACACTCTGCCTAATGGAGTGTTGTCAGGGATTCCCTGTGTGGGTGACCGCCTTTCCATGAATTGGAAATAACAGACTCTAACAAACACTAGAGCTCTGCTGGAAAAAATGTGTTTTTTGTCGGAGGGGTACGGGGGAGAATGAAATGGATGAAAAACCAAAGAAATTTGCCTGTGTTCTTCTTTCATCTCCCTTCTTTTCTTGGTGTCCTTGTTATCAGCCCCATACCACATCACTGTCAAGTTCTCAGCTTATGGCTCACTAATTCCTACTTAACTAGTTGAAGTTTAGAGTGTTACGTGTCCTGGAGTATTCATAGGAAATTTTATTTTATTTTATTTTACTTTTTTGAGATGGATTCTCTCTCTGTCGCCCAGGCTGGAGTGCAGTGGCACTATCTCGGTTCACTGCAAGCTCCACCTCCTGGGTTCATGCCATTCTCCTGCCTCAGCCTCTGGAGTAGCTGGGATTATAGGTGCCCACCACCGCATCTGGCTAATTTAAATTTTAAAGCCTCTAGACATAAAGGAACGTATATAGGAAGATGTAAGTAAGGGTAGCCTAGCATCCCCAGTGAAGCATTCCCCAGTGTTTGTTTTGTTTTGTTTTGCAGCAGTTTTACCCCAAAACTCTTGTCCTAGGTCTCTTTGGCTTGTCTTGAGTCAGTACCCATCATTATGACTATGACTTTGGCCAGGCTCAAGTCAGGAGGTAAGAGCAATGGAGTTAGGCACATCCAACCAAAGGACTGTGCATCTGAGGCCAAGTGGTTCCTCAAAGCTCATCAACAAAGGGAGGAGGTGACTTTATCCTAATGTGACAGGCTAGTGGGAGGATAGCTCCTACCAGGAAAGCCTTTCAGAACTTGGGGTGTAAGCCCAGGAGGGCAGCCACATGCTCATGTGGGACCAGCCTGCTCTTCTTCCTTTTAAGATGGGGCCTCAGAAATGGTGAGGGTCCCTCAGTGTACACGGCAGCATGGCAGGAAGGCCTCGGGAATGGAGCTGGGGAAGCGGTAACTGTGTTGAATTTAGTTTGGGCTGTGTAGATGGAAATATCCACTGCAGTCTGAGTCATCTTTGCAACTACAGCTCAGAAAGGTGGAAGCGTGCCCAGCAGGAGCCAGGATCTGCAAATAAAGCCGCCATCAGGTGCACCGTGTCCTAGTGGCATCTTAATGAGGGAGTGTGGTGCTGTTGTCAGCTGGCCTCCGGGTCATTATAGGGCTCTAGATTTGCCAGCCCCTGCTGTCAGCTTTACCATGGCATATGTTGGCTCACACAGGCTGACAATGCACCCCAGCAGGTCTCCAAGATACCTATAGAGGCTGTCCTCCTTCCGAGCCCTCCTGGTAGCATGGCCGCCTGTCCCCTTTGCTACTTGTTTTGCAGTGCAGGGACAGTGGGATGTTGCCAAAATTCAGTTTTTTTTCTGTGGGATTCCTGGAGACTTTCTCAAAAAGATCTGAGATCACCCCTGACCCAAGGTTTCATCTAGATGGGACAGTGGAGATGAGCCCTGCTCTTAATTTCCAGGGGGCAACTTAGTGACTCTTACCGCCTCCCAGGTAGAAGGAAAGAGAATCCATCAGATACCATGTTCCTGAGCCTAAGGCCATGCATGGATTCCAGTGTTGGAGAAACCTTAACTGTATGAGGGGCATTTGGTTATTTAGTTCTTTTGTTAAATTGTTTGCAGACTGAGGGGACCAGAACCCAGAGCTTTTAAAGTCTCAGTCACTGTATTCCTTGCTTATTCCACCTCCCTGTTGACTTTCTCCAAGTGAAGTGAGAGTGTAAAACAATTCAAAGGCGAGGACAGCAAAAAGAGCATGGGGCTGGGAGCTGTGCCCATTTTTAGGTTTTATATGCTTTTCTCCTGGTGTTTCTTGATTGTTGCAGAGTTGGAAATGCTAGAGCCACAGGTCACACTGGTCTTCTTGGTTGTTTCTCTTTGTGCTTTTCTCCTGGAGGGCAGCTAAACTGAATTACAGAGAAGAGGTATCCCAGGTCACAAGCATGTCATGGCTAAAGGAGGTGGGAGAGAGGTAGGGGTCACACAGATATTTTCTTCTAGAAAACTCCAGAGGCACTTCTCGGGCTCAGGGGAGGCAATTTTGATTCTGTCCATGGAGGAATGTTTATAATCCAGAGTTGTTCCACTGTGAAACATGCTGCTTAGTGAGGTAGTGAGCACCCTGTTGGTGGAGGTGATCAAGCAAAGGCTGAAGCACCAGCAGACAGGCTCGCTCCTGCATAAGGGTCCATGACTCAGCAGAATGAGATTCCCCCAGGCCCAAGATCCATTGGGCCCAGAAGTTGTCCTTTCTCCATGGTCCTGGCCTGGCTCAGATGCTGCAGCTGAGGCCCAGGAAGTGCAGGCCCCAGGCCAGTCCCTGCAGTGCCTTGCAGAGTGTGTGCACCTGCCAAGACTTCTGCCCAGGTCTCCATCAACCACTGCCTGGGTGAATCTCCAGATGGTGACATCCACCTAGCTTTTTGTGGTACTTCCTCCATCACAGCGCCCAAGTCCACAAAGCTACTGATTGTATTTTTACCCTCAGAAAAGACACATATTGGAGGAAAGAGGCTTTAACATTCTCCCCAAGACCCTACACAGAGCCTGCTTTTGAGTGGTAAAGTTGGAGAAGGGAGTATTTCATCTGTTTCTTGGTATGAGACCCATTGGATTGAACGCTGGGCAGGGCAAGAGTGAGAGTGAGCAGGGAAGGCCAGACAGACCTGTCTCATGTCTGGATATGCACCCCAATCCACAGTGGAGCTAGGAATGGGCAAAGTTATCTCCACCTTGCACAGCTCCCTGAGGCCACTAGCTAAGAGAGCATGTGTGAAGTGAGCTCCCTGAGGCTCCACCTGGGCCTTCCCCCAGGGCCTGTGTCTATCTCTGCCTCTAGGATGGGCTGGTGTGGTTGAATGCAGCACTGTTGGGGCTGGTGGTGAATTTGGAGGGCCATGAGCCTCTGGATCTTCTCAGTTAGAGGACAGAAATGAGGCCTGGAGAGTCCCACAGGGAGCAGGTGGCAGAGCCTGAGCACCTGTGTGCCCTGTGACTTCGTGCTCCTTCTACCATGAGAGGCTGGCAAGATGTCCCTGCTGTTCTCTGGGCTGTGTGAACAGGATCCTAAAACGTCTGACTGCAAAGGACACCCCTAATTCTCTGGTCCTTCTCCCATTGTGCAGGTGAGGAAATTGAGACTCAGAGAAACAAAATGCTCAGAAAGATGAAGTGACTTGCTCCACATACACAAGGCGTTAAGGGTAGGCTCGGGTCACCTGCTCCAACCTCCCTGTCATCCCAAACTGGTAAGACAGCTTTCCTTAGAGTCCCATGGCACCAGACTCATGAGAGACTGAAAACAACCAAACCAAACTTTCCACAGTCCTTTTCTGTTTTCTCAAAGTGCTTCCACAGTGCAATCTCATTTCCTCCTTACCTCAGTCCTCCCAGCAAGCGAAAGCTCCTAACGACAGGGCTTAAAGGTTTCCGTTCTTGTAAGACACCATCCACGCACAGGCTGTGAGGCCCGCTCCGTGCCAGGCACTGGGTGTGTTTGCACACCTGGTAAGCATGAGGGTCACCTCCTCAGTGGCTCAGGGTGTCATGGAGACAAGTTGGTCACTTGTCTGTCGTCCATGTCGCTCAGCAAGTCACTGGCAGTCTTCAATCCTTGTCCCTGATGACGGCTTCCTGGTCTCAGAGCAGGTGGGGGCCCCTGAGTGACATTGTAAATGAGTGAGACTTCCCGCTGGCCCAGAGAGAGGTGTTTTCTGCAGCGTCAGGAGGTTTCTGCTACCAGGCAGTTGTCAGCCTTTTAGAATGTGTGCTGCAACCTTTGGCAGGTGTCGGGCTGGGTGGGATGGAGCAGGCAGGTGAAGCCATTGCCTGCACTGTGCATTTTGTCACCCTCTATGATTGATTGTAAAGGAGAGACCAGGACACCAGGTTGGCACATTCTCCCGCTTGTCGCTCCTTAGTGTCCAAGAGTTGAAGAGTCTCAGGGCTGGGAGGGCTCTGGGCAGAGGTAGGGCCAATGCATCTCCTCTCCTTCCTGGTCCTGGCACAGTGTCTGCACAGCCAGGGCTCTAACGATGCCACATGTTGAGGCCCAGCGTCTTCCTGCAGGCAGCACCTGCAACCTCTTCCTGCAGCCGACAGGAAGAGCCCACAGCCCTCCAGGGCTACATTCACCACCTGCTGTCCTCCTGAGCCTATGCATTCCCTGCCCAGGTGTGAACGCAGGACCTTGTGTAAATCATTCCGGATACAGGGAGATCTGGCCCACATTCCAGGAAGGCAGTGCCCACCTTCCCCTGCACCTGCTCCATCACTTCTCCCACACTCACTGTCCAGAAACTCTCTGTTGCTGCCTGAATCCCACCGGCTGAAGGCGAGTATTTCTTTCTCCCCCAGCCCCCTTTCCTCACCACTCAGATGAGCAGCAGCATGTGGCTCCAGAGTAGAGTGGGCGAGATGCCAGAACTGGCTGTAGTTCTCATGCTGCCTGTCCTCGCTCATTCTTCCTTAAGGACGCTCACCTTGGTTTCTACCTACAAAGCTCTTTGCCAGCCACAGCTCACTTGGGGTTTTATCTGTGAAGAGTTTTGAGATGGGCTTTATACAGTGGAGAGGAACAATCCAGTAAAGAACAGATACTCACAGAGGTTAAGGGACTGAGCCCATGTCACAAAGCCAGTGGGAAGCAGGGCAGGGTCCTGGTCATTTAACTCCCACCAGGGGCACTTGCCCTCTTGTATCTTTTCTCGCTGCCCCATGCAGCCTTCCTCCTTCCCCTTGAGTTCTTGTCCAGTCCTCCACCTTCATGGCTGCCTTTAGTTCCCACCCACGTCCCTTCCCTTCCTGAGTCCCACCTCCCTAAGCACTATTGACACAGTGGTCCACTTCAGCCATCAAGGGACACACGTGTGCACGCACACACACACACACCCACACACAGACTGAACACACAAATGGCAAACAATATCCTGAGGAAGAGAGGGATGAGAGAAAGACCCATAAGTAGAGACACACAGGAAGATGGAGACTGGAAGAGAGATAGATGCGCATAGTGGAAGAGATGATAGGTACCTAAACCCTGCTTTGATACTTACTGGCTGAGCCACTTGGGAGAGTCACTTAACCTCTCTGGGCCTCATTTTCCCATCTGGAAAATAGGCATTGTTTATTTAGTAAATATTCATTAAGTGTCATTTTTTAGGTGCCTAGGATATATCAGTGAACAGAATAGTTTTTAAAAAAAATCCTGCTTTTCTGTGGGTGAGGTAGAAATAAAAGTAAATGCACTAAGTAAAGGATTTTATATATTAGAATATAGATGCTATAGAGTGTTAGTTTGGGTTGACTGTAGGATTACATATGTCAGGAAACAACATTCAAGGAGTTCTTTAAAAGACATGCCTGTGGGAGGGAGAAAGGAGGCTGCCAGAAAAGGCTCCAGGGAGCCCCCAGTCCACCATGCAAATGTGACCTTGAGTGAGGAGAGAGAGAGAAGATTGGGTGGAGGAACCCTGGCTTGGCGAAGCCATCAGGGAGTCGGTCCTCAAGCAAAAGCTGAATACCAGGAGTTCCATGTCTCCATAATGGCCTCAGTCTTTGGCCTGGAACAGCCCTGGGGAGGTGGGGTAGCAGCTCTGATGCAGTGATGGCTTTCATAGCATAGCAGCTGAGGCCCTTGGTCAACTATATGACCTGGAGTTGGAGGTCTCTGCGGTGCATTCTCATGGTTGGCACACATGAGAAAAGACAATCCTAAAGAATGGAGCAGGGTAAGGAGGATAGGCATTGCCCTGATGTGGACAGATCAAAACTTTAATAAGGTAGGCAGGATAGTCTCACTGAGATGATATTTGAGCAAAGATTTGGCGGAGGCAAGGGAGAGAGTCACACAGATGCCATTGCCATCATTGTTGACATCGTCACACTGCCAGCCTTGCAGGACAGTCGAGAGGGTGGCGTCGATTCATGGATGGGAAAGCACTTTGTAACGGCATAGACTTAGCTGCTGGAGAACAAACAACAAGCCTATTTGTCCTGGCATCTTGGATTCACATGTTGCTGAGAGAGGAGCTGCTGGCCTCTATCCCATGCCATGTCAGACCTCTCTTCTGGGGAGGAGCAATTGGGATGACCACTCCAACCTTGGGAAAGTGAGGTATTCTGTTTCCAGGGCATGCCGCTCCCAGGGACTTAGAACTCTCTGAACAGCTGAAACAAACAGCCCCCGAAGTCCCAAGAGGATAGAATCTTATTTTCAGCTCAACAATGGGATATAAAACAAAATCTTTCTCAGACAACTAGATGAATGTGTTATTCTCCCTGAAAACCAGAGTTAACAATAGCTCCTGATAAGAGATCATTCTTATCTCTGTGGTATCCTGGCAGATGCAGTTTCACTGCTAACCAAGTGTCTACAGTGTGCCAGGCTCTGTGCTGAGGGAAATAACTTATTTTATTTTCTTGAGTATCTGAGTGTTTAATTCTATTTTTACAAAAACAGGAAACTGATGCGAGGCCCCCACAGTTGGTTAAGTGGTAGAGTGGGGATTCAAACCCAGATAATTACTTGTCTGAGGGTCTATCTCCCCCAACCCGTCATCCCTTGTCCCTGTACTGCGTGCCCCTGACAGGAACAGGTGGACTCAATTCATTTCTGCTTGACCTATAGCATGTATAAGGGGCCCTGCTGCAAGCAGGCTTTCAAACTAGGTAATGACTGGTCAAGCCACACTCATCCAACTGTCTGCACCTTCTAGGTGAGAGGCTGGCCATATGCTTTGGTACTCTTTGGAGCTTCATAAAACTCTATATTAGTATTACCTAAAGGAGGTTGTTAAATGTAGATTCCCAGGTCCTGCCATTGAAAATTCTGATTTAGTAGGTTCAAAGTATGCCCAAGAATCTGCATTTAAGGAGCATTGGTCTGTGAGAACATACAGCTAGGTGAGTGACCATCAGGTTGGTGCATGTGGTAGCATTCCTAGGGGAAATAGTCGCTGTTCTTCCTCTTGTCCTCAGGAAAAAGGCCCAAGGAGCAGTGGCTCCACCGGCCCCTGGGAAATGCCCAGATGACCCTCCATAGCTCCAGTCATAGAACAAGGACTTGGATCAAAGCAGAATTAATTTTGGAGGTCTGGGCGGGAGATGTGTGTGTGGGGCGTCATGCATGTCCTTTATGTGGTCAAGCTTCCGCTATTGCTTATAAACACTTCTGTAATCTTAGAGAAAGTTGGGTGAGCTTATGCAGATCTCAACCCTGTCCAAGAGATGTACTATGTTAGGTGGTGGAAACCTCAGAGATCTGTTCATCTCATTCCCTTGGTTGGAATATGGGCTGGAGGGTGGAGGGAATGGTTTGCGGTCATACAGCCAATAGCCCGAGTCAGATATCAAGCCCAGGTTTCCTGATTCCCACATCAGCCCTCACTCCCCACTTCTTTTTGAACCCACAGATATGTGCTGGTCTCATGCTCAGCTCTTGGCTGTACAGCCTGGCCCAGCAGACCTGCCAACTTTCTTTGAAGATGCATAGGGACACTTGTGGGCCCTGGCACTGAAGCTCTCTGGGAGCTTACACCCTCATTTCCCAAGTCCTCAATATGCAGCAGGGGTAATGCCCACCAATACATCAAGAGTGACAGCTAGTCACACCCGCTGCCTCTATACTCAACACTTCCTAATGTTACCCTCCCTCCTCTGCTTCCTGTCAATGGATTAGAGTTTCTCTTTGAGTTGATTGTTTCCTATAGCTTGGTGGTATAGGACGTGGCTTTAGATGGCAGTAGGCAAATATTTTACTAGTTAATGTATATTGCTTACTGTATGCCAGGTTCTGAGGACTCTAGATGTATTAACTCTTTTTATTCTCACAACTATTTCATGAAGTAGGTACTGTTTTATTTCCATTTTATAATAAGGAAACTGAGGCACAGTGAGGTTCAGTGACTTGCTCAAAGGCTATGGAGCTGGCGCATGGTGACAGCAGGTCTGGAATCCAGGCTCTATGCGTCCAGAGCCTGTGCACGATCTATACTTCAGTTAGATCTTCATTTCAATATGTGTATGAAAACAATGCAAAACATTCAATGCTGGTTGGCAGATAATGGATGCCAACCACAACCTGCTAGTGGGTCTTGGCTAAGGCAAAGACAATTTCTAATAGGAGTGGAGCTTGAAACAATTTTAATGTAGGTCTTGTGCTTTCTGTGTGAGAAAATTGATGCCTTGAGAGCCAAGATCACTTCTCCAACGTCCTGCTGTGAGTTACTAGACAAGCTGATGCTCGAATCCTTCTCCTGACACCAGCTTCATGTCCATTGCTTTCTCTCGAGTATTCGGAAAGCATGGATTTGATTGAAGTCATGTTTCATAATCTAGATCATTTAAACTTCACACAAATAGTTTGTAGTCAGGCACTAAATATGGTGTGTTTTTCATGAAAAAAATTTAAAATCAATTTCTCAAGGCCACTTGGCCCACAACACAGTTCAAGATCTGCTGAAGGACCATTTAAACCATCATTAAATGTCTCAGTCAAGACATAGCTGAGTGATAAGGCACCATGGTAGGTAGTTATCTGTAAGTATCACCATCCTTTCCTTCTGTCTATCACGTCTCCTTCCCAAGGGCTCTTCTCCCCGAAGAGACTGCCCGCATTTACCCATCGTTCCCTTCTTTCTCTTGCCTGGCTACACTCATGCCCTGCAGCAGAGGCTGCCAGGTTATGGCTCCTTTTGTCCTGAACTCATCCCCTCTCCTCCAGGAACTTCCATCTCAGGTTCATATCAAGCCCTTGATATACCTACAGCCTTATCCTATGCCCCAAATGGCAGAGAGCAGGGGTTCATAATCCCTTAGTTTCATCCATTCTTTCTTTCTTGTTGGTGTTTTATGCTCTGGCAATGCTTTCTGAGCCATGATCTCCCTTCCCTTTGCTGTGCTTCAGTTTCCTTCTCTGCAAAATGATGATCAGATCTGACAGTCACTAATAACCTGTTATTGACCCAATGGTGTTAACACTGAAATATTGTTTATACCACTTGACCCTCATTTGATTTCCTCTCCTCCCCAGACTCAGCTGTCACAAGCAGGCAGTGCGATTTTCCGTTCCCCAGGAAGTCTTCAAATAAAACTTATTTTTCAATGGAGGAGGGAGGAGCTGCACATAATTCTCTTTCAAAATAATGACAGGAGAAGGAAAAGAACAACAACAACAACAAAAAAACCTGAAGCAATCAAAACAGGAAAGTCCACCCTTGTGGGATGAGCCGGGGAGGAAGGACAGCACCCACCACATTCCAAGGAAACTTTGGCCCCTGCTTTGTGGTTTTATATATTATTAGAGAATTTACAACAAACAGATGAAGAGGAGAAGCTGGACGGTGCTGACAGTTCTGGTGGGAAGTCGATCCTGCACAGCAAAGGCCCTGTCTAAAAATACCCGGCCAGGACCTTGCTGTTTCCATAAACAGATGGACACCACGGCCTGGCACAGAGGCGGCGGCAGTGGGAGGAAATTGTATCTGACAATGATAACAATCTGGCATGTCCCAGAGCTTCACATCCTGGAGAGTCCAGCGGGCTGTCCAGATCTCCACTGGTGCAAATGAGACGGCTGTAAATAGAATTTTCCCAGCGTGGCTGCCCCTCGTGGGGGCCCACAAAACATCTCTCCTGCCCCCTCCTCCCAATGCCATCCTCAAAGAGGAGGCAGATGAGGTGTGGAAGCTGCTAGAGGGGTAGAGGAGTAGAGTTGAGGTGGGACCCCTGGGGGTACCCGTAGCTGCTCCATGGAACAGATGAGATCTGTTTGTGGCCTGTGCATGTGACTTTCAGGAAGTCTTGCTTCACCTGTTTGTATCTAACCTTCCAGATCTATAACAAGGAAGTGACATGATTCCAGAGTCAGTATGTTCAGTTCAGCAAGACACATTTTAAGAGGGGCAATATACCCAAGTAGTAGGGTCAAGTGGAGAAGAGACCAGATGTGTGAATGCTATCCTGTGGAAGAATGTGTTCCTTGTCAGGGTGGTCCAGAGTGAATGGAACACTAGGAGGAAAGAGTTCCTCATCACTTAGGCAGAGTGACAGAGGTTGGGAAACTATGTCCAGAAAAAGGACAGTAGAGATGGGTCATGACTAAAGATATAGGCTTTGGAGTAAGGCTTCCTGGGCTTGAACACTGCCATACTCACTCAGTAGCTGTGCATCCCTAAGCCTGTTACTTAATCTCTCTAAGCCCTCGTTTCTTCGCTGGTAATAGAAATGATGAAACTTTCTACTTCATAAGTAATTGTGAAGATTGAGTGAGATAGTACACATGAAGTTGTGCTGGATAGCTCGTGTTTAGCTCTGCAGGTCCATTCTCCACCCTTCTCCACTCTGCTTTTCATCCTGGAGTCTCACCTCTATGGACCACATCAGTAAGTTCTCATGTCTTCTGGTTTCCCATTGGCCTAGCTAATGGGAGCCCAGCAGGAGATCAGAAGGTAGTAGGAGAGTGATCTGGGTATTTATTCTCCCAACGACCTCTCCAAGGGGTTGCCAGGAATCAACTGTGTTCCTAGACTCAAGGTCAAAGCTCCTGGTAGACGATCCTCTCCCATGTTTTCTCTGGGGACTAATAACCACTAGCTTGCCTTACTCCTTCAAGCCCCAGGGGTCATAATGGAGCCTCATCGTCAACAGCCTTGGAATATCACACCGCCCCTTGCAATTTCCCTACACTTTGCTCACATCTTTTTCAATGGTCTTTTTATTAAGCTCAACTCAGATGATTCCAATTTGGTCATTCATTTGTTTCTCATTGGGACCTGGACTGTCACATAGTGACTGCCACATTATAATCAATTTATTCATTTGACAAATATTAATCAAGTGTCCACTATGTCTCAGGGACTGTACTACCTAGTGGAGGTTTGATGATGAACAAAACAAAGATTCCTGTCCTTCTGGAGCATTACTTCTAGTAGTGTCTTTACTGATATTTATTGAGCACTTATGTGGCAGAGACTGTTTCAAGTGCTTTACAAGGATTAACTCACAAGGTCTTTACAACAACTCTATGAGGTAAAGACTGTTATCACCATGTGAGAGATGAGAATGTGATTCAGGGAGATTAGATTGAGTTATTTCCCATGCTAGGAAATGACAGAACCAAAATTCAAAGAATAAATGTCAAGATAATTTGATTAGTAAACATGAGCTAGCAATATGATGGCAGTGAAAGCTAACATTTATTTAATACTAATTTTGTGGTATTCACTGTCCTTGGCCTTTTATGTGGCTTAACCTGCCTGATCCTCATAGTGATTCTGTAAGGTTTATGCTATTATTATTCCCGTTTGCAGATAGAGACAGACACTGAGGTTTCCCTGACCATTCTATTTAAAATTTGCAAGCTCTCCACTCTGTGACTCACTTTACCTCCCTTTATTTCTTTTTTTCCAATGTCTTGTATCACCAACAGATATACTTAGCAATTTTTGTTCTAATAACTTTTATTTATTCATTTGTTCTCTTCCCCTGGAGTGAAGTCTCTGTAATGATGAGGATTCTCATTCACCTGCACATTCTCTGTGCCTGAAACAGTGTGTGGAATATAGTGAGAGCTTGATAATGTTTATCGAAGGAATGAATGAAGCAGAGTGTCATGTAAAGTCCCCCGGGTCCCACAGCCAGTTGAGAGCAGAGCTGGATTCAATTCCCAAGCAATGACAAGGGACATTGGCAAATTGGAGGGGGCAGTGGAATTTGGATACTTGAGTTCTAGTTCTTGATCTGCCACTCGTTGCCTAATCAACCTGGGTGTCATCCCCCTCTCTTGGATTTCGTTCTACTCATCCTAAGATGACAGAGTGGGACAGGTGGTTTCTCATATCCTCTCCAGCTCCCGGTCTAATACATGGTAACTCCCAGTGGCCAGCAGAGGGGCCATGATCTCCCGAGGTAGAAAAGTGGCCAGTGGGACCTGAGCAAGGCCCCACACACTCCTTACTTGTTCAGCCCCCAAAGGCTGAGCAGGTTGAGGAGGGAGGGGACCCCCAAAATGCTTTTGGCAGGGACTGAGAGTTCCTCTGCAAGGGTGTTTCCTTTTTCTGCACATCTGCACAAACCAAATAGCCATAACGTGAGACTCCACTGGCGAGATCAGGACCCTCAGAGGCTCTGTGTGTTTTTCCAGGGTCCTAAGCTTGGCAGGATCATTTGTTGAAATATTAATTTGTATTTTTCTTGCCATTGCAGAAGAATCTGAATAAATCAGTTTTTTTTTTTTAAACTTTTAAAAGCCTCCCTCCTCAACGTGCTTAGCCTTTAGGGGCTGAGACAAATAAGAAGTGTGTAGGGCCTTTCTCAGGTGCCAGCAGCCACTCTCCTGCCTCATGCCATATTGACTCCTTTGCCACCCACAGGAAATCACCACTTGTTAGATCTGGGTCTGTTCCATTTTGCCTAGAAGAGCAAACAGGGCTGTGAATCAGGTGGAGAATGGGGACTTTGTTTTCCAAAGAAGCTGATTGGTGAAAGCAAAGGGGGCTCAGAGAGTGGGGAAGCACGTGAGTTTGGAGCTGAGGAGTAACTTTTTGGAAAGAGAGGAAAGGAGTTGTATCCACCAGGGTCCAACCAGGGAAACATGAAATATTTCTAACGAAGAGAATGTGACGAGGGGAATTGGTTAGTAGGTGATAGAATTGCTGAGAAGCCAAACAGCAGATGAAAAGGCAACCCTGAGATTAGTAAGAGTAGGGAGTCTGGTTGCGCTAAGCTGGAAGGACAAAGGGAGGAGAGCCTGAGGGCAGCTGAAACCAGGGCTGACCTGTGCAGTGGGAGCTGGGGGCACAGAGAAGAAGTGGCAGCTGCTGGAGATGCTATCTTCAGAAGCAAAGAGAGAGAGAGCGAGAGAGAGAGAGAGAAAGCACACAAGGATTGGCTTCTCCCCTCCATATCCAGTCTTCTAGCAGTGCCTCACCTGGGAATCAGCTGGAGAACTGTGCCTTGTTTCTCAGTAGAGGTGAAGAAGTGAGGTCCTCTGATAGGCAGCACAAGGTACCAGGGTTGGAACACTGAAGAGGAGCCTTGGGAACCTCAAAGACTCCCATACCTCCACAGGCACTGAGTGTTGGGTGAAGCAACTTTAAGGATGATGAGTACCCTCAGAGACCATGTCCTTTGCCTATATCTGAGTACCATCTAGGCAGCACCCCCAAACATGATAGAGACTGAAGGAAACAATGAGGAATGTGGCACTATTTTATACTCAACTTGTGGAATAAAATTGATTCCTGCTAGAAGAATTACCAGTGTTCTCTGCACCCTGTCTTCACAGCATGATTTTTTGGTTGGACTGCATCAGCTCCTTCCTGTTCTCCACCAGGACTGTAGGGATCTACAGCCCAAGAACCAAAGACTTGGGACATTTTGCTCTACTTGGGAAGTTTGTAATGTTATCTTCTGCTGTGGAGCATAGTGCAAAGAAAGAGGGGGAAGAAAGGTGGGTTTCTTCAGTCTCCGCCCCAATGACCAAGGAGACTTGCGTCCCTGAGGGTTGTCGCTGCATTGCAAGTTTATTCCAACCCTTCACTACACAGATGGACAACTCATGTGGCCAGAGGACTTCAACTCAAAGGAATTATATAGTGATTTGTTGAACATTTATTGTGCACCAGGGAGTGTGTGAGGCTATGTGGTAGGCATGAGATGAACAATAGAAGGTTCTTGCCCCATGGAAGGTGACCACTGGAATTACAAATCCTAGCATCACCTAAGGAAAGGCTCAGATCTTCCCTGGTGGAAGTTGGGGATCTTCCCAAAGGGACCTTTTAGACCCAGAGCTCTTGTATCATTGCCTCTTGGCAGAAGGTTTAGAGACTCCCGTCATCATGAAGTTTCACCGACTCCCTCAGCCTTTATCTTTTCTGAGTTCTATGGGGAAAAGCTAGGCTAGATATGTGGAGTGACTCACCGGGACCTGAGAGGGCATCTGTGTGAGGCTGCAGGGGTCTCCTTAGAGAAAAGGGAAGCTGCAGTGTGGAGGCTGGGGAATGCACAAGATGATCTCCAGACTCTCTCAGCCTTCAGAAGTGCAGGCCCTCTGAGGCCACATTCCTTCCTGGTCTGGCTCCGTGGAGGCTATGTTTCCCACTGTTGCTTTTTCCATGGATTTGTTCAGCAGTTGAATGGGCAGAGAAGGAGAAGCCTGTCCCTTCCTGTTCTCACACAGCTCTGCTTCATGGAGACCCACCCAGATTCACTGGAGAGCAAAGCCTACCAGAGTCCCTGTCAGCAGCACTGTTTCTAGAAGCTTCCACATGAGAGGAAAACGTGGAGTCCTGGGGGCTGATGAAGCAGCAACGTCAGCACGAGCACAGGCAGGGAGAGGCAAGAGGAACAGAGTGAAGGGGAACGTTCTCTTCATTCTTCCACCTGCCTGTCCCCCAGCCAACACATCCCTTCTGTTCCCTGGAAGGCCATTTCCAGGGAGGCTTACGAAGACAGCAGGTGATGGGGATGGTGATGGAAGGATTCTGGGTGCTGAGCTGTGCCATGGACCCGGTGGGGAGGAGCAGCATGCTCTGAGCGAGGTCACATGATGGTGCTAAGTCAGGATCAGAGGCTTGGCAGGGACTGTCGGGATTTTACATCTCTTCCTATCAGCTTCTCTGACCATCCTGGTTCCCAGAGCTTTTGTAGCTTTGCATTCAACCTTTCTTTTAACTGCACATTTAAACTATGAAAAGACAAGGGTGTAAGAAACCTCTTAAGGCTAACTAATCCTGGCTTCATTTTCCACCTCTGCCATCTGCTTACTAATTTAATCACTTTGGACGACTGACTTAACTTCTTTGAGCCTCAGTTTTATCAACTGTAGTTGCCAACGGTAACTTCCTGACATGATTTTTTATGAGTAAAAATAAGAAAATGTATATAAAGTGCCTAGCACAGTCCTATTATGTAGTAGTTGTTTAAAAAACATTAGATCCTGCATCAGTCAGGCTTCCCGCAGGAAACATAGTGTCTTAGGTTGGCCCCTCCAGAAGCAGGTCCTGAGAACAATTTGGGTACAAGTAATTTATTTAGGAGGTGATCTCAGGGAACACTAAGAGGGCCTGGGGAAGTGAGGCAGGAAGAGAAGGCAACTGAAATGGGGTATGTCAATGAGAAAGTTCCCACTGTGGGCAACCAGGGCTCAACCCTGCTGGGCACCTCTGGGAGATGATGTGGAACATACTTCTGAGTTGTCCTAAAGGCCTAGGAAGCCGAGCTATTCATTTATCCACCAACTGCCACTTATCATTCTTTGAGGGCTGCTCTTAGGAGACCCTTGTGCAGCTCACGCATGCCCCTGGGGCTGGAGAGAGCGCACAGGCAGAGCCACAGGTGCCTGCTGCAAGAAGACCAGCAGGGATGATGCATGCCTAGGGTCTGCTCACAGACAACGAGCAGCACCTGCTCCAGATGGCATACTCCAAAAGGGTGAAAGGGGAGTTTAATGAAGAGCCTATTTACATTGGTGTGGACAGGTTAAAGGAAACCAAAAAAGGATGCTGGAGCACCTTGGGGCTACAGGTAAGAAGCAGCTACCACCCCTAATCCTGAAGATACCAGAAGAGAGGCCAATTGCCTGGATTCAGAGAGATGGTAGCTATTGGAGTAGGGCCTCCAGAGAGCAGCTATGTCCTCAGGTTGCAAAATACTTGGACAGGAAGGGCAGGAACTGGAGAATAAATCTCCAGACCTCTTGGTCTTCCTGACCACCAATTTCCTACTGTTGCCTCCTGATAATATTATAGAACCAAAGGAAGGTAGAGAGATGGGAATTTGGTTTGTTCGTGCATCCCTGAGACATCACCCTCTACGGGTACAGAGTAGGGTAAAGGTTGAGATGGGATCTGGGGGAGCAAGAAGGGAGTTATCTCTTGCCAGATTTCACTGATCATGTCTTTACTCTTATCTCCACAAAGGCATTGTAAAGTCCCAGAAATCTGGGGCTATGCCTCACTTTGTGATCTTGTTTCTAGCAAAGTGACTTGCACATTTTAGGAACCTAAATATTGGGTAATTGACTGGAGTAATGAAATCTGAGGGCTGCTGAAGAGAAGTGGGTGACTCGTGGGCTGGGGGTAGTGGTCTTTGATGCCTGAGCCAAGGAGTGTGGTTTGAAGTAGTCCCCAGAAATATCAGTTCCATCTGGGCTTGGCAAGCCACCCAAGGAGTCAAGAATACCACGTGGGGATGGCTCTGTAGAGGACTTCTTGCATCTGCCTCACTTTTGAGAGGGATGCTTATTCTTTGACTGTGGTTGGTCAGGCAGCAGGCCTCTCAGGAGCACTCCTCAATGAGAGCTGGGACTCCTTCGAACCCCCGCCACGTCGTTCCACCTCTGCATGTGCCAGCTCTTGCTCTGCTCCCTTTTCCTTAGTTTAACTTCAGTACACATATTCCAGCTGCTGTTATCATGGTGATTGTTATTTGTGGAGTAGTGACAGAGGGTTTGGCAACATGGCAGATAAAGAGATGCTGCTGTATATGTTTTGTGGCTGTTGAGACTGCCACCACCTCCTTAATTTGTTCTGGAAGATTCTGAAAGACTGCTACCTCCCCTGTTGGGTCTTGGATGGGAGTTAACAGGGCAGTATTTCCCAAAGGGAAGAGTGTGAACCACTTACAACAGAATCAGTTTGAGAGGTATAAAAATGCAGATTCTAGGACTCTACTCCTGACCTACAGAATTATAATCTGAATGTGCCTTGGTGCTCTGTAGTTTAATTAGTTCCTCAGGAGGTTCTTAGGTCTGGCAATTTTTAAAGGAATCCTGCTCTGGGAAACCCATCGAGTGGAAAGGAAAAATGAGAAAACAGGCAGGGTATCAGCATGATGTCTGTTCTTGGAATCTGATAGGCAGGCTTGTGGAGAGAACCCAGTAAGAAATGTTTGGTGAAGAAATACTGCATACATTTGTTTTAAGACACTAATAAATGCAATATAACATGAGTTAGAAAGCAGTGCTTGGTTTTGCTTGGTTTTAGACTCTTCATAGTAAAATCTTATATGTAATATTTGTAAAGCTGGTAGTAGTAACCATTGCTTATTGAGTGTGTGCTATTGGCTGGACATTCTTTGAAGTGTCTTACATGCCTAAAACACATTTAGTGCTCACTACAACCCCTAGAAGTCTGTACTACTAGTATCCCATTCTGCATATGAGGAAACTGAGGCACACAGAGAAGTTACATAAATTGCTGAAGATAAGAAAGTTGTCAGTGGACCCAGGATTCAAAGCCAGGCATTCTGCCCTCCTGAACATACTCTATGCCAGCTTCTCATGTGATAAAAACAAGGATGTGTTTGTTAGTGTTTTTGTACTGTTACATCAAGTACTAATTCAAGAAACTCTCAGTTGCCTCCTGTATACTGGGTACTCATTAAGAATATGCAGATGAGACTTGGTTCTTGATCTTGAGGAACTCAGGGTCTGGAGTCAGAAAACATGCAACTCAATTGCATGTATTTGTTTATGTTTAAATGCAGCTTTTGGGATTCTATACAGGTTGAGCATCTGAAACGCAAAAATCCAAAATCTGAAATGTTCCAAAATTCACACCTTTTTGAGCACCAACATGAAGCTCAAAGGAAAGGCTCACTGAAGCATTTCGAGTTTTGGATTTTTGGATTTGAGATGCTTAACCAGCAAGCATAATGCAAATATCCCAAAATTTGAAAAAATCTCAGACTTGAAAATCTTCTGGTCCCAAGCATTTTGGATAAGGAATACTCAAGCTGTGCAAGATGCTTTGGGAAGTCAATGAAGAAAGCTAAATTTGCTCGGGTGAGTGGGGGAGGTGTCATTATAGTGGTGACATTGCAGCTAATTCTTGCAAGACATGTAAGAGTGCTTTGGGCAGAGAGGGAGAGAAGGAGAAACAAATTCCAGGGAGAGGAAACTACAGGGGTAAAAAAACAGAACAGGGAAAAGAATGGGGTATTTTACATGAACTGCAGCTGTTATAACACAGAAACTGTGGTGTTGAGGGGGTGATCAGTGAGATTATGACTGTAGGCTTGAGGTCAAATCATGACAACCTTGAGACCTGAGTAGGGCATATGAACTTGTTCTGCAGGTACTGGGAAACCATGGCACGGGGGGCATTGTCACAAGATGATTGGCAGCAGTGGGAAAGAGTTGAGATTAGAGGGGGAAAAAATGGAATCCAGAAGACCAGCTTTAAGGTGTGGTCAAACAAAAACAAAAACTAAAAAACCTAGGTAAGAATAATGAGGACTTGAACTCATTGTAGCGGGGCTGAGATGGAGAAGACATAAAATTGAGAAACACTGGGAAGATGGATCAGTAGTTCTTGGAGACTGATTTGATACTGGGGGCTGATGGAGAGAAAAGGCTGACTCTTGGGTTTCAAGCTTGGAAGACTAAAAGGTAGCAATGTGAATGTTAAGGTAGGGAATAGAATTGGGGATGGTTTAGGATAAAAATAAAGGATTTAAGTTGAGGCATGTTGCATTTAAAGGATGAAGAAATTTGAATAGGGAACATAAGAAGATCAGAGATGGTGATATATAAATAAGATTTGCTTTTTGTTATGGAACATTCTTTTGCTCTCTGATGGTTTTACTTGAAATTTTTGTGGACCCATACTCTTATCCCACCCCACCCTCAACTGGAGAAATGTTTTTAAAATGTTTTTAAAAGACATACCTGTACCCTGCTAGCTGATAAAGAACTTATCTACCAGGTAAAAATGTTACTCAGCTCAAAGGTTTAGAAATGCAGCTTCATTTTTTTCCAAATTGAACTCAACCACCAGTTTTAGCTGACAATTTAAACCATGATCTCTGTGCTTTAAAGTGACCTAGCCACTTCTGGTTTAAAACTTTGTTGATTCCAAGTTAATCTTTTTGAAGCAGAACTGTTTCCATTTGCTTTTTCCTTTTTGTTTTTTTCTTGTCCTTCCCGCCACACCTGGTTAGTGGCTTCTGGGAAGAGGTAAGTGGATACAGTACCATGGTGAGAGAGAGACCATCTAGAAATGCCTAGGAAATTAATTCACTTATCTCCTGGTATAGGAACATACATTTTGAAATGTTAATTTATGGTGTTTTAAATTGTATTTTTTTCTCCTCCAGGTTTAAGGAGGTAGTCTGTAGGTGACAAGAAATAGAACTTTTATCATGGATAACTATAGAGACAGACTGCCTGGGCTCAAATCCTTGTTCTGCCATTGCCCAGCTATGCAACCTTAGTTAAGTTACTTAGTCTCTTTGTGCCTCACTTTCCTTGTCTGTAAAGTAGAATAACAGTAACATCTACCTAAAAAAGTTTTGTGATAATTAAACAAGCTAACAATGTAAAGTGTTTAGAACATGCTTAGCACATAGAAGAGCTATATAAATTTTCAATTACATTAATTTATTGCTTTACAGGATGGGTTATAGAAGCTACGTTGAAATCAGAGGCTTTCTCTGTCTTTTGTAAAAGCCTAAACCTATCAGATTTTCCAGGTGTCCTAGAACAGGAGGGGAAAAGGAGGCAAGTGCCTTAGAGTGAGGCATAGTGAAGACATTCCCAGAGATAGGTTGGGGACTATCCTGGCGAGGCCCTGCAGATGAGGCTAGTCTTAGAGGGAATGGTGGTGTGAAGGTCTCAGGAGATAGGACTCAGGGAACAGTGACCACTAGACCTGAAAGGACTATATCAAGCAGCACAAGGGACATCCTAGCAGGTACTGGGTGGACTCATTATCCAGGATCAGGGGAGTATCTGTAATATTGGCACAATTATTGGCAGAAGCCTCTTGTGACAGTGGAAATGGACTCCCCACCTTCTTCCTCTGGTGGGCGAGGGACTGGGAATGAGATTCAAATGGGTTTAAGAAAGTGGAAACTTAGGCCACTTCTTTCTTGCACATGTGGATGAGTGGGCATAGTCCGTTTCAGGTCAGAGCAGGGAATGGAGGAGCACACAAATGTCTGGAAGACTCTTTGTTTTTAATTAAAGAAAACTGCTCTTTCCCCTTCCTCCCTTCTTATCCCCTAGGAGAAATAGAAGCTGAGTCCTTGGCCTCTGAGTTTAACCAGGACCTCCCTAGAGCAGCAGTCAGGCAGGAAGATTTAGCCCCATTTCCCTCCACTTCCCTCAGACCTCTCCCCGGGACTGCCTGCCCTTCTGTGTTTCACTTCCTGTCCTCCTCTTAAGTGCTCCCCTGTGCAGCTGCTCCACAGCTGGTGGCTTTCCAGTCACCTCCCCCTACCACTTCCCTGTTGAAGGGGGCCTGGGGAGAGTCAGAAGGTGCTACATCAATGTAAGACATTTCCTCCCTGCCCCTCAGCTGTGCCGCTCAGCTGTGTGTCCTCTGGCACCCACAAAATCAAACACCTGCCTTCCAGATGTTTGCACCTACAGGCCAGCAAAGTTGACTGCAGCAAGTCCTTCAGAAGGGAGACAGGTATTTAGTTGGGGGCAACGTTAAATGGAATTTTTGGCCTGAGAAAGACATGGAGGGAGGGGGTTATCATTTCCATTTCTCTACCTTCAGGAAGCATGAAGCTAAACAACTGAATTCTTTATGCTTTAAAGACATCAAATGGAAGAGTCCACAACTTCCCTTGGGCTCACTGTCAGTGGTTTCTTTTTATGACCAACCATATTTCTTTCTAATTTTAAGGGAAGTAGTATAATACCATGCAGAGCTTATACGCAATCATTATGCTTCCTTTTTCCCCAGAGGTAAGGAGGTATGGTGGTGTGGAGTGAGCACTGTCTTTGGGGTCACACAAACCTGTGTTCAAATCCAATTCTAGCCCCATACAGCTATGACCTGCCTTAACTTTATGTCTCAATTTCATCCTCTTTAAAATTTGGAGAGTGGCACCTATGGAGAAGAGTTTTGCAGAATAAATAGATAGTGTGTATGCATATCTAGCACTGTGCTGGGCTCAGGGTAAGCCCGCAGTAAGTCATAGTTATTGTTGTTGTTATCATGGATAGCCTGTTTCTTAATTCAGACAAAAAAAAAAAAGATGTCCGCCATTAAGTACCATCTGCCTATCTATGCTGAGTGCTTGTTAAACTAAGTGTTGCACAAAACAAGGTAACCCATGGATACCTTTTCTTTAGTCCAGGGTATTTAAAGGTATACTGTGGTTCACTCGCATTAGGTCATTCTGATTCAGAATCTATTGGCTGGCAGAGAATCAGTCTTTTATCAAACAGCCCCCAAAATTCTTCTTTTTTTTTTTCTTTTTTGAGACAGAGTTCTTGCTCTGTTGGCCAGACTGGAGTAAAGTGCCACCATCTCGGCTCACTGCACCCTCCGCCTCCCGAGCTCAAGCAATTTTCCTGCCTCAGCTCCCCAGTAGCTGGGATTATAGGCATGTGCCACCACCCCTGGCTAATTTTTTTTGTATTTTTAGTAGAGACGGGGTTTCACCATATTGGCCAGGCTGGTCTTGAACTTCTAGCCAAAATTCTTATCTAAAGTTTGGGAGCTAGTTTTTAGAGTACGTTAGTGAGATCAGATTGCCCATAGGTCAAAGAGACATGTCACTTAGTACTTTCTGGTACGCAGAGCAGAAGCTCTCCCAAATGTCCCTTCTTCTCTTTTCTCTTCTCTCTCTTTTCTTTCCTTTCTTTCCTTCCTTTTCTCCCTCCCGTCCTTTCCTTCCTTTCCCTCCCTTCCTTCCTTCCCTCCCTCCCTCTCCCTCTCTTCCTTCCTTCCTTCCTTCCTTCCTTCCTTCCTTCCTTCCTTCCTTTCTTTCTCTTTCTTTCTTTTTTCTCTCTCTTCTTTCTTTCTTTCTCTCTCTCTCTCTCTCTCTTTCTCTCTCTCTTTCTCTCTCTCTCTCTTTCTCTGTCTCTGTCTCTCTCTCTCTCTTTTTCTTTTCTTTTCTTTCCTTCTTTCCTAGATGGAGGTCTGGCTCTGTTGCCCAGGCTGGGGTGCAGTGGCACCATCTTGGCTTACTGCAACCTCCACCTCCCGGGTTCAAGCAATTCTCCTGCCTCAGCCTCCTGAGTTGGGATTATGAGATTAGCCATGCCCGGCTAATTTTTGTATTTTTAGTAAAGACAGGGTTTCACCATGTTGGCCAGGCTGGTCATGATCTCCTGACTTCAGATGATCTGCCCACCTCGGTCTCCCAAAGTGCTGGGATTACAGGTATGAGCTGCCCGCTTTGTTCTTTCTAAGAACCAGCAGTCAGTTGGTGCTCATCTTTCTGGAATCCTAGGGTCACGGAATATTAGCATTTGAAACAACCTCACAGGTTATTTCACCCAGTCTCTCACCAGAAATAAGAATTTCTTTTATGGAAACGTCAAGAGTGGTTTTTCTAGGGGATTGGAGGAGGTGAGATAAAAGAACCTAGAATTAGAGAAATAGGAAGACAGAGGTTTAGCCAAGGCCTGGCACAGCTGGTAGTATTTGTGGGATGCTGGTTGTGACAGGAGCCCAAGACTGGCTTTGGTGGGAAGACACTGAGAAGGAGTTGATAGGGCTTGCAGTATCCCCACCATGTTCAGCATCTGCACAGAAACTGAGAAATCTAGTCAGTCACCCCAATGTTTCTAAATGACAAGATGTTGGATGCCAGAGTTTTTAAAGTTCGGGATCTTTTTGGAGGACAGAGTGGGGAGAAAGTTAACAATAAAAATAGGAAGAAAAGAGAAAAAACAAGAGCCAACAAGATATAGACCAATGTTGATTACTGAATTAATGAATGCATATATAGAGTCCGACTGGATGAAAAGCCCAGATATACAAAGAGTAATCAAACATAAATATTGCCCTCCAGGGGCAGCATAATGTGTGGGAAGAGTAAAGGCACTGGAACAAGTTTCAAATTGGATTCACTACTTAGTAGCCCTGAAACATGAGAAGTGCCTTAATTTCACAGAGCCTCAGATTTCTCATTAAATACCTTTCTGGTGGTGATGAAGACTAAATTAGAGAATGTATAAAATGTATCTAGTACACTGTCTGCACTTACAAGTATTCAACAATTGTGACAATCCCAATAACTCCTTCTTAACTATCCAGATGCAGATGGCACCATTAGTAGTTAGTTAAAGCTGGTTTTGGTTTTCCAAGGACCAGGTGGCATTGACTCTTGAATATTGGATCCTAGATATATATATTCACCATAGTTTGTTCAACTTATAAAAACTTACACAGCCCAAGAAGGGATGACATTGTTAGTTAGATCCTTGAAGTTCTCATTAGACCTTCTCTAGAGCCTTATCAAATGATCCTGAGTCATGCCACATGGAGATGGAAACAGTAAAACTATCTGTCCCTCTGAAGAATAAATCCAGGTTAGATAACTGCTTTGGTCATTTTTTTTATTACTATTATTTTTTAAATAGAAAAATAGGTAAAGAAATAAAATACAAACACTTAAAAAACATGACAGAAGAAGGTTCTGGATCTGGGTAAGATGGAGTAGGCACCCTCCATTCTGTCTTCCCCACTGAAGGCAAAGCCTAGACAGAATGCATGAGGAAGCTGTTTGAGGGCTCTGAAAAGTAAATGGTAGAAGGAAGATTGCGGGAAAAGATTAGAATTGAAATTACCATGGAACTAGGAATGAGGTTATCATTTTTTGCACTCTGGTATTTCTAGACCTCAACTTTCTATCCAGAGAAATGAAAAAAAAAAAAAAGTGCCAGAACAGCATCCTCAGTGAGGAATGTATCCAGCCTATGTTGGCTTATCCTCATCCCAAAGCCCTAAAGCAACTAAGAGGGTTCCTTGGCATAACAGGCTTCTGCTGAATATGGATTCCCAGGTATGGCGAAATAGCCAGGCCATTATATACACTAATTAAGAGAACTCAAAAGCCAATACCCATTTAGTAAGATAGACACCTGAAGCAGAAGAGGCTTTCCAGGTCCTAAAGAAGACCCTAACCCAAGCCCCAGTGTTAAGCTTGCCAATAGGGGCAAGACTTTTCTTTATATGTCAAAAAAAAAAAAAACAAAACAAAACCCAGGAATAGTTCTAGGAGTCCTTACAGAGGTCCGAGGGACGAGCTTGCAACCTGTGGGCTACCTGAGTAAAAAATCGATGTAGTGGCAAAGGGTTGGCCTCATTGTTTATGGGTAGTGGCAGCAGTAGCAGTCTTAGTATCTGAAGCAATTAAAATGATACAGGGAAGAGATCTTACTGTGTGAACATCTCATGATGTGAATGGCATACTCACTGCTAAAGGAGACTTGTGGCTGTCAGACAACTGTTTACTTAAATATCAGGCTCTGTTACTTGAAGGGCCAGTGCTGGGACTGTGCACTTGTGCAACTCTTAACCCAGCCACATTTCCTCCAGACAATGAAGAAAAGATAGAACATAACTGTCAACAAGTAATTGCTCAAACCTACACCACTTGAGGGGACCTTCTAAAGGTTCCCTTGACTGATCCCGACCTCAACTTGTATACTGATGGAAGTTCCTTTGTAGAAAAAGGACTTTGAAAAGTGGGGTATGCAGTGGTCAGTGATAATGGAATGCTTGAAAGTAATCCCCTCACTCCAAGAACTAGCGCTTAGCTGGCAGAAGTAATAGCCCTCACTTGGGCACTAGAATTAGGAGAAGGAAAAAGGGTAAATATATATACAGACTCTTAAGTATGCTTACCTAGTCCTCCATGCCCATGCAGCAATATGGAGAGAAAGGGAATTCCTAACTTCCGAGGGAACACCTATCAAACATCAGGAAGCCATTAAGAGATTATTATTGGTGGTACAGAAACCTAAAGACGTGGCAGTCTTACACTGCTGGGGTCATCAATAAGGAGAGAAAAGGGAAATAAAAGAAAACCGCCAAGTGGATATTAAAGCAAAAAGAGCCGCAAGACAGGACCCTCCATTATAAATGCTTATAGAAGGACCTCTAGTATGGGGTAATCCCCTCCAGGAAACCAAGCCCCAGTACTCAGCAGAATAAATAGAATAGGGAACCTCACGAGGACATAGTTTCCTCCCCTCAGGTTGGCTGGCCGCTGAAGAAGGAAAAATACTTTTGCCTGGAGCTAACCAATAGAAATTACTTAAAACCCTTCACCAAACTTTTCACATAGGCATTGATAGCACCCATCAGATGGCCAAATTATTATTTACTAGACTAGCCTTTTCAAAACTATCAAGCAGATAGTCAGGGCCTGTGAAGTGTGCCAGAGAAATAATCCCCTATACTACAGGCCATACATTTCAGTCCCTGTACCTTTAACCTCCTGATAAATTTGTCTTTTCAAGAAGCAAAGCTGTAAAACTACAAATCGTTCTTCAAATGGAGCCCCAGATGCAGTCCATGACTAAGATCTACTGCGGACCCCTGGACCAGCCTGCTAGCCCATGCTCTGATGTTAATGACATCGAAGGCACCCCTCCTGAGGAAATCTCAACTGTACGACCCCTGCTACACCCCAGTTCGGCAGGAAGCAGTTAGAGTGGTCATCGGCCAACCTCCCCAACAGCGCTTGGGTTTTCCTGTTGAGCGGTGGCACTGAGAGACAGGACTAGCTAGATTTCCTAGGCTAAGAATCCCTAAACCTAGCTGGGAAGGTGACCACATCCACCTTTAAATATGGGGCTTGCAACTTAGCTCACACCCGACCAATCAGTTAGTAAAGAGAGCTCATTAAAATGCTAATTAGGCAAAAATAGGAGGTAAAGAAATAGCCAATCATCTATCACCTGAGAGCACAGCGGGAGGGACAATGATCAGGATATAAACCCAGGCATTTGAGCCGGCAATAGCTACCTTCTTTGGGTCCCCTCCCTTTGTATGGAAGCTCTGTTTTCACTCTATTAAATCTTGCAACTGCAAAAAACAAAATAAAAAAATAAAAAATAAAGGTGCCAGAAAGGGAACCAGAAAGTATGTGGGAAATTATAGACAGAGAGGCATTTAGGAAGGGGACCTTTTAAAGTGGCTTATGAACTCCTGGGCTACACCCCCATGAACTGTGCATGAGTGAACTTGGCTAAAATATTATATATAGACTTTGAGAACTGAACTATGGGCTATACCACTACCTAAGTATTAAACTGGCTACTAGGTGGTATACATCTGAGACAGGTCCAAACAGCACTACAGAGGTTTTAAAAATTGAACTGATATTAGAACCATAACCCTCATAAAGCTAGTTCAAACTTGTGGACTGAAACCAATTGGGCTATATACTTATTAAAATAAAAACATAGAATAAGCAATAAGGACTTAAATACAACCAGAGTGTTTTAAAAATAATACTGAAAATGTCCAGGGTACAGTCCAAAATTACATAGTATACATAGAATGAACAAAATCTTAATGAACAAAATCTAAAATTCCATTAATTCAATCTAGACATTGAATTAATGGAATTCAATGTCTAGCTAACATGACAAAAAATTTAAAGCTGCTCTTGTAAAAATGCTTCACTCAATAAGGGAGAACAGTCTTGAAATTAATGAAAAGATAGAAATTATCTGCAAAAAAATAGAAAAGATAGAAAAAATACAACTCTCTCTCCCCCCAAAAAAACTAAGAAATGGAAATTTAGGGAAAAAACTAACACAAAAACAAACTCAAAACATTGCTAGATGGCCTTAATAGCAGAATAGAGACAACAAGAGAGAGAGTTAGAACATGAAAATAGATCAATAGAAGTAATCTAATCTGAACAGCAGAGAGAAAAAGATTGAAAAAAGAGAACAGACTTCAGGGATCTGTGGGTAATCAGAGCATCAGAGGAAATGAGAGAATATGAGGCTAAAAAACAAAACAAAACCAAACAAAATTGCCTGAAAACTTTCCCAATTTGGTGAAAGGCAGAAACCTACTGATTTAAGAAGCTCAGTGAATGCCAAACTGGATAAACTAGATAATCCACACCCAGATATATTATAATCACACTGCTGAAAACTGAAGATAGAAATTTCTTGAAAACAGCCAGAGATGTATTACCTATTGGAAACATTCATTCTTATGACTGTGGACTTCTCAGATTTCTCATCAGAAACCATGGAGCCAGAAGAAATAGAAACATTATTCAAGTGCTGACAGAAAAGAACTGTACATCTAGAATTCTATATCCAGTGGCAATATTCTGTAGGAATGAAGGTGAAAAAATTCTCAGAAGGAAATAATAAAGAATTTGTTAGCAGTAGACCTGCTCTAAAAGAATGGTGAAAGGGAAGTCTTCAGACAGAGAGAAAATGATACCAGAAGGAAAACTGAAACATCAGGAATGAAGAAAGAAATAGAAATAATACATATTTGGGTAAATTTAATAGACTATTCTTTTCCTATGAAGTTCTTTAGAATATATTTGATGGTTAAAAACAAATAAAAGTAACATTGTCTGGGTTTTCAGTGTATGTAGATATAATACACAAGATAACCACAACATACATTGGGAGGATAAATGGGCCTATATGGTGACAAGGTTTCTTCTACCTTTCCCTTGAAGTGGTAAAATATTGAATTGAAGTAGACCAAAAAAGTTAAGTGAATATATATGTAGCAATTCCAAGAGCAACTAGTAAACAAATACACAAACAAAAAAAAACATACAAAGAGATATAGTCAGAAATGTAATAGATGCAATAAAATGGAATATTTTTAAATGTTCAAATAGCCCCAAAGAAGGCAAGAGAGGAGAGGGAAAATAGAGGAACAATAACAACAACAAAACAGAGAAAATAAATAGAAAATAAAGAATAAAATGGCAAATCTAAATCCAAGCATATCAATAATTGCATTATAAAAATTCATTTCAAATGAAATACATATACAAGGAGTGTATAGGAGTGAAAGAATGAAAGATTAGGCTGGGTGCGGTGGCTCACACCTGTAATCCCAACACTTTGGGAGGCCGAGGTGGGCAGATCATGAGGTCAGGAGATCGAGACCATCCTGGCCAACACGGTGAAACCCTGTCTCTACTAAAAAAGAATTAGCTGGGCATGGTGGCAGTTGCCTGTCGTCCCAGCTACTCGGGAGGCTGAAGCAGGAGAATGGCATGAACCCGGGAGGCAGAGCTTGCAGTGAGCCGAGATCGCACCACTGCACTCCAACCTGGGCAATAGAGTGAGACTCTGTCTCAAAAAATAAATAAATAATAATTTTAAAAAAAGCATGAAAGATTACTCACTAGACATTAGGCAAAGGAACGCTGGAGTGGCTACATTCATATGAGACAAAGTAGAATCCACAGCCAAAAAACAATTAGGAATAGAAAGGGATATTGTATATTATATAATGATAAAACAATCAGTTCACAAAGAAAACATTAATCTAAATAGTTTGCCTTTAAGAACAGAGTTCCAAAATACATGAAGGAAAATCTGACACAACTGAAAGAAGAAATAGACAAATCCACAATTATGGTTGGAGACTTAAAAGTCTTTCTCAGTAGTTGATAGCACCAGAAGACAGAAAATCAGCCAGGATATAGAAGAATTGAACAACACTATCAACCAACTGGACATATTGCTATTTAAAGAACACTTCACTCAGTAATAGTGGAATGCACATTCTTTTCAAATACTCATGGAACGTTCACCAAGATGGATTATATCTTGGGTCATAAAACCTTAACAGATTCAAAAGAATTGAAAGTATACAAAGTATGTTATCTGACCGTAATGGAATTAAACTAGATACCAGAAAGATTTCCAAAATACAGAAGAAAAAAAGAAAACCTTTGTGACTTTGGGTCATGAGAAGATTTCTTAGATAAATACCAAAGCATGGTCCATAAAGGAACAAATGGATGAGACTTCATAAAAATCTAAAACCTGGGTTTTTTTGAGAGACATAATTGAGTAAATGAAAAGTCAAGCCACAGGCTAGAGGAAAATATTTGCAAATCACTTATCCAATAAAGGACTTGTATACAGAATATATAAAGAACTCTCAAAAATCAATAGTAATATAGTTAAAATGTGTAAACATTTTAGAAGAGATTTAACTAAAGAAGAGAAACAGGTAGAAATAAGCTCATGAAAAGATGCTGAGCATTATTAGTAATTAGGGCAATACAAATTAAAACCACAATAGATATCACTATACTCCTATTAGAATGGTTAACATTAGTGAAAGCTGACCCAGGTAGGGCTCCGCGTGGCCCCTGGTGGGAAGTGTGCAGGGAGGTTGCAGGGGAATATGGTGTGGGTGTGATCAGGTCATGGTGGACCCGAAATTCTAGTTCTCACATCCTCTGAGTTGTTCCATGGTTTTGCTGGAGGTGGGCCAGACTCTGATCTATGAAATCTTGTATTTTCCTCCAGGACAAAAGAACCCAATTTTGAGATTCCCACTTTCTTCTTTTTAGACAATCCCTAGACTCTTGAGAAGAAGACACAAAGCCCTGGCACTCTTGCTTCAGAAGACGAAAGCTTTGCTTTAGGACATTACCCAAGTGACATGAGGGAAGTTGGAAGCTCTCGAAAAGAGGATGCTCAATCTGAAAAAATATGAGGCTCTGAATTTTCTTCTCCCTTCTCTGAAGACAAAAACTTGGCCATACCTCATAGCTCTTTTGGCCTTAGCCTTTTCTCCTTTCCTTTTTAGCCCAGCACCCCCTACCTCTGATCTGCCTCCTAAAGGCATCCATTCCTAGTTTGGATGCCTAGACTCATGCCTACCCCTTACTCCCAATTCTGGAGGCTTATGTATAGATTCCAAGTCTTGGCAGTAGTTAGAATTTGGAATTTGGGGATTTTTTTCTGCTTTGATTTATCTTTATATGCATCCGGTATCTCTGAGTGCAATTCCAAGTATTTTTGAATACTTATTAATTACTATCTAAGGTGATCTATAGAGCATCGTGGGGAAAAACTTCATGCAGAGTTCAAAGCCTGAAGCCATGAAGGAAAGAGTCTAGCAGTGTCTACACAGTACATTTACTCATTCAATAAACATTATGGAGTACTACCATACTTCTGGCCTTGTTGAAGTTTAGCAATAAACTATAAAGGAGGTTCCATTCTAGCCAGAGAAGAAAGACAGTAAACAAATCAATAACTAGATAATATGTCAAATGATAAAAATGAAGAAAACTAGAGCAGGCTATGGGAGACAGTGACAGGAGCAAGAGGATGAGGCAGGGGTCAGGAGATGTATCTGTGATTAGGTGACATGTGGACAGAGAACTGAAGGAAGTGAGAGACAGACTGGACAGAAATCAAGGCAATGAGAGTTACAGGGAAATGGAAAAGGATATGGAAAGACCAGACCCTGAGGCAGGGTCCTGCCTGGAGTGCTTATGTCTCTACAAGGAGCTGAGTATGACAGGATAGGCAAGCTCCAAGAAGGCAAGGAACTTATCTTAGAAGGTTCAAAGAGAGACTCTAATGAAGACACTACCTCAGAAAGTGAGGGCAGGGTGTCAATGGAACAAAGAAGGAGTGTTGAGACACTCAGAGAGGGGCAGCAGGACGCTGTCACCTTTCCCAGGGCTGAGGGGGCAAGGACTTGGGGAAAGGGCCATGGGCACCCTGTAAAAGCTGAGTCAGGAAGGAGGGACTCCTTGGTGGGAACTGCAGCAGGGGAGGGGTGCCACCACTGCCAGAACCAGGCCAGGGAGCACAGCCGGCTCTTTCCTCCTACCAGTGCCTTCCAGCTGGCTGAACCCAACCACAGGCCAGCTAGAAATGCCATCCTCAAAGACCAGAGCACAGGGCTGGGAAGAAGGGCAGAAAATGAATCTGGGGGATGGGATGAGAGTGATCAGGGATTGCCTAGCACTGAGAACAAGAGGAAGAATGACTACTTGGTATAAAGAGAAAGAACCAGTAACTTTTAGTTTAGAGGCATTGATTCAGACTGCCAAGCCAGATCATGCACCTGAAAGTCAATCCTCTTATGTGTTTCCATGAACAATCTAGGCAGGTGGACTCTGCAGAGGAGGCTGTGTGGTTTGGTCTGTGAAGGTGAGGTGACTATTTGTATGGTCAACAGAACAAGGCTCCTGTCCCTCCTGTGCTTCCCATCTGGCTATGGAAACTGAGTTGCAGCATTGGGTTCCGTCCATCTTCCCCCAGTTCTCATTTTCCCACTTAAGAATTACGCATATTTTTTTCTTCTGCCCAAGTTGCTTTCCTACAAGGCTCTTTGAGAAGAATATAGTTCAGTTCAGTTCAAGGGATAGCTTGGGATTTATTCTTAAATTTAGACAAGCTTGATTGTGAGGATGGGAGCTCTTAAAAATGAGATTTTAGAGGCAATGGGCAGTTCTACTCCAAGGTAGAAGCATGGAAGGGCTGCCTTGCAGAAGTCCTCAACCACCCAGAGAGCTGGTGACTCCCTGAGCAGTCCAATTCCCAGCCCAGATTTTGCCTGACATTTCCTCCAAATACAGCATCTCCTCAAAAGGTAGTGCTGCAGATGAAGGAGAGACTTCCTTAGTGCTGGCTCAGGTTCTCTGGAGGGACACTCTGGCAGGTCTCCAGGGATCCTGACTCCGGAGCTCATCCTGGGACAGCCAGCTCAGCCTGCAGATCTCCCACAGCCCACCTCCCTCCAGGTCTGGTGCCCAGTGGGCTGGAATGGTCATGGAGGGAAGGGAATATCCGTGGTTCATGAGGTCTGCACTGTTTGGTTGCAGGGGAATGAGTGAAGTGATCACAGTAACAAGAGAGAGCAGAAAAAGGAAAAAGATGGAATGGTGCACTCTCCAAGACTTCTCCAACCTCAAGAAGGAAAGCAAACAGGTGGCCTCCTTGTGGGGGAAAGTGGATCATGGCGTTCATAGATAGCTAATTGAGAATTTTAGAATTCTGTGTAGGCAGTTTGGCTGTCAACACAGTAATACCCATGGAAACGGCTAACCCTCTTTTACTTTTTAAACATTTATAAAATTGAAAGATAATATTGGTTTAACCCTTTCAATGTTAGTTCCATTTGGAAAGCCTCTTTGCAATAATCCCATGGGAATGGTTTAGAATATTCTGAAACAGAAATTATCTGCTGGGGTTTAATGAGTTGAGCTGGTGGTGTGTGTCAAGAAAGGGTAGAAAGAGCCCGTCTTTATTTATTCTTGCAACTTTCTACAAGACAGGAAGGATGTATATGGGGGTGAGAAACTGATGGCAGGTCTGTAAAAAAATCCCACATTCAGCCATGGGTCCCTTAATTGATGATTTAAGGTTCTCAAAATAAATTTTAGAATCACAAAATGAGGACAGTAAGTTCTGAGTTCATTTATTTATTCCTGAACAAGAAATTTCTATGTCACTTTATCGAGTACCAGCTTTGCAATCTTCAGTGGAAATCTCTAAATTTCAGATGCCTTATCTGTAAAGTAGACCTAATAGTATTACCACACTGAGTGGTTATGAGGAATAAATGAGAAAATGGCAACAGAGGGTCCTTAATAAGTGTTTATAAAACAAGAAGATGTGGGAATTGGGTCTTGTGCCAGAATCTTTCTGGGGAGATGGGCATGGGAAAATGTAAGGGAGGAAATAAGCAAGCTTTTTGGAACAAACTCACACTTCTAATTTTTTTTCTTTCAAAACGGTGAATTAGAGGTCAAGGCTAAAGTGAAAGGGGATAGAAATGACTGGAAAGAAGGATAAAAGATCTGCTAGAGAAAACCAGGCACCACATTCACTGCAGCAAGGGAGGAAGAGTGACAAGCAAGTTAACTGTGGCTTTTACACCTCCAAAAACACTGTGACCAAGAGGATTTTTATTTCAAATGAACCATTTTGGTTAACGACTTTTCTTTCATGAACAATTGTGGAGAAGTTGCCCAGATTTTCCCAAATGTGATATGATAATAAGGGGTATATACCAATACCCACAGTAAATCCTATGTTAGGAAACTGCTAGTAAGAAAGAAGAGAGGCAGCTTATAAGATTCTCAATGGAGTTCTCTATTTTTAAATTTGTTTGGACTAAAGTTTTATTACTTAAAATTTTTTACTCTAGAATTTTCCAAACATATGTTGAAGTAGAAAGAATAGTTCAGGCTGGGTGCAATGGCTTACACCTGTAATCCCAACACGTCAGGATGCAGAGGCGGGCAGATCACAAGGTCAGGAGTTTGAGACTAGCCTGGCCAACATGGTGAAACACCATCTCTACTAAAAATACAAAAATTAGCTGGGCATGGTGGCGGAAACCTGTAATCCCAGCTACTCGGGAGACTGAGGTAGGAGAATCATTTGAACTCTGGAGGTGGAGGTTGCAGTAAGCCGAGATCGTGCCATTGCACTCCAGCCTGGGCAATAGGGTGAAACTCCGTCTCAAGAAAAAAGAAAAAAATAGAAAGAGTAGTTCAAAGAGCTTTCATATACCTAATTCCCATAGTTACCAATTCATAGCCACTGTTGTTTCTTGTATGTCATTTCTTCTCCCTCCCCATATTAACTGAATCAACCTCAGACATCATTTCAGCCATAAATATTTCATATGTAACTAAAAGCATTTAAGGATGCCTCAGAAAACCCTCAATACTATTATTATATAAAAACTAAAATTAAGTTCTTCATATCATCAAATATTCAGTGTTCAGATCTTCAAAGGTCTCATGAATACATTTTCTTTTAATCAGAGCCCAATTAAGTTTCCACATTGAAATTGATTGTGCATAGAGCTTTTATCCGTAACTTTTAAATGTGAAACAATTACACACTCACAAAAACTTGCAATAATAGCACAGAGAGGTCCCGTGAACCCATCACCCTTCTTCATCCAATGGTGACATCATTTGAGATCAAAGCCAAGAAATTGATATTGACATAATATAATTAATTAGACTACAGAACTTATTCCAATTTTACCAGTTTTTACATGCACTCATTTTTCTTCTATGTCTTTGTGTATAATTCTATGATGTTCTATCCTATATATAGCTCATATAATCATCGTCCCAGACAAGATACAGGACTACTGTCACCTCGAAGGAATTCTCTCATGCTAGTCATACCCTTCACTAGTCACATTTTCCCTTCTGTTCAGTAACTCCTGGAAACCACTAATCTATTATGCATCTCTACAATTTTGTTTTTTGAAAATGTTGTATAAATGGAATCATAAAATATATGATCTTTTGATTTATCTGTATTTTAGTTGCTTTTTAAAATTTTTTTTCATGTGAGCAAAAAAATATATAAATAACCATCTTAGAAGATAAAGTGTCTACCTACCAACTTTAAACAAATGGACATTCACTCAACACATTTATTGGGGAACCGTGATGTGCTTATAACTCAGTAGTAGACAAAAATGAATTGTTTCCTTGCAACAGTGGCTGTGTCATGTGTGTTGTTTGGTGAGGTTTTCAGAGCAGTGTCTACAAGTTAGAAAACCACTAGTTCTTTCAGGAAGGGGATTTTAGGTTTGACCTGGACTTTAGTTTTTGTTCCTTTCTCTTCCCCTGTCTGGGATCACTGACTCCACCCACAGGATTAGCCTGTCTTAGTTCATTCAGGCCCCTCCAATAAAATACTATAAACTGGGTGGCTTATAAACAATAGAATTTTATTCCTCACAGTTCTGGAGGCTGGAAAGTCCAAGATCAAGTCTCCAGAACATCCAGTGTCTGGTGAGGACCTGCTTTTGAGTTTACAGACAACATCTACTTGCTGTGTCCTCACAGATGGAAGGAACAAGCTAGCTTTATGATGCCTCTTTTATAAGGGCACAATTCCATTCATGAGGGCTCTGCTGTCATGATCTAATCACCGCCAAAGCCCCACCTCCTAATACAATCATCTTGGGGGTTAGGATTTTAACCTATGAATTTGGGGGGAAGATAAGCATTTAGTCTAGTGCAAGCCTATCCCAGGCTTTAGAACCAATCCCCAGCTGAAACAGAAGTGATTTCAATCTAGCCTAGAAGCACGAAATTCAGAAGACTGTCCCTTATTCTGTCCACCTCACCTGGATTTTGTGCCCTAGTTCTGATTACAGATTTTTTCTTCAGTGCAAACCAGGACTCATGCTGAACTCCATTCTTGATAAGCAGGTTTCTACTGTTTGGTCACAGTGTAGCCATTTTTCTGTGTGTCCAAGTATCTCTAGGGTTGTGCTTGTGCTATTCTTTATCAGTTTAGAGTCCTGATTCTATCCCCAGCCTTGAGGGATGCTGAGAGCACTCTGGTCCCAGCAAGCCTGCCTACTAGCCTGCCTGCCTCAGTCTTGCCTGCTCCTGACTTCCTGGTCTCCATTGCCCAGCCTGCTGATTGGTGCTCAGCCTTCATTCGTCATTCCTCCCTGAACTATCACCTCTTTGCTGGTGCTGTGTCCATTACCGACCAAATTCTTCCTGCCAAATTGGACTTAATTCACACACAGTTCTGGCTGACCCTTTGCTTATCCATGGAAAAGTCTAATTTCCAGCTTTTGGTCCTCTGGTCTGCTCTGTACCACATGACTAGGTCATAGTTAGTTATGTCCTAAGATATGACATGGTTATTTTATGCATTATAAATGTTTGTCTATGAGCTGAATCCACAACAGAAGGGAACCAGGTTGGGTCAATTCCTTTTGACTAAGAGTTGTGTGAGGCAAGAATATGGCTTGGTGGAATGGAAACTATTTGGGGGCAGGGGTCAGAAGACCCAGGTTCCAGTTTGCACTCCGTCATCAGCTAGCTGGTGACTTTGAAAGGACACATCCTCTCTGGAGTTTCAACATACTTATCTGTAGAATAAGGGAACTGGCCTCAAGATAATCCCTAATTTCTCATCCGTTGTTGGTACCCTAAGGTTTTGTGACCTAAACTTCAACCTCCTGGATATTGCTAGACCGCCCTCTATCACCTTAGGTCAGGGTGTCATTATTTTCTACTGGACTACTAAGGCCTTACATTCTCCCCACTGCAGAGAGAATTGTTGAAAACACAAATCTGAGCATGTCACTCCCACTTCAAACCTTTTAATACCTAGACCTCACCCCTGTCATGACCTTAGGGTGCAATTTAAATGTCTAACACGACCTTCCATGCTCCGCATGACATGGCCCCTGTCTATCTTCCTTGCCTCATCTTAGGCCCCTCCAAACTTCACAATCTGTGTTTCAGCCATTCTAAAATTGTTTTAGTTCCTGATAGACTGTGCTTGCTTATTGTAATTCATTGTTTTAAACTCCTATCTTCCCCATAGGACAGGATGTCTTGTGCTCACTGCCATATTTCCCATGTTTATCATAGCACATGTCACAATTAGTATTTGACATGGTTTGATTGTGTCCCCACCCAAATCTCATCTTGAATTGGAGTCCCCATAATCCCTACATGTTGCGGGAGGAACCCAGTGGGAGGTAATTAAATCATGGGGGCAGTTACCCTTATGCTGTTCTCCTGATAGTGAATGAGATCTCATGAGATCTGATGGTTTATAAGGGGCTTTTCTCCCTTTGCTGGGCACTTCTCCTTTCTGCCACCTTGTGAGGAGGGTGACTTGCTTCCTCTTCACATTCTACCATGATTGTGAGTTTCCTGAGGCTTTCCCAGCCATGTTGAACTGTGAGTCAATTAAACCTCTTTCCTTTATAAACTACCCAGTCTCAGTAATTTCCTTTATAAATTACCTAGTCTCAGCAGTGTGAGAACAGACTAATATAGTATTTACTTAAGGAATGAATGAGTTGCATTAATCATGGCCATCATTAATTTATTTCTTATTAATTAATTCATCCCCCCAACAAAGGAATGGTAGTTTTATTAGAAACATAAACCTAACTCGTTTAAAGTTTTTAAAAGTGAGGGCATATCTGGAGGGTATCAAAGTCTATGGTTGGGAGGGGTTTCAGCCACATCTGCATCCAGGGATTGAAGCAAAGTTTTCATCTCTCCTTTCATTTTATGCATTTCTTAATGCCACTTCTCTTGCATTGATTGACCTTTATTCTCTCTTGCAAGAGAAAGGTTTCTCCTCCTTAACTTCTTCCAGGATTCACATCCCTTCTATTCCATTCCTCCAAAGGTAAAGAACTCTTCCAGCTTGCTCATGGAGTAACCTAGGCTTCTAGAGTTGGATCCTCTCCACTGCTAGAGGCTGAGTTTCAGTGAGCCCAGCTCCACTGTGTATCCTGGGAATGCTCCCCACCTCCTGCTGGCAACAATTTATCTACTTGTCAAATGACAAGTAGATTGTCATTTGAAGCTGGAAAAATAGATTTCACTTGACTTACTTGAGTTACATATCCACAACTGGAACCATCACTTTGGCCAGAGAGGTGTCCTATGATTGACAGTGTTCAAGCCATTACCCACACCTGAGGCCAGGAGGAAGGCAGGTAAGACAGAGTTAGCATAGCCTAGGGTTAGGAGCACAAGCTTGAACCTTGATCACTTGGGTTCAAATCCCAGCTCTGCTTCTTACTGAGTGATCTTTAGCAAGTTATTTAATTTTTCTGTGTTTGTTTCCTCATCTGTAAAATGGAGATAACAATAGTATCTCACAGAATTATTATAAGGGTTCAAAGAGTTAATATTTGTAAAGCACATAAAATATTCTGGGTACACCGTAAGTACCCAGAAGGTACTTACCATGCATGTATGGTAATACTGTGTGTATGGTACTGCATGTATAGTAATACCCAGAATTACTAATGGAATAAAAATCAACAACCGAATAATACAATTGAGTTGCTTCTTCTAAATAAATAACCAATTTATTTATATTTGTTAAGCATCTACTAGGCACAAGACACTGTTCCTAGTGACTGTAATATACCAGGGGAAAAGACAGACACAATTTCTTCCTTTATTACATTCTAAAGTGCTATATACAGAACACAGAAGGGATGGACTGTATCTTTGAAGATCTGCCTTCTAAAAATATAAGCTAGATGTTATAGGACTAAAGACTTCAGTGACATTTGCCGTTTTTCCTCAAGAACCTAGTCTAATTAACAAGAAGCTGCTTCCTAACCAGGTGATAAATTGTTGCCAGCAAGAGGTGGGGAGCGTTCTCAGGATACATAGTAGAGCTGGGCTCACTGAAACTCAGCCTCTAGCAGTGGGGAGGATCCAACTCTAGAAGCCTAGGCTACTCCATTAGCAAAGTCCCCTACTCCCTAATCTCACCAGGGCCAGTGTTGGATGGGGTCGGGTGGGGTATCAGGAGATTGTGGGTTTACTAGCTAGAATTGGAAATCAAAGGACAGTCTTTCTGTCATTTGGGAGCCAAACTGAAAAGACCTTTTAACTACCTGTAAAAGATAGTATTTTTTTTTTAAATAACATCTGTATAAAGTAGAAATGCATATTGAAATTTTTTATAACGACTAATTTTCAGTATTCTATCCTGAATACCTCTAAATTATCAAGCTAGTGCAGAAATTGTTACCTTGTTAAACGTAACTGACTGCATGTTTTACTTAAGCGTTGTAATGAAAATATGTTATATCAAGTCCTTTGTCATTTCACATCTTAATTTTGATTTTGGTGGGAGAAGATGACCAGAGAACATACTGTATAATGATACACTCGACATATCATCAGAATTGTTCATCAACAATGTTATTCTGTAGTCAGACTGGATTTTCTCTGCCAATCTCCCATTGTCTGTGAGGCTAGGAGAATGATTTATGGTTAACAGATAGAATTCACTAGATTTTATTTTCCAGTGAAGCAAGCAAATATGACTGCTTTGTTGCTTTCTGTATACCCACCATCTGACAATGATAACAGCTAATTTTTATTGAGTACATAGTATATTCTGGGTCCCTTGCTAAACACTTCATATGTGTTATTTTACTTAATCCCCTCCACAACTCTGTAAGGTATGTTCAATTTTTAATTCCACCATTTAGGTGAGGAGCCTGAGGCTTACATGGGTTGTTACCTACTCTAGATTGTGTAGCTGGTAGGTGGCAGGGTCAGATTTGAACTCAGGAACTTTGAGTAGAGAGCTTGAGCTTAAGCTACTGTGCTAGAGAGCCTGGCACAGCACTGGCAATTGTGCAGAGGTTTAGTATTTGCTTAAATAAATTGGAGAGTGGAATGAAGCTAAGTGGCTCATCCAGGGACTCAGGTCTTTAAACGGGGTGTCCAGGGTCCTGGATTCTCTTCTGTCGAACTAATCAGGACCCAGGCCCAGGCTCAGAAAGATGACGCCAAGCACCTATATTTGGCTGTGACAAGTGTAAGAAGCAGGGACCCTGTAGATGCCCTCACTGCCCCATAGGCCTGCAGAGAAGCATCTGTGTGTATCTGTAATCTGGGATGGGGGATTATTGATACCACCATATGCCCTATAGATGCCACCAAATTTATTCGAACATAGGCCCCGGGACAGAGGTAATGAAGTGATTCTTTGCCCTTAGAGGTTTGGGCATGGTTGAGGAACTGGGGCACACAGAGGAAATAAACTTGGCACTAGTCCTTTCTCAGCAGAATGTGATCATTGTCTTGAACTGGCAGAGCATCTGCTTTGTATCTCTGCTATGTATTCGTCCTCCTTTGCCTTGTATGCTACTATTTGGGGATATCTTGTTTTTCCTACTGGAGTGTGCTTTATGAAACCAGGGATGGTCTCTGGCTCATATTTGATGGCTAAATAAATAAAATTAATTAATTAATGTGTGTATCATATGTAGTTTAAAATAAACTTCTTATTTTAATATAGTTTTAGATGTACAGAAGAAGTAGCCAATAGTACAGATAGTTCCTGTATATCCCCCATAGTTTCCTCTATTGTTGACAGCATACATAGTACTATGGTACATCTGTCAATCTGTCCCCACTAATGAGTCAATACTGATACATTATTATTAATTAAACTCCACACTTAACTGAGATTTTATATTTTTTCCCTAGTGTCTTTTTTCTGTTCTAATCCCATCTGTGCCATATTACGTTCAGTCATTAGGTCTCCTTAGGCTCCCCTTGGATGTGCCAATTTCTCAGCCTTTGTCTCTGCTTGGTTTCGATGACCTTGACAATATTAAGGAATAGTGGCCAGGAGTCTGGCTTTTGTTTTTGTCATGGTTAGACTAGAGTAATGGGTTTTTGAGAGGACTACAGAGAAATGCCATTCTCAAAATGTTATGTAAAGATCACGTGCTACCAACTTGACTTATCACTAATAGTGTTGACCTTGCTTACCTCATCTGGCTCAGGTAGTATTTTCCAGGCTTTTCCACTGAAAAGTTAGTTTTTAAATTTCCCCCTTTCCATATTGTAATCAAACAAGTCACTTAGCACAGCCCACACTTAAGGAGTGGGGAGTTATGTGCCACTCTTTGAGAGGGGAGTATCTATTAATACATAAATTATTTGGCATTCTTCCAGGTGGGAGATTTATCTACTCTCTTCTATTTATTTATTTATTCAGTAATTCATTTGAATCAGTATAAATTCATCGATATTTGTTTTATACTTTGGGCTATATAATCCAGTACTATGCTATTTATTTTGTAGCTCACATTGTTCCACTTTGGGCTATTGGGAGTTCTGTTGGCTCTCTTGTTTTTTGTTGTTGTTGTTGTTTGGTTTTGTTTGGACATCTCTCTACTGTTTTGTGTTTTGAGAACTTCCTTATTTTCTTGTATTACGTGGTCCAGGCTTGTCTTACATTTGCCCTGCTCCAGCCCTGGGGAATCAGCTACTTCTCCAAGGGGCCCTGGTTTCTTTTGTTGGATAATGGTATTAGAAATCAAGGTCGAGTGTTGGGTGTGCTTTTTGCTCCTGGAGTGTCATTGCTTCTAGGCCTTTTCAGTGCTGCGAGCAAGGAAATATACATGTATATACTAGCTCATATATACAAACATATATATGATTATTTTCATATGTAGCCATCAGTGTCTGTATTAAGCAAAACTTGAATTCCCATTGATAATCTCTGACTCTAATCTAAGTACCATATGGTTCATTTTAGCGTTATTCCATTCCTTATCTGCAATGGTGAGAAACCTGGCTCCACCACCCTCCATCCACTTACTTACTTGTTCAATCCCAATATACACAATTTCAAAATTCTTAACCCGTACTGCCATGAGAAACAAGTTTACCACCTAGAGTATAGTACAGTGCTGATGTGCAGTTGTATTATACGTACTATATATTTTAATGTCTGCAAGTTTTTGATGTTTTATAATTTTTTAATTAAGAAAATTAATAGACATAATTTTAAATATTGATGGGGTATGTTGCAATACATATAATATATAGTGATCACATTATGGTAATTATTATATCCATCATCTCAAACATTTATCATTTCTTTGTTTTGGGAACATTCAATATCCTCCTTCTAGCTATTTAAAACTATATAATATATTATCGTTCGCTATAATCATCCTACAGTGCCATAGAACACTAGAACTTATTCCTCCTATCTTGCTGTAATTTTGTGTCCTTTAACAAATCTCTCTGCGTCCCTCCCTTTCCCCTCCCCTTCCTAGCCTATAGTATCTTCCGTTTTACTTTTTACTTACATGAGAACTTTGTTTTAGTTTCCACATACAAGTGAGACCATGTAGTTTCTTTTCCTAGCTTATTTTTCTTCACTCAGTATCCTCCAGTTTTATCTACGTTGTTGTGAATGACAAGATTTTATCCTTTTTTATGGTTGAATAGTACTCCATTGTGAATATATACCACATTTTCTTTATTCATCTGCTATCGGACACTTACTTTGATGCCATATCTTGGCTATTGTGAGTAGTGTTGCAATAAGCATGCAGGTGCGGACGTCTCTTTGTACATTGATTTCCTTTCCTTTGGACAAATGCCCAGTAGTGGGATCATATACTAGTTCTATTTTTAGTTTTTTTGAGGAGCCTTCATACTGTTCTTCATAGTGGCTGTACTAGTTTACATTCCCACCAAAAGTGTTTAAGAGTTCCCTTTTCTCCACATTTTCACCAAACCTATGTTATTTTTTATCTTTTGGATAATAGCCATCCTAACTGGGATGAGATGGTACCTCATTGTGGTTTGATTTGCATTTTCCTGATGACTAGTAATGTTGAGCATTTAAAAATATATTTATCAGCCATATATATTTAATTAGATTTTTTATTTGCTATTGAGATGTTTAAGTTCCTTGTATAGTCTGGATATTAATCCCCTGTTGGATGAATAACTTGCAAATATTTTGTCTCATCCTGTAGATTGTTTTTTCACTCTGTTGATTGTTTTCTTGGCATGCAGAGGCTTTTTAGTTTGATATAATCTCATTTGTTTATCTTTGCTTTTGTTGCTTACGCTTTTGTGGTCTTACTCATAAAATCTTTCCCAGACCAATGTCCTGAAGTATTCCCCCTATGTTTTCTTCTAGTAGTTTTATAGTTAGGCCTTTAATCCACCAAAAAGATTTTTTTCTCCCCTAATAACTGTTTCACCCAATGTTAGACTTCTAATTGCTTTTTCTTAACAATAGTGTTATATACTTAATGACAGTAAATGATACACTTAAAAAATAATTAAAATGGCCAATTTCATATTATCTATATTTTATCACAATAAAAATTATTGTTTCGCCTTCCTGCAGATATCCCAATGAATTCATTTCTAAACCTGGCTGATTATCAAAGTCAAAATCTTTGTAGTATGAATGAAGAATCTGTAGTTTTAACAGATTTTCCAGGGGATTGGCAGCCACTGACTATACTAATGGAGTTTTTCTTTTAAGAAAATAAAGTATGCAACTGGGAGATCCTGGGATCTGGGATATGCAGCTGCATTTCCAGAATCATGGCAGGTGCAGGGGTCCTCTGGGACCTGCCAGCAGTGCTGATTGCCCCATCTGGATGATGATGATAAGTATGAACTTCTCTGTAGGCTGGCCTGAGGACTCAACCAAGCCTTGCTCCTCATCACCAGCCCAGCCCTTCTGCAAGCTTGGCTCAGCGGCTCCAGCTTTGAGCTGCCTGGACATCTCCTACAAAGGCTGTGCTGAGTTGCAAGTAAGTCAGCTCTCCCCCACCTTCAGCATGATCTAAGCATGTTGGAGTTGCCACATGAAAGAAAGCTGCTTGTTTCTCAGAAAAGGTTGCCAATTGGATAATCAAGGATCATCCTCCCAGCCCACAATAAAACCTCCATTAAAAACTTTTATTGCATTACCCCTCTGTGGAGCAGGCTTGCCTTGAATCAAGGACTGCTGAAGGAGGTTCCAACATGGGTCTCTAATCCCTTGCCTGCAGCTGTCTTCTCTGACACCTCTGAGTGCAGTAGCCTGCTTGGCAGTGAGTGGAGCTTTGATTCCAGAGCCTGACCTGGCCTGTGTAATTAGATGCTCCGGCTAGACCCTATCTCATGGCTGAGTCACCCAGAGGAGGGAAGAGTTAGGTCCTGGGAAACCTTGAAACTGTCTGCCAATTCATTTCCTAATGGTGAAAGTTTATGTCTACAAAGAAAACCATATGGAGACTCAGCAACTATCTGAGTAATTTCAGGTTCTCTTCAAATCACTTTCACCTATGCAATCCAAATATAAAGTAAGAAGAACTTATTTTTGCCTATATGAATTGTTGAATTACCTCTCCTCTATATGCTGCATTGTGCTTTTGAATGTGGGAGAGGTGAAGGAAAAACTATAAACAGCTGATACATCACAGGTGTGAGAGGGCATTGTGATCTTACTTTCCAAAGGTCAAGATGGCTACCATAGGTGGGAGAGAACTTGGGCTTGGAAGACAGGTTAGCCATTCACCTGGATCAAGGATCTTGGGAAAGTCATACATCCTTTTTGATTTTTTCTTTTTCTTAAAAAATTGGAGTTCAAAGGATTTGTGCAAAAAAAAAAAAAATAATAATAATAGTAATAATAAAATGACCACGAAAGCATTTTGTAAACTGTGAGCTGTTAGGCCAACATGTTATAGAATTGGTTAGACTGGAAATTAAATTGTAGATAATATTGTTCTACCTTCTCTCACATGTTCTATGCTTGTTCCTATGTAATTGCTCTCAGTGGTCTTCTTTATTCACTGTTCATGGTACAAGTCACTCCCACACCCTTCCTCTACCACAACCTTTAGAATTACCTCTGTTTTTAGAACTAATCCCCCAGCTTCATCTCCTTCTTAATTCCATCTCATCAGCTACTTCTCCCCAGAACTCATTCATACCTCACGCCACCCCAGGGAAGCTGTCTTTTTACCAACCCCACTAGGATGTTCCTGTACCCTCTCCCTTGGAAAGCTCTGCCCCCTTGGCTTTGCCCTAGAACAACTCTTGTTTCAGAGCCCACATCTCACCTTGAACATAACCATGACCATTTCAATCCTTAATGAATCCCTTTCCTCTGGAATGCAACCCCTGTTCCATGCTGTTGTCTTCTATTGATCACATATTAGCATTACATTATCTCTCCAACAGAACTATGTGGTCCAATTGCCTAGCACCATGCTAGACATATAGCACTTGCTCAATAAAAATGTGTTGATTGGAATGCAATCACAAACCTATAGGGCTCTGACTTCTTCCACACGATTTGGCACAGGCTCTTTATGAAATGATTTTCCTATTCTGATAGGCAATTTCCCACTCTGCTGTAGACAGGGAAGTTCTTTGGTATTCATCTCTAACTGCCTCCCTTGTGCCCTCCAGACCCTTAGCTTATCTCAGGCATACTTGAGGAGAGATGCTTTCTCCTCCTCCTCATTCTGCTTCTTGGCCTTCTACCTGCTGTGAGTTCAGATGCCTGGGAGTTGTCTCATACATGCAGTTTCTAGTATTTAGTGTGATTGGAAGAAGTCAGGGTATAATAGCTTGGATATCCCAGAATAGTCTCTGAAATCCACTGGTGGCTGGGCAGAAGGGTATGGGGATGTTGATTTGTGAGTCATTCACTATGTAGAGTTCATCTACATAATATTTTATGTAGATGCGATGTGTGAACTTCTTGGGAATAAAAGCGGGGCAGGCTATAGGAAGGCTCTGAACCAAGACCAATGCTCTCTCTCTTCTCTGACATAGAGGAATCTTCCTCTACACAGGAGAGTGGGGCCTTGTAGTCAGATTGATTATTTTCCAATAATATCTCTGCCACTTAACAGTAGTGGGATTTGGGGATATTTACTTGATCTCTCTAAGCCTCAGTTTCTTCTGAATAATAATAGCATTTATCTCAAAGGTTAACTAATCTTAACTACATAGTGCACACAATAAATGTTCAATAAATGTTAATTATAATTACAATTACTGAATAACTTTTCTTACTCTATAAACAAGTGTATGCCCTTAAAAGTATTTTCTTATCTCTGTTTCTGCCTCAGACTGTCCCTCAATTTTCCTCCTCTTCTCCATGACAACACTTTTGGGAGTGTGAACCTCAATGCCTCCATTTTCTTATCCCCGAATCCTTACCTTTATAACTGGGCTTCCATTTTTATCATTCATGAAGGCTTTATATTTTAACATATTTGATAACATTCCAGTCTCAAATTCATCAGAGGCCTTTCCTCAGGCCTCTCTCCAGTTAAAGAATTGGGCATTGTGGAAGGCTTTCCTTTATTGACATTCTCCCTTCCCTTGTCATTCCTCAACTTACATGACTCTTAATATTTCCCCTTTCTCATTATTTGATTCTTCGTTGGCTTCTTCTCCTTTGACTGAATTCCTCCAGTCAGCTCTTGCAGCATCCCAGGGGGCTGCTCTTAGCCTTCTGCACTTCTTAATCCCTTCTCTCTCTGTGGGTATTTCACACCCAGCACCTGAAGCAAGGGTCACTGCACAGATAGAACCATGGTGCCCAACTCTGTGCAGTATTGACTGAATGTTTAACAGATTAGTTAGTGTATATGTGTGTGTGTATGTTTGTGTGTGTGTGTGTGCGTGAGAGAGGCAGAGAGATAGACAGAGACAGACAGAGATATACTCAGAGAAACACAATTTAGATGATACAAGTGGTTCTGTCTCCCATCCTACCCAGTGAACAGGTAATGGGAAATGGACTTCTAGTGTTACTCTTACAACAGGCCCCAAACACAAGCCTACTACTTCTTTTGGTGCTCAGGTGGCCCCTCTACCTCTGCAGGAATCATAGGCCCTACTGAACTTATGGTGCAACAGGATCTCAGTTTCAAATGTCGCCCCTCTTGAAGAGACTTTGAGGGATCACTTTGACTCTGCCTAACATTGACCCTAGGCACTGCCTTTGGAGCCTAAGCCCAAGACGAGTTGTGCTGCACCAATCAACATGGATTCCTGACTCTTCCTTGGTGAGTCTTTTCTCCTAGGCTCCAGACCCTTACCCCGGCTGTGACAGACTCAACTTGTCTAAAAATAATTTTATCTCCATGTCACTCTCCCAATCCTGTGTTTTCTGTGTCCTTTATTGGCACATTCTGAAAAACCTCAGTCATCTTTGGATCTTTTCAATCTCAAAGCTTCCTTACTCTTTAGGACCCTGGGGATTTCTCTTCTGGACTCAGATAATAGTTTTCCAAGAAGTCTTCTCCCCCAGTTCCTCCACGTCCTGGCCAGAAAGCTCTATCTAAAGAGAAGAACCAATTGTACCACTCCCTTTCTCAAAAACATTTCCTGACTCTGCATAGTATACAGACTGGAGGCCTAAACCATCAATTTCATCTTTGAACAAAATGCCATTTTCCTAGTGCCAAAACTTTGCTTGTGCTGTTCACAGAGTTTGGAATACATTTTCCCCTCCTCTGAATATCAAATCCTTCTTAGCGGTCAGGACCCAATTCAGATGACACCTTCTCTGTAAAACCTTTCCTGATCACCTAGGTGCAGGATTGATGACTTCCACCTGGGTTCTTACTGTGTTTTGCTTCTATTTCTGTTGTGACACTTAGCACAGTCTGGCTGGTGGTTACTGCGTAAAACTTTGTCATCTCTACAAGGTGGAGAGCAGGGTTCCATGTCTCAGTGCCTTAGTTGTCTTTGAGTCCTTATCCTCCTCATTCACTCAGGGCTCAGCCCAGTAATGTACATATAGATAGTTTTCTACAAATGTTTGCTGTTGAAGTGAACTTGTGTTGGATGTCATTGGACTGAAAGTGAATTTGTGTTGGGTGTCATTGGACTGGTGGCAGGTGTGGTTCTTTTGAAAAGAACTTCTAGATCTTCATCTGGTTCCAAGGCAGGCCAAGCTTTGGGAAAAGGAGATCCTATCTCCAGTTAATTGTGTTGTGTGCCACCCCCACATCAGGCTCATATTCCCCTCTGGAGTCAGTTGCCCAGGACTAACTAGATCCACAGTCCACATCTGCTGAACTGAAGCCACTAAGGACTTGGCTGAATATTGGCTGATAGACAGCACAGAGAAGTTGTACAAGATGCCTAGTATCACAAAGCACATCAACAGGGAGGGATGAACAAGCCCCTTGGTTCACTCCAGACTCCCAGCAAATGTCAAAAAATAAACAAAGATTTTCCAAATCATACATTTTCCCTTCTTTAATGATCATTTTCTCTCCTCTGCCTGATCCTCACTCTGCTTTTGGGGAGACATAGGAAGCAAGAAGACCACACCTTGACTTCTTAAGAAATCTACTTGACACAGTAATTACTTTCTCAAATCATCTTCCTTAACTTTTCAACCGCTCTCCCATTTCTCAGTCCTTTCTTCTTGGCCTTCATTTCCAGCACCTCTTTCTCTGCCGACCAGTGGACCATTGGTGTTCCCAGGACTTGCTCTTCTTGCTTCTCTGTTGACTCCTATGGCTTCCATTTGCATCTCCACACTGAAGACTCCCACATCTCTGACCTTGGTCCAGACATTGTAATTCCTGCCTTCCCAGATCTATAAAACACCTTCAAATACGGCATCTATTTTTTACTGAGTCTTATTTTCATTAGAGAATTCTTATTTCCACCTTACAGATGAAAATGCTGAGACTCAGAATCAAAGGAAAGACTTTTCCAGAGTGAGACAGCCACGCTGGCAGGACCAAGACTGGGACTCCTTGCTCTTTGTGAAGGGCTGTGCTCACTTTAGCCATGACCTGGGGTTTTTCACCTCCTCAGGACCAGGCACGGAGCTCCACTTCAGAGCCAGAATACCACATCTTGGTAAGATGAGAGGCACTCCACACCTATTCCTTTCTCTTTGGTCCTCATAAAAATTTCTTTCTCCTTGACGTTTCTCTACCATATGGAATCTATTTGCTCATGAGAAACTCAGCTTGGATGCCACATCTGTTTTCTTGCTTTCTACTCCAAATTTCTCAGCTGAATTTGCAAGCAGGAGGGAGTCAAAACATTTGTAGAGTTAGCTGTGGTGGTGGAGGTGGTGGCAGTGTGTGTGCTACACGGAAAGTGTGTTAATGAGAGAACCGCTTGCTGTTGCTATGCAGACCTTGATTACTCTCAGACTTTACTAACCGTAGAAGTCAGGGTGGGATTTCAGTTTCTAGGCATCTCAAGATTTATTCCAGAGGTCAGCCTTGTTCCTCACCGCATCCTGCATTCATTCTCTCTCCTGATAGGAGGAGGCCTGGGTGGCTTGCCCTCCTGGTCATGTTCTTCAAGGGGAAGCACTTCCTCCTCCCGTTTGTCTCCAGCTCCTACCAGGCCAGATTTTGGGCCTGACCTGGAATGGAGTTCTCTCTGTCTTCTCAGTCCCTCTTCGTCATTGCTTAGAGCCCTTGGGGAGTGTGAACCCTGCAACAGTCTCTTCCTATTTGAAGCTCAGCTGAAAGTTCCACTTGTTTCTTTTGGCTTCTCCTTTTGTGTCCCTCCAGGGCCAATTGATGGCTATGTGCATCCAGACTCTTCTGATTCCTGTGCACACGAGTGAGGGCCTCAGAACATCCCAGAAGTGAGGTGATGTGTAGATAGCTTGGGTCCAGTTTCTTTGGCTTAGAGGATAAGAAAGGGAGGTCCTCCCTGGTTAAGAGGCCTGCTTAGGATCATACATCCAGTTAATCAGCAGAGATAGAATACAGGCATTCCAACCCTGGCATGGTGTTTCCCCACCACCACCACCAGGGGTATAACCAGACAAGGATAAAATGATGGGAAATAAGTGTAAGAGAACCATATGCAGGATCAAGACTTTAGGACATTAGCCCTTTAGCAGAAAATTTAAACCAATGGCTCCCATTCAGGTATTCTGGACTACTCACAGATTCACTAGTAGCCTGTGTTCTTACAAATGGAAAGGAAGGAGGGGACCCTAGGAAGAAAGCTGTTCCTCTTTTGGGTTTGGGCAGCATCCGGGGTCACGGCTTCCTTGGGCCAGTCGGCATCACCTGCCTAAGCTCCTGCAGGGGCAAAACAAGCCAAAGGCACAGCCTGTGTTCCGGGGATCTTATGGTTTGGTTGAAGAGACTGGAATCATGAAAATAAAAGTGGCCAAACAGTCTGAGCTAGCCTTACCAATCAGCTGAGAAGCCAGTGGATATTAAAGTGGGGTTAAGGCATCCTCAAAATGGCATGCTCCCAGTGAAAATCATCTGCCACCCAGCAAGTGCTCAGCACGGACACTGAACAAATATCAGCGCCAATGAACCAACTCTCTGTCCAGTGTGTCCTTTGTCAGGAAGCAAAATGTTTGGGAGACAGTAAGACTTAGAAGAGAAGACAATGGATGCAAACCCAGAAGGAGGAAAGATGAGTTCAGAGGAAAGGGACTGAACTTGGAGTGGAGGAGGCACCCGAGACAGAGGATGCTGACATAACAGGTGTGAGTTGTTCTACAGTACTTGAGATATGGAGTGGGAATTGCCTTTATTCTTGTACTAAATTTATTCTTATAATAAAATTCTTGTACCGCCAACAAAATCCACATCCCAGCTTCCAGGATAGATAAAAAGTCCATTTTTTTTTGTACCTGTCTTCCTTTTTTTTTTTTTAAAGTTTGAATTTTCTCTTAGGTTATACCAGAAAATATAGGAAAGTTATCTGATCAACCATCTTTTAGGAATTATTCTGAAGATACCCCCTAGACAGGTCTGCACGGTAAATTAAAATTTAATTTTTCAGATACCAAGCTTGGCTGTAGGACCTTGTCCCAGCTCTCAAAGACACAGTATGTAATACTTGTTCCCTGACCAATCATGCAGGAACCCTATCCGAGGTTCATTTGGGATGCAGCCTTTGAGTAAAGGCACAGGTTCATGCCCTCCTGGAACTCACCCCTCATTTGTTATCCCAGTTATGGAAAATCCCATTGTTTCCTCTCTGTAACTGGGCCAGTGTTCTCTTCCTCCTGGACAGCTGATCCCATCTCCTCCTCTTCCACAAATAGTCTGGAAATGTTTCAGTTAACATGGACCTTCAAAAACAAAATCTGTTTTGGATGACTTTCAGAAATCTGAAAACTTCTGTTTTCTTTCTCCTGTTCCTCCTCCTTTTCTTCTTTCTCCTCATACCTCCTCCTCCACCTCCTCTATCAACTCTTCCTCTTGTTTCTTCCATCTCTTTCCTCCATGTCTTCCTACTCCTCTTTCATTCTCTTCTTCATCGTGAAACACACAGGAAACTTTTTACCCCCACCCCAAACTTACAAACACAGAGACTGGAGAAGGTGACTGGCTGATAGCTCCCAGCTTGGACAACTCTAATTCTAGGATTCGAAGCAACTCTCCACATGTTGATTTCGCAAACAACGAAAAGACCCACATCCCTTCTTAACACGAACTTATTGATACGGTTTGGATCTGTGTCCCCACCCAAATCTCATGCTGAATTGTAATCGCCAATGTTGGAAGTAGGACCCGGTGGGAGGTGATTGGATCATGGGGGTGAAGTTCTCATGGATAGTTTAGTACTTATCCCCTCTTCCTTCTGCCTTCTGTCTAGTGAGTTCTCCTGAGACCTGGTTGTTTAAAAGTGTATAGCCCCTCCTTCCACTTCCTCCCACTCCAGTCATGCAAGATGTGCCTGCTTCCCCTTCACCTTCTGCCATAATTGAAAGTTTCCCGAGGCCTCCCCAGAAGCCGAGCAGATGCCATCATCATACAGGTTATACAGCTTCCTGTATAACCTGCAGAACTATGAGCCAATTAAACCTCTTTTCTCCCCTTTTCTTTATAAATTACCCAATCTCAGATATCCTATTATTATTATTATTATTATTTGTTTTTTGAGACGGAGTCTCTCTCTGTCACCAGGCTGGAGTGCAGTCGAGTGATCTTGGTTCACTGCAACCTCCGCCTCCTGGGTTCAAGCGATCTCCTGCCTCAGCCTTTGGAGTAACTAGGAGAACAGGTGCATGCCATCATGCCCAGCTAATTTTTGTATTTTTGGTTTTTTTAGTAGAAACGGGGTTTCACCATGTTGACCAGCATGTTCTTGATCTCTTGACCTCGTGATCTGCCTGCCTCGGCCTCCCAAAGTGATGGGATTGCAGGCGTGAGCCACCGCGCCCAGCCAATCTCAGATATTTCTTTACAGCAATGCTAGAATGGACTAATACACCATCTTCTCTTGGCCTCCTCCTCACATTGTAGCAAGGTAGAAAGAAAGGGACAATGGAAGCCAACAGCCAGCCACTCTTCTCCCAGGGATTCAGGGTCAGTGAGATAATGTCTGTGGAAGAGCCTTGGTAGGGATATCTGCTCAGCAAGACAAGGGGCACTCCTGTTATTCCTGGGCCTCCTGAGGCTGCCCAGGTAACTCGGCCCTTTCATCTTCATGATGCTGCATATAACTTCTTTCTCCCGAGTTAGGGATTTCTTGAAAGAAATAATTACCAGGTACTTTTAAACCTCTCCAGTGACTCATTCTTCTTTGAAATACTAACCTGGGGTTGTCTCCTTCAGAGAATAAAATGATGATAGCAATTTATTTCCTAGCTAGAGCCAGGCCAATTAGTAATGACCTGTGCCCAGAACTTTATTTGTAAAAAAGATCTCTAAAGTCTTATTCAGCTCTAATGTGTCCTGACCATTACCAAGGTTTTTTCTTCCAATGCTCTTTGTTTGGGGTTTCCATAGTAGGGAAAGGGTCAGGTGGGAGGAATTAGAGGTAGAGACCCTGCAGGCAGAAACTTGGGGGTCTAGGGTGCTTTGAACTCTTGTCTGTCTAGCAGACAGGAGAAAATCTTTGTAGGCCCTGAGAGTCAAGCCTCCATCCACAAAGAGAATGGAAGAAGTTTCTTTATCATGGAATTTTAGTGTTTCATTTGCCTTTATGATGTCTCAAGGATGCTGGGAAGAATAGCTTACTGATGACATACAGTCTCTTGTGTGTGTATAGCATAAAACTTCATTGATTTTCCCTTTCAGAGATCATTTTAGTGCCCATGCTTTTTGTCCATTTCTTTCCTTGTTCTTTTACCAATTTGTTTTTGTTTGTTTTGTAACTGAAACTTCTATGAGGAATGTAAAGCAAGGATTGTCATCAAAGACTCAGAATGAGAGCAGCAGAAGACATATTAGAGATCAGCTGTGTCTAACCCTTTAATTTTACAGATGGAAAAACTAAAGTTCAGAGAGTAGGTAGAGTACCTGTAAAAGGTTATACAGGTAGTTTTTGGTGGAATTGAATTGAGATTAAACTCAAAGTATACTGAATTTTTGCCTTTTCTTTTTCTTAGATTCGGATATCAAGATTTTGATGTATTCACAGGAATATGGGCAGATTTGGGGTGTTATAAAGCCTGTGATCATGACAAAGCACTAAATTAAAGGCTAATGTAAATTCTACCATAATTTGGGTCCAAATTCCCTATTTATATCTTCTACAGAAATGAAGAGTGGTGGTGAGCAACTTCTCAGTTAGGCTACAACATGAGGCATCTCTTCTTCAGGGGCATATTTTTCACTATGGTTCTTTCTCTTTTTTTCTTTTGGGACAGAGTCTTGCTCCATTGCCTAGGCTTGAGGGCAGTGGCACGATCTTGGCTCACTGCAACCTCTGCCTCCCAGGGGTTCAAGCAATTCTCCTGTGTCAGTCTCCCAAGTAGCTGGGACTACAGGCACCCGCCACCACACCCAGATAATTTTTGTATTTTTAGTAGAGTAGGGGTTTCACCTTGTTGGTCAGGCTGGTCTCGAACTCCTGACCTCAGGGGATCCACCTGCCTCAGCCTCCCAAAATGCTGGGATTACAGGTGTGAGCCACTGTGTCCGGCTGGTTCCTTTTCTTTAAGTTTTCCCTTTCTCTTCAAATGTAAGGCAAGTCAGGGTCTTGCACAGAGCTCTTGTACAAGAGTCTGAGGAAAGCTGAGTCTTAAACTATGGCCAAATGTTCCCATGTCCAAAAGGAGATGCTTAACTGTTCGGTGAGTGGGAGGTTAGAACATGTTGTTTAGTCGTTCAGCCAAAAGAAGTGAACACTGACAATGCGTGAGCGGGACTTCACTTTGTGAGGTTTGTAACCAAAGGTAACTTCATGCTACCTCAACATTTATCTAACAGTTTTATCTATCTAGCTTCTGGCCTGCGATGTACTCAGTTTGAACAAGTTGCTTCAACTTGCTCACACATAAATAAACTGCAGCCTTCTGGAATGTAGAATGAAAATAAAAATAATACCTATGTCCTAGGGTTGTTAAGAGGAATAAATGAACTATTGCCTGCATAGCGTCTGATACATACAGCAAACAACCTACAAGAATAATTTTTATTGCACTTGTTTCTTGACAACAAGTCTGTGAGAACTCTCCTTAATTTTTTTTTTTAAGGATTAACCCATGACTCATTTCGGTGGGCTTGATGGCGCATAAGCTGGGGGTGGTGTGTGGGGGCTATGAGTCTATGTTCTGTGCCTTTCTTCCTAATGTCTGTTAACCAGCATTCTAGGGCCTTCCTCTGGGTTATTTTTTGTGTGAAGGACTGTCAGATTTATCTTCTCTCTGATAGACCAGGACACCAGGCCAATCTCACTCTCTTCGTGGCCAAGCCAGAATAAATCCAATTGGAGGGAGACAGCTCACCACCCTCCATGCCTGTAAATGAGAGCAGCTCTCTTCCCTCACCCGGGGCTAAGTTATTCTGAGGCTATAAAAAGATCCCTGTCCACTTCAAAGGGCTTTTTATCAGCTCATCCATGCAGATCTTGTTCAACTCTTCTCATTTTCAAAGGCAGAAGGAAGCCCCTTGGCTGAACCCCCAGCTAGGCTCTTACCTTCCTTAAAATATCTTTAACTTCAATTAAACTGATCCCTCTTGGCTCCATTTAGCAAATAGGTTGTCTTCAGAGAGAGTTCCCTGACACCCCTCTCTCCATCTTAACCACCCCCCCCACCACCCTACCCTTCCAGTTAATGTTGCATCATTTTGATCTGCAGGCAAATTTATGCAGAGCTGAGCAATGTGGCCTGTTGCTGTTGGATCTTTTAAATATACTCTTGTTTTACAACAGCTGGCTCTGAAGCACTTTTGTGTCTTTAGGAGAGGGGCAGTAAAGGAAGCCTTGACTTGCAAATTAACAGCCTGAGTTTTCTAGGTCTTGTTCCCCAGAGATCTCTTGAATGAAACTGGTCAAGTCTGAGTTTCATTTTCCTATAAGTAAATCAGGGAGGTAAGTAGAATCATCCACAATGATCTATGTCATGATTATCTTGCTGTAATTGCCTTTTTCTAGGCCTGTCTCTCTAGTAGAGGGTGTGCTGCCTGAGGGCAGGAAAAATTGTTGGATCTCTGTATCCAAATTTCTCAGAAGACATTTGTTGAATGAAGGAGCCCGAGCTGTCCTCTGATACACCTTTCCATTCTCTCCAGGTCTAGCCATGCACAATGTCTGTGTCTCCTTAGCTTTGTTCAGCTTCAGCATCTCCCCAACACTGAATGGCCTCCCTCTGCTAGGGGGACAGGCTCTGGGTGATTTGGCACAATTCCACTCTAGGAGGCAGATCAACCAATTGCTGAGCTCCCTGGCTCTTCCCACCTCTCCAGGTTGGATGTAGCTTTTGACTAAAAGAGTCAAACTCTGTAAAATATTTGAAGAGATTTATTCTGAGCCAGATATGAGTGACCATGGCCCATGACGCAGCCACAGCCCTCAGGAAATCCTGAGAACATGTACCCAAGGTGGTTGGGGTGCAGCTTGGTTTTGTACATTTTAGGAAGACATGAGAGTTCAATCAAATACATTTGAAAAATACATTGGTTTGGTCCAGAAAGGCAAGACAACTTTAAGTACTTGAAGTGTGGTGGGGGTGGTGAGTGGGAGGGTAGGGGAGGTGGTTTCAGGTCATAGGTAGATTTAAAAATCTTCTGGTTGACAAATGGTTAAGTTTATCTGAAGACTTGGGATCAATAGAAAGGAAATGTCTGGGTTAAGATAAAGGATTGTGGAGACTGAGGTTCTTATTATGCAGAGGAAGCCTTCAGGTAGCAGGCTTCAGAGAGAATAGATTGTAAATGTTTCTTATCAGACTTAAAATCTGTGTTGATATTAATGCTGGAGAGGTAAAAGGAGACATGTGTGACACCTTCTTCCCATCATGACCTGCACCTGTCTTTCAGGTTACATTTTAAGAGTGCCCTGGCTGATGAGGAAGTCCATTCAGGTGGTTGGGGGGCCTTAGAATTTTATTTTTGGTTTACACAGCCTTACATTTCTGGTTGAAGGATCTCACTTCCTCAGTTACTTTTGAAGGGTTCAGATGATACAGCTCAGAAGAACAGAAAAAATAACTCCCCAATGATCAAACTTTGACCAATGAGAGAGAGGAAATGGGAAGATGTCTGCAGATAAATTCCTGATTTTTCTTCTCTCCAATGGTCTATTTTTTTTTTTCTGTACAACTTGTACAAAGATGTCCAGCGGGACTGAGTGACACTTTGGGCTTCTTTGAAGTCTGTAAAGCTGTGGTCAGCTTGATAAGACGCCACTTCTGCTTCTTAATCATTCTTGTCCTATGTCCTTTATCCCTTACTCTTGCTGCCCTAGGATTGCACCTATAAGTAAACTATTAACACTTAAGTCTCTCCTCAGATACTGTTTTCTGGGGAACCCACGTAAAGATGCCATCTGTCCAAATCAATCTACCCCAAACATACTCATCCTTATAGGTTCATAGGTACTTAGAACTGGAAAGGATAATGCTATTCAATTACTCATGTTAATGGATAGTGAAAAGAGGTCTAGAGAATGGAAGTGATTTGCCCAAATTTAGTGGGTGTATTAGGACTAGAATTCAGGGTCCCTAATTCTTAATCCAAAGTTGAGAAGTAGGAGCATAGAAAGGGATGTAGAAGCATTTTCTTCTTCCTGTCTTGTGCAGGTACTTCCCTATGTGAAAACTCTTTAGATTGGTGGCAGCACCAGAGTGGAACGTCTCATTCTTAGCTGATTCCTGGGCCCCATGATTTGTTAATAATGTAGGGAAATATAAGCAAACCAGGACAAAAGATATTTCAGACAAGGAGGATCTATCTGCGTTTGACCAAGAAAATAGAGACTCCACCCCAAATGGGATTGAGAGTCTAGGAATTTGCCATACATAGGGGCTTCAGGAACAATGCAAACTAAACCAGTATCTTTACTTTCTCTTTTTAAAATGTCTACTTATTATTATATTTTATTTTATTTTAAAGTTCTGGGGTCCATGTGCAGGGTGTGCTGGTTTGTTACTTAGGTAAACGTGTACCATGGTGGCTTGCTGCACCTATCAACCCATCACCTAGCAACCCTTCACCTAGGTATTAAAGCCTGGCCTTTACATTCTCATTGGACTTAACTGCTACCCTGGTTAAAAGCAAGGGCTGAACAAGACCTTGAGAAGGGCTCTTTATAACTAACAAGTGAGTCTTCGTGTATAGCATCATCTGAGCTCCTTCCTCTTTTTCCCAGAGATGAGACTAACAGTCATTGGTATGAAGGTTTAACCACATGACTGTTGTCTGTTTTTAGGATAAAGGAAGTAAAGAGAACAAGGAGCTCATAGACACACAGAATGGAAGGAGGCTTGGGGTCCATATAGTTAATTCATTTTACTTTATGCAGACAAAGAAACCAAAGACCTAAAGATCATGTGACCTCCTTAGGGTCAGGCAGCAGATTGGGACAGACCTGGATTCTGAAATAGCTTAATTTTCTAATTGAGAAAGGGAATTTAGAAAAGAAACTTAAGTTTTCCAGAAGGCTGAATAGGATGTGAATCAGAAAGTGGACTCTCCCAACCTTTTCTCCTAGCTCCAGGACTGAAATGAAATACATACTCCTCTGTGTCCCCTCTATGTACCACCTTCATCCTCATGGGAAATTTTGGGATGTTCTGTGGTCTCGAATACCACAACAGTCCCTTCTTCTGCTGGCCCCTCTCTGAGCTGTGGTGGGAAAAGGGAATAATCTGAGGGAAACACTCTAGTGTTACAGTGAGGTAGACGATGGCCCTGAGTCAGCTGACGAGGACCATCTCTCCAACAAGGACCTTGGGCAAGTCACGTAACATCTCTGAGCCTCTGTTTCTTTATCTCTAATGTGGGGATAAGAATATCTGATTCACAGGGTGGTAGAGAGGAAAACATGAGAGAAAGTATGTCTGAAAGTGTTTATCTGGGTACTGAGAGAAACCAAATTAGGATAACTTGAAGGGAGCTTACTAAAGGACTATTTACAAAAGTGTGGGCAGAGTTTGGAGAAATCACACAGATAAAGCAGCAGCCCGGTATTAGTAACGTGGAGGGGTGGAAGCGAGGGATGCCTGTTCCAGTGCCAAGGCTAGAAGAGTGAGGAGAGGGAGCAATCATCAGTACTTGGAAGAAGAGAGTCAGTGGTCTGCAGAGAGAAATTTGGGCAAACGCCCTTGACCTTCAACTGGAGGAGGCATCCAAACCAAGGTGACTTTGCAGAGAGGGAGTGAAGAAATCAAGCACCCTGACCTCACTCTTCTTCTCTCCCTTTCATCTTCTCCCAAGGCTCTATTGTCCAAACACAAGTGTGAGTTGAAGGACATGAGAGCCTGCTGATATAATCCACGCAAGTCAGCCTGCCAGAGCAGGAAGCAGAGTGGAGAAAGGCAGAGAGTGTATCTGGAAGGGCAAATGAAAGATATCTGCACAGAGCATGCTTGTTAAACTGTGAAGTAATTAACACAGCGCAGTGGAAGCTGTCCTGTGCCATCAGAGCCACCTTAATCAAAGCTTGTGTTCCCCCAGATGCTACAAATGTTTGCTGACTGCTGACTACTCTTCAGCACTTGCCCTTGCCTTTTAGGCCTTTTCCCCCGAAAGCCATGCCTCCCTCCCAAGGACAGCCCATGTTTTATTTTTCTTATTTTGGACTTGAGGTCTCTCTCTGGAGAGTGACTGTAAATTCTAGTCCTACTTTGATGGAGCTCCAAAGGAGGTGGCTGTGGATGTTGACAATGTGCCTTTTATGGAATACTTTTTCATCCTGGATGACAGCCTAATGCCTAAATGTCTAACCCTGAAGTTTCCTCTCCTAGGAAACTTGTTTATACTGGCAGATGCCCTGTGGCTCTTGTCTGACCTATGTCCAGTTTATTTCGACAAAGAAAGCCCCTCTCTAGGAGAGCCTTGCCCAGAAGGAGAGTTAGGTCCAGGTGAGACACAGAGGACGCAGCACAACAAAACCCATGGCATAGCAGAAGCAGTTAATTACTCATAGATCCCAGAGAGAAGAAGACAGCATGCGGCAAAGCCAACAGGATGTTGGAGGCATCCAGGACACCTGCACTTAACCAGTAGGTGGGGAGCAAGAGGGAAAAAAGGATCTGTAGGCCAAAGCTTTCACTGGGGTGCAGGGTGTTACCCACGTAGATTTCCGGGGGTAAGCTCTAATTAGTGAGTTTATAGCAAGCAGACATGAGTTCTGGGGATTCACACTGTGACTGAGAGAAGGTCACTGTGGCATATCTGCGCATTCCATATGCAATGTAGGGGTGAGTCAAGTAGGTTGTATCTAGCTGTCCTATGGGGCAGTGGTCACCAGGAGGCAGCTGTATAAGGCAGATGTCTGGTTCGATTACACTGAAGAACAAACTGAGTGGAGGTAGAGAACTAGAAACCGAGTCAAGGGTGACAAAGTGCTGTTTCTGGCATGAGAAAGTTAAACGTATATTAAAAACGTATGCCAAGGCGACATAAAATGGTAAGAATTAACTATAGTCCACATCTGCAGCTGGCCTACACAGTATGTGTCAAAGCCCAGCCTTGTCAAATTCTGAACAACTCAGAAGGCCGTCTCGCTTGTAGAGCTCCCTACAGGGTAGATTGAGGCCTCTGCTGCAGCTGCATTGTGGTTCAGCTTCTCTCTCTGTTCAGTGTTGCTTCCTTTCCTCTCCTCTAGGTGTTGATGCTGGGAGTGTTCCTCTCAATTCACATGTTCAACTCTGAGTCTGCTTACATGCAATAATAGTGCATGTAGTAATGCACTATTATTACTGACATGTAGATTTTGAGCAACTACCCTATGCCCAGCCTTGCACTTCAGCTACAGTTGTGTAGTTTGTGCAGGTTGTATGGGAGCATCTAGCTAAATAAATCAAATGAGGAATGAAACCCATTCTGCACAACACTGCTGAAGTTGTTTGCCCTGGCATGGGGTTACCTTTTTCCTAGTTTACACAGAGTTTCTGCCTGAGCTCACCAGTCCTGCTGTGGGCACTTTATTTTCAGTGAAGTGTCCCCAAGGAAAAGCAGTTAGAAAAACCAAAATGCCTGGGATGAAGCTGCAGCATCTTCAGGAAAGTTAAGATTAGGTTGCACCTTCTCATAGACTCCAAGAAGGCGGCACTGAAGGTGAAACAAACCTCCTCTATCAGCCCCAAAGTGTTTTGCTTGTTTTTCTTGTTTCATCTTGGCTGGTCTTATTTATTGGCGTGTGGGCAGTTGGGGTAACTTAGTAGGGATGGGACTTGCATCTAATTCTAAATATTATCCTCCTGCTCAAGAGATTACTTTTTCTTCCCTTGAAATTCAAAAGCCAGTTCTGCCTTTTCATGGTTCCTGGAGAAGACTGTTAGAATATCATTCATTCATCTTTAATTGTCTCATTTTCTAAGAAAATTAACTCGGGGAGGAAAGTGACATTCTCCAAGCCCTGTGGCTACCTAGTTACAGACTCTAGGTCAATTGCCGGACTCCTTGCTTAGAGTTCCTACTACAAAGCTCTATCAGGCTTCAGCCCCACTGAAGCATTCTGGATGGTGAAGAAGTTTCCAACGAGCTAGAAGGAGCAACAGCAGTTTCCCCAGCAGACCCTGCTTCTCTTCCTCTTGACAGTCCTAGGAGAGCACTGGCAGTGGGTGTGCTCCCTTCTCTCCTTGGCTCTCAGTAAACTTCTGAGCTCCCAGAGAAGGCTCTACAGAGGTCACAGGGTGCAGACAGAACTGTGCCTTTGATGTAGCTCCAGAGAGAGGCCACTCTCCTTGACCAGTGGCTGGAGCTCTATTTTATGTAGACATTTCCCATCTTTCCTTTTCGTAAAACATTCCTGCAGGAGATAAAGTATTGTACATTTATAGTTTTGGCTTGCCAAGAACATCTCACTAGCTCATCTCATAAATCCCACCAAGCTTCCCTCCAGCAGCAAGTCATAGCCAGTCCTGCCAGGCCTGGGGCAGGCAGGAGTCACTGATGGGCCAGCCCATGGACATCAGGAGGTCACTCTGCACCCTTGGGAGTTTCTGTCTCCTCGTCCTTCCTGCCCTCTGAACTTAGTCTCAGCTTTCCCACAATCAACTCTTACCTCCAGAGATAATTTATTTTCATTCTGTCTCCCTGTCCCCACCCCACCCAGCATTCCAACCTGCTTTGTTATTCTAAATTTACATTAAATGCAAGCTCTTTCTAGTCACTGGTTCAGAAGGCTTCGCGCATGCCTCACTCAAATCACAGTACTTGACATTTATAGATCAAAGCTTGTCTTCTTAGAAAGCCAAGAGACTTGGGTAGATCATTACTCCACAACTAGCCCGGGGTCTCAGCCTGCCTGCCTGCCTTGCAGAGAGATGGGAGGAGTTCTGGGGCCCAGAGCAGGTGGGAGGACAGAAAGGCAGCCCTGTCTTCTCTTTCTACTCTCTCTTCTTCTGCCAGCACTAGGCTCCCTCTGAGATTGGCTCTGGTCTTATCTAGATGCAAGTTCAACTAACACAAACTGTTTCTCTGATTCTGAACTATTTTCTCCTTTGAATGCTCCTCTGGCCTCTCTTTTTCAAGTGTTCTTTGTGCTGTCTGTCAATTACTCTATTTATTCTGAAGCCCCACCTCCCTCCCTATGTTCTCCTTCCTGCTCATCTTTTCCCTTCCTTACAATCTCTCCATCTAACAGGACTACAGGAATAGTAGAATGTTATTGAAGGTTGAGCATTCCCAATCTGAAAATCTAAAATCCAAAATGCTCCAAAATTCAAAATTTTTGAGCGCCAATATGGTACCATAAGTAGAAAATTCCACACATACAGACTTTAACACAACCTTTGTTTCTTGCACAAAATTATTAAAAACACTGTTTAACATTACCTTCATGCTATGTGTATAGGGTATATATGAAACCTAAGTGAATTTTGTATTTATACTTGGGTCCTATCTTTGCATATTATGTATACGCAGATATTCCAAAATCTGAAAGAATCTAAAACCTGAAACACTTCTGACCTGGAGTGTTTGAGATAAGGGATATTCAGCCTGTATCAGAGTTACTTTCAAGGTCAAGCCAGAGACTCTCATGTCACAGGAGAAGAATCCGTGGTCGGCAGGATGCAGTGTCTTGCCAACTTACTCCAGGTAGTAGATGCCAAAGCTACGAATAAAATCTGCAACTGTTACTCCCTAATCAATGCTCTTTTTATAAGAGCATGTTTCTTCTCTTTTCCTTTTGCTTTCGGGAATAGGAATTCTAATCATTGCTTTTTGCTCAAACTTCTGTCTTGGCCTTCTTCAGCTTCTACCTGCATCCCAATCCTGAAGTAGGAGAGAATAGGAGAAACTGAAGGATGAGAGTCTTGATCACCAAGGTGATCAAGTTTGGAGCTTACTTCCAAAGCCGAGTTTCATTTCTGATATAAGATACCACAGGTATGGGTCCTAGGCTGCCTTAAACATCTGGAAAGGTGAACAGTGTTAAAATAACCTGATCTGCCAGATGGAGTGAATATTGAGAAGTATTTTCTGGATAAAGAAGAAAAAAGACATTTTGTTTCTTTCTGAGCCCCCAAGGAACACTGAACTGGAACCCTTTCTCTTGGAAAGGGTGAGGAGATGGGGTGAGGGTAGCACATCAGAGATTTCCAAGTAACTAGAGGAGTTGTGATTCATTTTCTCTCCGGGAATGACGCATATCTGTTTCCTCCCTCCTTCTTCTCAAGAAACAACATCAAAGTTCTGCGTACTGCTGGGCAGCAGGATTGATGCTCCCTCTGGGGAAACTGAAGATGACAAAAAGAAGGAAGGAAGGAGGGAGGGAGAGAGAGAACGAGAGGGAGAGAGCAAGAGCAAGAGAGACACAGAGAGAGAGAGAGAGCGCCAGAGAGCAGGAGAGAGCCCGAGAGAGCCCTCATTGCCTGAGGACGCAGGAAGCCAGTGTAGAGAATTCACTTTTAGTGGCTCTTTGGACAGGGCAGAGGTAATTTTCCAACACGGTAAAAGGCTCCAGTGAGATAAGAGGAAAAGACTGGTTTGGGGATTTCTTGTGTCTTTGTCTTGTCATGCTTTGGGCCTAACCCACTGTAGGCCATTTTACTCCAGGTGCCAAATTCCCTGGGGAGGAAGGTCCCAAAAAACCCCTTGGAGATCAGTATCTTCTGGGAACGTGGCAAGCTTTTCAGAGTCCTGCATTTGAAAGTAATAAGCAGCAAGCAGACAAATTCTCCAACAGATAAGCTGATTTCATCATTGTGTGGGGACCCAACCTAATTAGCCTTGGAGCTGACTAGGAAAAACATGGCTTTTGAGCCATACCGACCTACATTGAAATTCCACATTTCTTTCTTATAACCACTTACTATCTTTGTGGTCTTGGGCAAGGTATAGCAAGGCTGAGTTTCCTCATCTGTAAGATGGGGCTAATAATGCTGATGTCACAGGGCTATTGAGAGCAACACTGGGGGTCCTGAGTGTTTGGCATTATGCTTGGCCCCAGCAGGTGTCCAGGAAATTTCTGTCCTCTTAATGCTTCACTTGCTCCCAATTCCACTTCAGCTCTTCTGCCTCAAAAAATGACCTGGATTAGCTGGAATCCAACAATCTCGAACCCTGTAGTTACTGTTTTTTGTGTTTGACTTTTAGGAGGGCGATAAGGAAAAAGCAAAACTGGATGACAATCTTTAAGGAACATCCTAGAGTCATAAGAACTTGGGTTAGGGCTTGGAATGCCTGGGTCTTCCCCGAGCCCTCTCCTTTGCCCTGAGTGACCCCGGGCAAGCTGCTTCTAATGTGTGGGCCTGGATGATCTCTCCTCTCTCCTCCAGTTCTGCTATTCCCTCTCTCTAACTTCTAAACCCTAACTGACTCAGAGTTCCCCTGTAAGCTCCTTCATCTGCAAATAAGAGGTTTGGTGGAATTTGATCTATTGTCCTGAACAAAATTGCAAAGTGGGATCAGGCATTTTAGAAAATATTTATAAATAGAGAACCCCAGTCAGGCATCCTAGATTACCTTGGGCAGAGTTTTAGAATTATTACTTGCAGGTGGAATGTTGTGGGTGATAGGCTATTTTCTGTTAGTTTGACATAATCCCTGTGCTCTAGGGAATTTGCAGTGTAATACAGATGGTAAAATGTGACCCCCTCAATGGCTTTCCATTCTCCCCAAACCCTTAACACAGTCTGCAGAGCCTTGTTATCTGTCTTCTGCCTCATCCCCTGCCCTGCTTCCCTCTCTGCACTCCGGCCCCACTGGCTTGCTTCTAATTCCTCAAGCGGTGCTCTCCTCTCCTCTCCCAGAGCCTGAAATTCCCTCCTGTGATTACCCTGAAGAACTCTTATTCATCCCTTAGGTGTCATCTCTGATGTCCTTTTCTCCAGAAAGCCTTCCCCAATCCTGCAGACCACGCAGGTTGTTCTGTTCCAGGCTCTTGTTTCCAACTGTACATTTAGCTCTCACCACCATTATCACCAGATCACTTGCCATGTAACCAGTTATTTAACGTCCATCTCCCCTTCATGAACTTCACCTCCATGAGGGTAGTGCTTGTCTTAGTCATCCTGGTGACCCGAGTATACAGCGAAGTACTCTGCCACTGCATGTACCTAATGGATATTTATTATACGGATGAACGAATATGAAAGGTTGAGTTTCACTGCAAGAGCCAGGTTGTCACAATAGACCACAATACCAGGCACCACACAAAGCCTGGTGTATTGTGTGACCACTGAAATAGAGGATGAATGCTGAAGGTTCAGAGGTGTGGCAGCCACTGTAAATCAGCAAGGCTTCCTGGCTGTAGATCATAAGCCTGTGTGGGCCCCTTCATTCCTCTCACATTCCGATTCATCAGGGTTTAAATCTACAGACAGCTCTGCCCAGATTCCTAGGATGTTTTTATGGGCCAGAATACCAACATGAGTCAGCACAGCCCTTGTCGTGCTAAGTTTATCAAATGGCAGATGCTGTGGTATATTGGCTAGAATTTGCTGACCTCTTATGGCTAGGTCATAGTACATGTTCCAACAGCTGTTTTCTAGTATATTCTTAGGGCCATACTTCCAGGATGGTGTTAATCCTCTTACTGACTTACAGTGGACAACTAGCAGTTAACATGCCCTATGAGCAACGTCATCCTTCTGGAATAATCTATAATGCCCAGGGGATCATCCCCTTCAGTACTTTCCATCTCATTGCAGATATTTCACATTAAGGCAGGTACTGGGTGGTGAGCTGTGAGCATTGCTGCCTATAGTGAGTAGGACAGGACCAATGGGGTCAGGGAAATATCAGTGGAAGAGCAGATATGACCCCTGTCTGCAATAAAGACCATCCAAAAATAGGAGGCAGAACATCTGAGAAATTCTGAAAGATCTCTTTGTCATCATCATGTGCTTAATGTGAGTGTTAGTGCTATTTCACCATAAATGATGAATAAGAAATCTTTGTGTTGCTAACTACTCTTCTTAGCTTCATGGAAACAGGCATAGTGACTGTTCTGTATATTCTTTTCTTCCTTTTAAAGTTGAGGTGTAATTGACATACAACAAATTACACGTTTCAAATTACAAATTGGTAAGTTTTGCATATGTATGCATTCACGAAACCATCACCACACTCAAGATAATTAACACGTTCTTTACCCTCATGTTTTCTCATTTGCCCTTGTAGCCCCAGCCCCGTGCTCCCAAGGCTACCCTGTTCTCAGGCAGCCATGAACTGCTTTCTGTCACTGTAGATAAATTTGCATTTCCTAGAATTTTATATAAATGGAATCTTTTTTTTTTTTTTTTTTTTTTTGATATGGCATCCGCTCTGTTGCCCAGGCTGGAGTGCAGTGGTGCGATCGATCTCGGCTCACTGTAACCTCTACCTCCCGGGTTCAAGCGATTTTCCTGCCTCAGCCTCCCGAGTAGCTAGGACCATAGGCACGTGCCACCACACTCGGCTAATTTTTGTATTTTTAGTAGAGACAGGGTTTCACCACATTGACTAGGCTGGTCTCGAACTCCTGACCTCAGGTGATCTGCCCGTCTCAGCCTCCCAAAGTGTTGAGATTATAGGCGTAAGCCACCACTCCTGGCCTATAAATGGAATCTTATAGTATGTGCTGTTTGTTGTCTGGCTTCTTCTACTTAGCATTTTTTTAGATTCATTCATGGTACTGTGTATATTAATAACTAATCCCTTTCTGTGATTAAGCAGTAGTCCATTGTATGGTAAAACATGATTTGTTTATTTATTCATCTGCAGATGGATATTTAGATTGTTTCCAGTTTTTGACTATTACAAATAAAGCAGCTATGAACATCTGCATACAAATATATGGATATATGCTTTAATTTTCTTTGGTAAGTATCTAAAAGTGGAATGGCTGGATCATATGTTTAGTTTCTTAAGAAACCGCCAGTCTGCTTTCCAAAGTGATTGTGCCATTTTACATTCCCACTAGCAGTGTGCAAGAATTCCAGTTGCTCTACATCTGACAACATGTTGTGTGGACAGTCTTTAATTTTAAACATTCCAATGGACGTATAGTAGTGTCTCATTGTGGTTTTAATTTGCATTCCCTAATGACTATTGATGTTGAGCATCTTTTCATGTTCCTGTTTACCATTAGTATAGTTTTGATGAAGTGTATCTCACATCTTTTGTCATTTTAAATTTTTATTTGCCTTTTTTATTATTAGGTTTCGAGAGTACTAAATATAGACTATATAAAATAATTTTATCAGATATGTGATTTGAAAATATTTCCTCTCAGACTATGGCTTGCCTTTGCTATTACCTTAACAGTGTCTTTTAAAGTGTGGCAGTTTTTAATTTTGCTAAAGTCTGTTGTTTTCTTTTATGGATGATTGTTTTGATGTTGTATCTAAGAAACCTTTGTGTAACTCAAAGTTAAAAAGGTTTTATTGTTTATTTTCTTCTGAAAGTCTTATCATTTTACTTTTAGGTCCGTGAACCACTTTCAGTTAATTTTTGTACATGGCATGAGGTATAAATGAAAGCTCCTTTTGTTGCATGTGGCTATCCATTTGTTTCAGCAGCATTTATTGAAAGATTGTATTTTCCCTTCCCAATTGCCTTTGTACCTTGGCAAAAATCACTTGTACATATAGGTGTGGGTCTATTTGTAGAATCTCTCTTAATGTTTCATTGATCTATGTGTCTATCTTTATGCCAACACCATAGTGTATTGATTATCGTAACTTTATAAGTTTTGAAGTCAGGTAGTGTTAGACTTCCAACTTTTTATTTTTTTATATTTCTAAAATAGCCAAAGCATTTTTTTTGCATTTCCATTTGAAGTTTAGAATAATCTTGCCAATTTCTACAAAAAAGCCTGCTGGGATTTTGATTGGGAATGCATTGAATCTATAAGCTAATTTTGGGGAGAATTGAAATCTGTTTTAGTCAGGGTTCTCCAGAGAATGGAACCAATAGGATGTCTGTGTGTGTATATATGTATATATACACATACATTATATATATACACATTTTATATATATACACAATATAAAAATTATATATACATATATGTTCAGATATGTGTATATATAATATATGTCATGTGTATATATATAATGTGTGTGTGTGTGTGTATATATATAAAATGAGGAGCTGGCTTGTGTGATTCTGCAGGCTGACAAGTCCAAGATCTAAATCCAGAGGCCTGAGAATCAAGAGAGCCAATTGTGTGAGTTTCAGTCTGAAAGTGGGAGCAGGCCAATGTCCCACTCAAGCAATCAGGCAGGAGTTCCCTCTTACAGGAAGGTCAGTCTTTTTGTTCTATTCAGGCCTTCAGCTGACTTGACAAGGGGCTCCCATATTAGGGAGGACAATCTGTTTTATTCAGTCTCCCAATTCAAGTGTTCATCTTATCCGAAAACATCCTCATAGATACACCCAGAATAATATTTTACCAAATATCTGGGCACCTAGTTGAGTTGACATAAAATTAACCATCACAATATCTTAAGAATATTCAGTTTTCCATCCCTTGAACAAGGTGCATAGTTTCATTTATTTAGATTTTCTTTAATTTCTTTCTGTAATGTCTTATAGTTTTCAGTGTGTAGGTATGACACATATTTTGTCAGATTTATTGTTAAGTATTTTATATTTGGATGCTATTGTAAATGGTATTGTCTGTTAATTTCACTTTTGATTGTACATTCCTGGTATATCGAAATACAATTATGCATATTGAACTTGTATCCTGCAGCCTTACTAAGGTCACTTAATAGATCTACTACCTTTTTTTTGCAGATTCCAAGGGGGTCTCTATGCAAATAATCACTTTATCTGTAAATAAAGACAGTTTCTTTTTACTTCCTTTACAATACAGATACAATTTAGATGCTTTTAATTTTTTTTCTCTTACTTTACCACACTGGCTAGAACCTTCAGTAAAATGTTGAAGTATTGAGAGCAGACAATTAATTTTGTTTCTGATCTTAGGGGCAAAGTTTCATTCTTTCACCATTAAGTAATAATGTAGTCTGGTGTTGATATTAGCATGATACTAGCCTCTTAACATAAATTTCAAAATGTTCTCTCATCTTCAAATTTTTGCAAGAGATTCAGTAGAATTTATATTGTTTCTTACTTCAATGTTTGGTAAATTTCACTAGTGAAGCTGTGCTTGGAATTTTCTTTATGGGAAGCTTTTAATCACAAATACATTTTCTTTTCAATATGGAGCCATTCAGGTTATCTATTTCTTCTTTAGTGAATTTTGATAGTTTTTATCTTTCAGGGAATTTATCTATTTTATCTAACTTGTCAAACTCATAGGACTAAAGTTTTCCCTTTATTTTCCTTTCAATATTCTTAGAATCCCAGATAATGTGACCTTCCTCACCTATATTCTTGATATAGATAATTGTGTACATCTTTGATTCTAGATCAATCTGGCTAGATGTTTATATATTTTATTGATGGTTCTCAAAAAAACAGCTTTTGGTTCCATTTTTTTTCCTATTGTTTTTCTATTTTGTATTATATTGGTTTTTCTTCTATTTGTCATTTCTTTGGTTATTTTGGGCTTAATCTGCTCTTTTTAAAATTTATTTATTTATTTTTTAGTTTCCTTATGTGAAATCGGGGTACCTTTTTACCTTTTCCCCCCTCAATATGCGCTTTTAGTGCTATAAATGGTAACCTCACAAATTTCTCCTTTGATTTATTCTTTGACCTGTAGATTATTTAGAAGTTTTTTATTTAGCTTTCAAATATTTGGCAAATTTTCAGATTGTTTGATGATTTATTTAATTCTATTGTGTTCAAGTAACATACCTTTTATGACTTGATTCCTTTTAAATTTATTGTGATTTGTTTTGTAGCCCAGAATATGGCTTATTTTGTAAATGATCTATGTGCATTTTAAAAGAATGTATTTTGCTGTTCTTTAGTGGAATGTTCTATCAATGTCAGTTAGGTCAGTTTGACAGTGTTGTTCAAGCCTCTTATATCCTTGATGATTTTTTGTGTTCTTGTTCTGCTCATTATTGAGATTAGGATATTAAAATTTCTCTAAGATATTGAAATAACCCCTCCAGCTTTCTTATGACAAATGTTAGTGTGATATAACTCTTCCCACTTTTACTTTTAATCCATGTGCATCTTTATACATAATGTGTTTCTTGTTGGCAGCAAATAGTTTAGTCTTGCTTTTCTATACAATTTGGAAATATCTGGTTTTAATTGGGTTATTTCAGCCATTTACATTTAACATGATAATTGAGGTAGTTAGATTAATTCTCTTGTATTATCATTTTTTTTGTCCTTTTCTTTCTTTTTCCTTTTTTCCTGTCTTCTTTTGGGTCAATAGAGTAGATTTTATGATTCTATCTTACTTCTTTTGTTGGCTTATACATATAACTCTTTGTTCCTTTATTTTAGTGGTTGCGATATGGCTTATAATATATATCTTTAACTTATCACAGTCTACATTCGAGTGATATAATTCCCATTCACTTATAGTAGTAGTTGCCAAGCGTAAAAAACTTTGCCTCAGGGAAACATTTGGTTGGTAATGTCTGCAGAAATTTTTGGTTGCTACATCTTGGGTGTTGTTATTGGCATCTATTGGGGGCAGGGCACAGGGATGGTTCCAACAGCTTACAAACCACAGGACCATTCCCACAGAACAAAGAATCCTTCATCCCAAATGTCAGTAATGCTGTGTTGAGAAATGCTGAGTATATACTATAGTATATTCTCATTTCCCCTTCATAAGTTTTTTGCTATTGTCATACATTTTACTTTTACAATATTATAAGCCCCATGCTACATTTTAAAATTATTTTTGTTTAAAGTCAATTATCCTTTATGTAGAATTAAGCATTAATTTAAAAATCTTATATACATAATTATGCAGTTACCATTTTTGATGCTTTTCATCTTTATGTAGATCCATATTTCCATCTGGTACACTTTCCCTTTTGCTTGAAGGTCTTCATATTTTGTGTAATATGGATCTGCTTGAAATAAATTCTTTCAGCATTTGCATTTTGTAAAAAAAAATCTTCATTTCAGTTGTTTTTCTGAAAGATGTTTTTACTAGGTATACAATTTTAGTTTTTTTTTTTTCAATACATTAAAGATGTTACTCTGCTTTCTTCTCATTTGCGTTGTTTCTGATAAGAAGTCTGCTGTCATCCTTGATTCCCCCATGTAAAGCATCTTTTCTCTCTTTTTAAAATATTTTTTTCTTTATTACTAGTTTTGAGTAACTTGATTATGTGGGACCTTGATGTAGTTTCCTTTATGTTTCTTACGTTTGGTGTTGGTTGAGATTCTTGGCTATGTGGGTTCAGATTTTCCATCAATTTGTGAAAATTTTGAATATTATTTTTTTCAGGTTTTTCCTGCCTTCTCTTTTTTGGTCATTCCGATTATATTACCCATATGTTAGGCCACTTAACTTTATCGCACAGCTCACTGATGCTCTTTCCATTTTTTTAAAATTGTTTTTCTCTGTGTATTTCATTTTGCATGATGTTTAACACAGTACCTTCAAATTCATTAATCTTATCTTTTGTAGTATCCTATCACCCATTTATCTCATCCAGTATATTTTTTCATCTCAAATATGCTTTTTATATTCACAAGTTTTATTTGGGTCTATTTATCATCCATGTCCGTACTTAAATTTTGAAAAATGAAATAAAATTACAACTCTTTCAGTAACCTTGTCTGCTACTTCTAATATATGTGTCAATTCTGGGTTAGTGTCAATTTATTAATATTTTCCTCTCATTATGAGTCATAATTTTTTGTTTCTTGGCATACATGTAATCTTTGGATGCCAGAGATTTTGAATTTTATCTTATTAAGTGCTGAATATTTTTGTAATCTTACAAATATTTGTGAATGTTGTTCTGGCATACCATTAAATTATTTGTCAACAGTTCATATGTTTGAGTTCTTCTGTTAAGATTTGTTAGAATCAGATTCACATTTATTCTAGGTCTGATTATGCCTCACTCCTGGGGCAAGATTCTCTTAATACTCTATTCAATGTGAATTATGAGCTTTCCAGTCTGGCTAATAAGAAAAGGCACTATTCCCAGGACTGTGCAAACTTCAGACACTGTTCTTTCTAATCCTTTAAGGTGGTTCTTTAACTGGCTTTGATTAGTTCCCTCAAACACAGGCACCTGATCTTGACTCTGCAGCATGTTAGAAGGGGCACTCTGTTGATCTCCTGGATTGTCTCCCTTTGCCAGCCTCTCTTCCCTTGTACTCTCCCATATGAACTCTAGCCACCTTGGTCTACCTGGACTCTCAGATGCATCTCCTCAAGTCAGAAAGTTATGCGCACTACCTGTGCTTTTTTGCCCTGTGCCAAGACCTACAAACCCTAAGTCAGTAAGCTGGGGCAATCAGAGTTCACTTCATTTGTTCCCGTATCTCGGGGGTCACTAACATTTTTGCCTGGTGTCTAGTGTCTTGACAACTGTTGTTTCATATATTTTGTCTCAATTTTTTTTTTTTTTTTGAGACGGAGTCTCGCTCTGCCGCCCAGGCTGGAGTGCAGTGGCGCGATCTTGGCTCACTGCAAGCTCCGCCTCCGGGGTTCACGCCATTCTCCTGCCTCAGCCTGCCAAGTAGCTGGGACTACAGACGCCCGCCACCGCGCCCGGCTAATTTTTTTTGTATTTTAGTAGAGACGGGGTTTTACTGTGGTCTCGATCTCCTGACCTTGTGATCCGCCCGCCTCGGCCTCCCAAAGTGCTGGGATTACAGACGTGAGCCACCGCACCCGGCTATTTTGTCTCTATTTTTTGGTTATTTCAGATAAGACACTAAATCCATTACTTGTTACTTCCCCTTAGCCACGAGCAGACATCTGACTATTCTATATCTTGACTGTCGTAGTTTTCATGACTGCACACATTTGTCAATATCCATAGAATGGTACATGGTATGATTTGGCTCTGTGTCCCCACCCAAATCTCATCTCAAATTGTTATCCCCACATGTCAAGGGAGGGACCTGGCAGGAGGTGTTTGGATCATGGGATTGGTCCCCCCGCATGCTGCTCTTGTGATAGTGAGTGAATTCTCATGAGATCTGATGGTTTAAAAGTGTTTGGTAGTTCTCCCCTCATTCTCTCTACTGCCTCCATGTAAGACATGCCTTGCTTCCCCTTCACCTTCTGCCATGATTGTAAGTTTCCTGAGACCTCACTAGCCATGCAGCACTGTGAGTCAATTAAATCTCTCTTCTTTATAAATTACCCAGTCTCAGGTAGTTCTTTTTAGCAGTGTGAAAATGGACTAATACAGAAAATTGGTATTGAGGTAGTGGGGCATTACTGTAAAGATACTTGAGAATATGGAAGCAACTTTGTAACTGGGTAACTGACAGAGGTTGGAACAGTTTGGAGGGCTCAGAAGAAGACAGGAAGATGAGGGAAAACTGGAAACTTCTTAGATATTTGTTGAATGGCTGTGACCAAAATGCTGATAGTGATATAGAAAATGAAGTCCAAGCTGAGGTAGTCTCAGATGGAGATGAGGAACTTGTTGGAACTGGAGTGAAGGTGACTCTTGCTATGCTTTAGCAAGGAGACTGGTGGGATTTTGCTCCTGCCCTAGATATCTGTGGAACTTTGAACTTGAGAGAGATGATTAGGGTATTTGGCTGAATAAATTTCTAAGAAGCAAAGCATTCAAGATGTGACTTGGCTTTTTCTAAAAGCATACAGTCATATACATTCACAAAGAGATTGTTTGAAATTGGAACTTATGTTTAATAGGGAAGCAGAGCATAAAAGTTTTGAAAATTTGCAGTGCCTGTACCCTCATTGTATCTTGGAAGTAACTAGCTTCTTTTTGATTTTACAGGCTCATAGATAGAAGGGACTTGCCTTGTCTCAGATGAGATTTTGGACTTAGACTTTTGAGTTAATGCTAGAATGAGTTAAGATTTTGGGTGAGACAGGTAGATCTTCTGAGGTCAGGAGTTTGAGACCAGCCTGATCAACATGGTGAAACCCCATCTCTACTAAAACTACACAAATTAGCAGGGCATGGTGGTGCACATCTGTAGTCTCAGCTACTCTGGAGGCTGAGGCAGGAGAATTACTTGAACCCGGGAGGTGAAGGTTGCAGTGAGCTGAGGTCACACCACTGTACTCCATTCTGGGTGTCAGAGTGAGACATCATCTGAAAAAAAAGAAAAGAAAGAAAGAAAAGACTTTGGAGGACTGTTGGGAAGGCATAATTAGCTTTGAAATGTGAAAACGACGTGAGATTTGGGAGGGGCCAGGAGTGGAATGATACTGTTTGGCTCTGTGTCCCCACCCAAATCTCATCTCAAATTATAATCCCCATGTGTTGAGGGAGGGACCTGGTGGGAGTGTGTTCTCATGAGATCTGATGGTTTAAAAGTGTTTGGAAGTTTCTCTCTCTCTCTCTCTCTCTTTCTCCGACTGCCATGTAAGAGGTGCCTTACATCCCCTTCACCTTCTGCCATCATTGTAAGTTTCCTGAGGCCTCCCCAGCCATGTAGAACTGTGAGCCAATTAAACCTCTTTCCTTTATAAATTACCCAATCTCAGGTAGTTCTTTATAGCAGTGTGAAAACAGACTAACAAAGTACATTAGTAAAGGGTGAATTTTACTATGAAATTTGTTTCTCAACTTAAGAAGATATTTTAAAGTGTCTCATGTTATAGTGAATGTTTTAAAGGTTATAGGGTTAATAATCCTGAGTCCTAGGTGTCACTTATGCACAGACCAGCTATGTGAGTTTGTGCAAGTCACTTGATCATCACTAGACTATTTTCTTCATCTTTTAGGTGAGGTTTATAATGCTTGCTGCTTTGTAGGGTTACAGAGGGAATAATGTTAGATGATGCATGAACATGGTTTTGTTAAATTGCATTTTCATGTATTTCCCATCTGGCATTGCTTTCATAATTTTTTCTGTTTTATCTGTCTTCTTTGTCAGACTAAGATTCATGAGGGCAAAGTCCAAATTGGTTTGTTTACCTCTGTATCTTCACATATCATTGTGAATTAAATGAATATTTGAACATTGAAAATTAAGTGCTATTACTATATAGAAATGCAATTTGTCTTATAGATAGGATATACTTTATTAAGACACTTCAAAAAATCAAAGTTCCTCTTCACAAAGTTATATAGCTTATGAAACTCAGTGTGGATGACTGAGATTGGTGGTTTAGGGTTTACCTTTTTCGTTTTCCTTTTTGCTTCAGGTTAATCTTTTTCGCTACAGGGGGAGCAAAGCCTTAGAATTCCCCCTCACTGGCAAGATATTATGTTTCTGCATGTCAATTTATTACCGTTATCTTCTACATTTTTATTTGGAAATAAACGTATAAAGATAGCACAGAGGGTTATCGTGTATTCTTCTCTAAGCTTCTCTTAATGTTAATGTTTCACATAACCATGGTACAGTTATTAAAACTAAAAAATTAACATTGGCATAACAATATTAGCTAGACCACAGACTTCAGTTGAATTTCATCTTTTTTTTTTCACTAATGCCCTTATCTCTTTCATGATCCAATACAGGATACCACATTGCATTTAGTCATTATGTCTCTTTAATCTCTTCTAATCTGTGACAGTTTCTTAGTCTTTCCTTGTTTTTTATGACTGACATTTTGAAGAGGACTGATCGGGTGTCTTGGTAAAGTGTTCTTCGATTTGGGTTTGTCTAGTGGTTCCTCATTATTAGGGCTATGAATTTGGGGGAAGAATACCACAGAGATGAAGTGCCTTCTTCATCACATCACATTAGCATCCACATGATATTCAACGTGACTTGTTACCGGTGATATTCACCTTAATTACTTGGTTAGGGTAGTATCTGTCAGGTTACTTTTTTTCCTTTATCATAGCCTATTTGTTAGAAATAAATCAGTCACTGAGTCTATGAACACTCCTGGGGAAGGGAATTAAATTCTACCTTCTAGAGAGAGAAGTAGCAAAGAATTGTACACATATGTTAAATCACAACAACAGTTTATAAATAATTTGGGGTATATAATTTGAGGCTATGTAAATATCATAGCATCTCCTTAAACTTTCTCTACTAATTTTGCCATTCACCTGTGGTTGCCTGCAGCACCCACTACTGTGGTTTTCTAGTGGTGAATTTCTATTTCTTTGATTTCTTCTACAGTTAATGTTTAGATTTTTTTATTAGAAAAATTTTCCCCTCTCCCTCATTTATTTGTTCAATAATTTATTTATATCAGTAGGAACTCATGGATATTTATTTTATTCTTTATTTTTTAATCCAATGCTATAATTATCTATTTTATTCCAGTTTTGGCCATTGAGAACTTTTCCATGTTGACTCCTGTGTCCCTTTAGATACACCCTGTGCTGGTTGATCTTTGAGTGCCTTGTACAACATTCTTGACAGAGCCCACACTTTTTGTAGGACATCTTAGACACTTTATACACCAGACAATGTGACTCACCCACTCAACATCTCTGAAGTAAATTGCCATGAGAGACAGGACTTTGAAAATGAATGATGCTAAAAAAATGATTTGGCTGTCCAGACTTTACTTATGCACATAAGTGAACACAGACTCCATTTTTCTCTTTTTACTATGACTTTTGCTTCACATTCTCAAGACTGACTCTTGTGCTCCTATCTCAACAACTTCCACAGGCTGAATCTAATCCTTTCTCTGTTGCATGTTGATGTACAGCTGTGAAGATAACTGGACTTCACCATGCTTTTTGGGAAGCGTAGATGGTAGTGAAATTTGAAAGCAGGGGATAGAGGAAGAGGATTATCTTGCCCAGCACAATGGATCAACTTCTCTACAATCTGCTCACATGCAATTGAAAGTAATGGATGGGCCGGGCAAAGTGGCTCACGCCTGTAATCCCAGCACTTTGAGAGGCTGAGGCGGGTAGATCATGAGGTCAGGAGTTTGAGACCAGCCTGGCTAACATGATGAAACCCCATCTCTACTAAAAATATAAAAATTAGCCAGGTGTGGTAGCTCACACTTGTAGTCCCAGCTACTTGGGAGGCCGAGGCAGGAGAATCACTTGAACCTGGGAGGCAGAGAGCCGACATTGTGCCACTGCACTCCAGTCTGGGTGACAGAGGGAGAGTTCATCTCAAAAAAAAAAAAAAAAAAAAAAAAAGAAAGAAAGAAAGTAGCGGATAGTTTTTTGACTGGGTCAGAATTCTCAGTGTGTTTCCAGAGAAGTAAAGTCAAGCAGAGAGAAAAATAAAAGGAGTTATTCAATCTGATATATAAAGCCTCCTACTATTTGCTACCTCTCTATCTCACTACTCTACAGCAAGACGTTTCATGGCTGGGCTTTCTCTGAACTGGACTATGGGCAAGTTCTCCAAGATAACCAGCTCCTGTCTCTCTAGCTATGTCTTTAAGATCTTATGAGAAAGTAGAAACCGTAGTTCATCATGTGGTGGTATTGCCTACTTGAATTTATATAACTACTTGGGCTGAGGTTCCTTAGTGAGTGTACTTTTTCACTAGCCTGTCTGAACTGAACAGTGCCTTTGGCATTGACTGTATGCCACTGGATGTCCTTAGTGGTTGTACATGTACAGAGCAGAAGGGAAACAACCAGGGCAATCTGGGCTTCTGAATGGTTCCATTCATTCCATGGAGGCATAACCTCCTGCCTGACAGCCTTCCCACATCCATTTCCGTTTCCTCCCTGGTTCCCCACAGCTCTGCAACTTCAGCCTTCCATCCTTCTGCCATGTGGGCTATATCCAGTCCAAGTTTATTTAGGCACAGTCTCTTTCTTCATACACATGTGTATGTTGGGTTTTTCAAGGCATCCAGCATTCTTTCCTCACTAGCTACCCTTTTTCCACAATTGACAGCATTTGGACTCAAACAGGGAAAAAAAAAAAAAAAAGCCCTCTTCCGCTCCTGGGGCAGCACCTGCCTTAGCTTCCAGAGCTCTCCTGCTCCATTCTGTTGATCTTGGGTAAACCGTGGAACTGGATATGGTGGAACGGAATTTCTGGGTCATTTACCCGAGCGGTTTGTATCCTTTGGACTTCTCCCAGCCAGCCCGTTGAATCTCAGGTAAGGTTCAAATGCTTTTTTCTGACCTCTTGTGGCTCATAAATTTCAACTTATGTGTGAGCTATGTGTCCACATTCCTTGATTTGCTTTGACTCACATCAAAGAGGTAGTTACAGCTGATGAGTGACCCATTAAAACAACCATTATGAATATTTTAAAAAACATACACACTTCTATGTATGCATACCCATTTATCTACACTTGTTTTTCATTGACAAACCAGAGAAGCATGTATCATGCCCAGATAATCCTAAATTAATCACTTGTTCATTCAAAAGCCATTTCCAGGGCAACTAGCTTCTCTAGATAGCCAGTATTGTGGCCATGAGGCCACTACCATAAACTCTTGAATGAATTTAACCACTCAACAAACACTGACTGAGCATCAGTTGTGGGCCAATCTCTATTCTATGTTCCAGGATGGAAAGGATACACAGGACAGGACAAAATCCTTCCCCTTAAGAACTCACATTTTAGGCTGGGCATGGTGGCTCATGCCTGTAATCCCAGCACTTTGGGAGGCCGAGGTGAGCAGGTTGCTTGAGGTCAGGAGTTTGAGATCAGCCTGGCCAACATGGTGAAACCTCGTCTCACCTAAAAATACAAAAATTAGCCGGGTGTAGTGGTGGGCACCTGTAATCCCAGCTACTCCGTAGGCTGAGGCAGGAGAATCACTGCAACCCGGGAGGCGGAGGTTGTAGTGAGCTGAGATCATGCCACTGCTCTCCAGCCTGGGTGACAGAGTGAGACAGACTCACTCTCAAATAAAAGAACTCAGATTCTAGTTTACTCATATAAAGTGTAAAGGAATAAAGGGGGAAGAATGCTAACACTTGTGTTGAGTGCTGTGTAGAATATAATAAACTCTCACAATCATCAGTAATTAAATGTAATTAAATTCTCACAATCATCAGATTATTGATAATTAATCAGCATTGTTGATACTATTATGTCTTCTTCTCAAGGCCTTCTAGTTTTCCCATCTGTTTCATTTCTCAGTCTCTTTATCTATAACAAAGTTTACACAGACGAGACAGAATGTAACCAAATATGCAGTGAAATAGGTGCTAAATAGAGATATAGTCAAGAGCTAAAGGTTGGAAAAGAGACAGTGCTCACCATCCAGGCAGGTAAGGATCTTCAAATTTTATCGTGCATAAAGATTACCTGGGAAGTTTGTTTGAAGTGTTGATCCCTGGGATTCAGCTTTAGAGATTCTGATTCAGTAGTTTTAGTAGGGAACCAAGGATCTGCATTTTTTAAAATGCCCCAAATTATTCTAGTGGAGGGGATCTTCAGACCACTTTGACAACTGGTCTAGAGTCCAAAGTGGTCACATTTATTTTTACTGATATTCTAGTGTATGAAATATTATTGCAGAGGGATTTATCAATCCATTTCTTAATTTTTTTTAAAGTATCACATGATTTAACACCTTAATGTGAATTACATCAGCTGCATTGATCCTTGACAGAAATGGTGAGGCCACAGCAGCATAAAACACAAGGTGAGAGTCGTGAGTGGTGGGGGAAAGCAAAGACCCCATTTCCAGTGCTTGTCTGAGTGACAGTGACAGGCTCTGCCTGAGACTTTCTCACAAGCCACTGCTTCATGTCTACAGGCAAAGAGGTGAAGTATCTAGAGACTAGCTAGGTACCTCCTGCTTAGTTTATTTTGTCTCAGACCTACCTCATGCACCATTCCCTCTGTGTTCTATTCTGAACTGTTTCTCTCTACTCTGATCAGATGCCTCTCAGAGTTCTGTCTCCCTAGAGCCTTTGCAGACTTCCAGAAATAATGTTTCCTTTTCAAATCATCTCGGGAAATTCTCAGGCCTTTTGTGTATAGGGTTGACCCTGTGCGCCTAGATATGCTATTGATTATATATATGATTCTTAGCCCACAAACCTCGGTGTACAAGAAACATTGCGTCTATTTTCCTTAAATAACTAGAAATACAACTCTGATTCATCATCGCTTCAGGTTGTTGGGAAATTCAAGCTAACATCTGGGTGTTCCTGAGATTTCAGAGTTCCAAAGTCTCTGAGATTTCAAAGTTCCAGAACTTTGGGGCGACCCTGCTGGTCATGAAAAATGACCCACTCTGGTAGGGCTGCCAGTCATTCTTTTACGTCATTTCTTCAAGTTCGGTGACTCTGCTTATTTGTGCTGCTCCAAGAACATGGGAACTTTAGGGGAGAATGGGCACTCATTGCACGTGCAGTAAATTCCCCTGGTGTGCGCACCCAGCTATCTCCTCTGAGTTGTTTCATAGTACCCCAAACACTGCTCCCAAAAAGCAGGACATGGGCCATTCCTCATGGTGGATGCCAGAACCATTTGTTTGAATAGTTTAGGCTTAGTTTGAAGTGAAGCTGAAACTGAGGGCCAACTTCTTTTGTCTGTTGTGTACGTCACTGAGGGAAGAAATAAAAAGTTTTGGGTTTTTGTTTGCAATTAGAGAGGAGGGAAAATAATTTCTCTTTTTGACTGCTTCCTTGAGAAAAACTATTGACTTTGAAAATTTACAACATACTAGGACTTGGACCTATTACTCTATTTAATCCTCTAACACATCTATGGGAAGATAGTAACCTCCAGATTTTACAATTACAGGAAAAGAAACAGAGACTGAGAAAGGATAAGAAACTTGCCTAATTAAAAAAAATAAGTACAGAAAAGTGAAGTTACTTGCCAATGCTAGAGTCACCATGGCTCTCTCGACTCTGAGGCCAAGGTTTGTTTCCTCACATCATTATTGGTCTGTCTGCCATTGCTACAAAATTGACTAAAAGAATATTTCTCGAAAACTCACATTCTTTAGGGACCAATACACAGTTAGGTTGTGAAACTGTTTACCCATTTACAAGGACAGCTGTAAAAGATCTTTAATATTTGGAAAATCACATTTCAGCACAAGTCTAAGATTTTTCAGTCAACGATTTATTTTGTTATTGCTTATGGGTATCACTTGTATAAGGAAAATCATGTTTTGAATCCAAGATTACCACAAACATTGAGTTTCAATCCCTACATCTCTTAGACTTCTCTTTCTGAAGCAAAATGTATACTATATTGCAAAAAGCGATAAAATTTGTCTTCATGTGCAAAATGATGCTTATGTTTTGATGGACATCCTTTCATGTGCAAAGGATTTGTCCTTTAGTATGTGTTCTATTCTCAAAGTGGTCTATGGCTGAATCACCCCAGACGGATGCATAGCCTTGTGCAACTTCAGATTTTCCAGAGGAAAGAAATACTTCTACTTTTTTTCCTCTGTTACCTCCCACTCCTTTATCTTAGGCATGCTTACCTGTCCAACTTCCATCTTGCCTGCTGTGATTTCAGCAGTTTTTCCTCACGTTACATCTTCAGAAAAGACAGAGAACAGCTGGCCTCCTCTCTGCATATAATTACTCCTCTGAGATTTGAATACTGCTATTCATTTCCTTGCCTTTAGTGAAATAAATTTTTTGCTGGACATTTTGGAGAGCCCTCCAGATGCAGCTTTTAATAAAATATCCATAAACTGGAGTAAAGCCACTAGATAGGAGATGACCTCTGTTGGAACCAAAGCATAATCAGGACCACACAATTCAAAGGCCAAACTCATCTGGAAGGGTGCAGGCTGGTGGGACAGCCATGGTTTTTGTTTTTAACTAGGTAGTGTTTTATTCCAATCAATACAGTTAGAACTGTTAGTCAATGGCAAGGTGTTGACACTATTTATGTTTACTCTCAAATAATTAACTCTAAAGGGAAATAGATTTAGATATGAAGAAATTACAGTGAGGAGAGCAAATGAAGATGTAGGAGGCTTCATAATTTGTATTCGTGTTCTTGTAACTTCCAAATTCAGTCACCTCACAATGATTTATTGAGTGCATACTATGTCCCAGGCACTGTCCTAGGCACCAAGGCTATAGTAATGACAAGAAATAAGTCATCATTATTATTATCTCCTTAAAGTGAATATCAAGTTCCCACAAACAAATCTTAGTCACAATCCCTGCTCCTTAAGAACTTTTAGAGCAAGACAGAAACACTCATGTAAATTCATTCAAAGAAAATAGAAAAAGCACAACAAACAAAAACCCCCCAAAGAATGATAGGCAACCCAGTCTTTGAAGAAGCTGGGAATGGAATAATATCCTCTTACAACTGGAGAGTGCCAGAGGGAACAAGGGAAAAGGCCCTGAGTTCTTGGTGTATTCGAGGAAAAGCCAGGAGGACAATGGACCAGGAACACTGTCAGAGATGGGATTGGTAGGAGATAGGATAGGAGAGAGCCAGAGGCTGGGCTGTGGAGGGCCTTGCAGACCAAGGTCCAAACTGTTGGAAGCCACACATGAGAATAGGAGTCTCTGAGAGGGCAAGGATTTGGGAAGAGAGCACAGACACTGGAGTCAGGTTGATTTGTGTTTCAATCCAAGATCTGCCACTTACTGCGAATTGGGAAAGTTCAATAATCTCTTTGAATTTTGACTTCTTCATAGGAAAATGGGGAACTATAAACTTAAGAGAATATTTTTGACCATTAAAAAGGTAAAGATGAAAATTGAATGGTAGCGAGCGCAGTGACCCTAAATAAATGCAGCTGTTACTGCTTTCTGCTGTTAGGTAGTATTTAGATACGCTGTGACATTATTGTTTCCAGTTTCTAGTTGTAGGAACTGCATAAAGATTAGTGGTGAATCATCACTAATAAGTGTGGTCATGTGCCACATAATGATGTTTTGGTCAGTGACGGACTGCATATAAGATGGTGGTCTTATAAGATTATATATTACAGTATTATAAGGTTATACTACTGTATTTTTACTGTTTAGATATACAGATGGTTAATGTTGTGTTACAGCTGTCTACAGTGTTCCCTACAGTACCATGCTGTACAGGTTTGTAGCCTTGGTGCAATAGACTATACCATATGGCCTAGGTGTGTCCTAGGCCATACCATCTAGGTTTGTGTCAGTACACTTTATGATGTTCATACAATGACAAAATCACCTAACAACACACTTCTCAGAATGTTTATCCACCGTTAAACAATGCATGGCTGTAGCTGGATTAGGATTCAAACCGAAATTTGTCTGACTCCTAAACCTTCCCTTTTCTCTCTGCCTTACTTGATAATACTAAGACTGAAGTTCTTAGGAGCCAGTAGACCTCAATCCTGAAGGCAATTTGGAGGTGGACCAGTCAGAATAGAAACAAGAATCAACAACTTGAGTCTTCCAGCTTGTATTGGGCTTACGCAGTGGTCAAGTTTCCTGGGCCAGTGTCAGGGGAGGTAATGTCAGAGTGTCTCCCCCTTCAAGATACTCAATGAGAGGACACAGAGGCATATGTCCTGATTGCTTTAGACATCCAAATGCCCAAAGCAGGAGACCAGACAGGCTGGCATCTTGGCCTCGGCATACTCTTCTGTTGTTATGAGATATTGAGCATATTGCTCCTTGCACTAGAAGGATCGGATGTGATTTACTCGCTAGTGATTGCTCAAAATCCATGAACCTTCAACTTACATCTTTTCAGCCTCACAAAAATTCCCAGCTGCCTCTGTGTCTGTGTCTCATTTCCCTACAGGTGCAACATGGGAAAGGAGGACTACAAGGTTAACTTTAGAATAACCACTGGGGAACTACCTGATATAGGAAGGGGAAGCAGTAATACAAAGGTTTTGTGAAAACAATTTTGGTGGTCTGGCCAGGCTCCTTCTAGGACACCTCACACCCAGAGGGAGCAGTCCTGGCCTACGTCAAGTAGTGTCCCATGGGAGAGGGTTTTGGGAGGATTACATACCGGTGACTCTCTGTTACCCGGAAACTCATGAGACTGGCTTCTGTGACATAAAAAAGCATGATGTCTGCCCAAAGTTAAGAGTTTCTATGATCTGTTTGGGGTTTGGGAATGCTACAAGAGGTTTTTATAGCAGGCTGGTACTTAAATTTGGAGAGACTCTAGGCAGCACAGCAGCCAGGATCCCAGGGTTCCTATAAACAGCAGAGTTGTTGTGATGTCCAGTTGAAACCATGCAAGCAAAGAGCTTAGCAAAGGGCCCGCCATATGAAAGTGTTCAATAAGTGGAAAGAGGAGGGGGATGTGTAAATTTTTCAGAAGGAGGGAATTAATTTGAGCTTGCAGTGACCTGAGGCTGTTGTATTCCTGTATTAGTCCATTTTCATGCTGCTGACAAAGACATACCCAAGACTGGGTAATTTATAAAGAAAAAGAGGTTTAATGAACTCACAGTTCCATGTAAGGCTGGGGAGGCCTCACAATCATGGCAGAGGGCAAAAGGCACGTCTTCCATGGCTGCAGGCAAAGAGAGAATGAGAGCTTGTGCAGGGAAACTGCTCCTTATGAAACCATCGGATCTCCTGAGACTTATTCACTGTCATGAGAACAGCACAGGAAAGACCTGCCCCCATGATTCAATTATCTTCCACCAGGTCCCTCCCATGACATGTAAGAACTGTGGGAGCTTCAATTCATGATGAGATTTGGGTGGGGACACCGCCAAACCGTATCAATTTCTGTCCACCCTCTTCACATCTTTTAGAAAAGTTTAATGAGCCCAGTTTACTGACTAGGTTACTTGGAAATGGCTAAGGTCCTTTTGGGGTAGACTGGATCTGTTCAAGGGAAGTAAAGAAAGAGTGGAAGGTGGTGTTAATGTGTTAATAATAACAATGTGATTCCATAATGCCATTCTTCAAAGTGTAATTGATTGAACACCTAGAGTGTATTAGGTACATCATAAAGGATCACATATAATCCCCAACATTTCATTGTCTGCTCACACTGAATAAATGAGGAAACCCAATCTCAAACAGGCTGTGCAACTTGTCTATGAGAGAGGAGGACCTGGAACTCTGATCCTAGCCTGTCTGATTCAGAAGCCCAGGTGAGGCTAGTACAGCAAGGGAGAAGGCTATGAAGGGGGTAGGGAGCAGGAGGCATGGCAGGCACTTTGGTCCTTGCTATAAGTTTTGGCATGCAAGAGCTTTTGCAAAGCAGCACTAGAAATCACCCAAAGGAAGCCATTTGTAAGATCTTGTGTGGATCAGGCCTATGGGTGTATCACCTTACTCCTTTTCCAGTCAACAATTCTCAAGTCATCTTGTTCATGTCTCTCATTCAGATTGGGCTGCTATGAAGAGGACAGGCAGGGCAGGAAAGCATAAAACAACTGGATAGAAAAGTAATAATTTAGGCTTTTTTTCAAAGAGAAGATAGAGGAGATTAACTGTTTTAGATAACCTAACACATGTAAAAAAATATGCTTAGGGGCTTGAGTTTATTTTAACCACAGCATGTTTCCTCTCACAGCTGATGTAGTAGCAGGGAATAACTTAGCAGCGCTAGAACAAAGTTATGCAGTGTGGTGGGGGAGTTTCTCTATTTCCTTGTTTTCAGTTCCTGAAGAATCAAACCTTCTGTGTAGGCTGCCTGACATAGGCCATGGCCTTGTTAATGTCTCCTTAATTAACAAAGGGATTTTTATTTATCCAGTGCAAAGCTTTTCTTACCTCCTCTCCCTATCCCCCAAACCAGCCATGCAAGTCAGCACGTACTGAGACCTCAAAGAAACCCAACAGTGGACTTAAAAGAATCCATGCAGCCAACTGAAGAGGAGTTTAATAAGCTTGGCCTTTCTTTTTCTTCTTCTTGTATTCAGCTTCTAAAAAGACTCTAAATGTGTTGGCTGCAGGAAAATTCTGGGACTCTGAGAGATCCAGGAGATGGAGGGCAGTAGGGGAGTTGGAGATGGTAAGGGGTGTATTGCAAAGGTAACTAGAAGTGTGGCTTGAACCACAGCAGGGGATTGGACGATTCAGAATTGCCACAGTCTCATGCTCATGGAAAAAACTTGGCAAAGTATAGCCAGAAATGTAGGCCTAGGTTTTCAGCCCCTAGGACTTCAAACTGCCTATGTTTCCTTCCCCAAAAAGCCTCAGGCTAGCTTTAATCTGTTTTTCAGAGAGTCACAGGCTGGTCAGGTGGAAATGGACTTTGACCTGCAGGCTATCTGCAGGCTGAGTTGGAAGCCCAGGTGAGGATGGTAGAGCAAAGACAGGTACTTTGATTCTTGCTATAAACTTTGGTATGCAAGGAGCTTTAGCAAAGCAGCACTAGAAATTACTCAAAGGGAGCCATTTTTAAAGTCTTGTGGGGACCAGGGCTATGGCTCTCTGAATAGTGATGAAGCCCTTTTAGGTTGTCAGCCTCTTGGGAGTAGCCCTACTCCTGGCAGACAGCACTGAAGCTGTCAGGAGAATCTGTGTTCTAATTGGCAGCCTCCATGTATTCCAGAGAGGGAGGAGGGCCCACATTCTCCAGAGAGATAGTGAGATGAGGGAGGTGCCAGGTTTTCTGTGATCTTTGACTCTCAGCTGAATTACTGGGGAGAGAACCAGCTATAAAGACCATAAAATTACTTTGGTAATCCCCTCTGAAAGCCATCTATTAGAAAATAAAAAGGGAGAAAAGATGATAACAAAGTAGGAAATGATTCCCAGGGATCCCTGGGCCCCTGTGTTTGAGAATCTTTTGTAAAAGCTTCCCTTACCACCCCTGGTGAAGTCATTAGAATATAGAGGGAGGAAATCCAGAGTTTCCTGGCTGTCAGCAGGCGACACATCAGACTGCCCATCTGTTGAGTTACCAGCAGTGGTAGAGACATTTAGTGCTCACTTATTATTCAGGTGCTCCCTTTGCAGTTGGATTGGACCCATTTGATTAGTTCTAGCTGATAGCTGTGATCAGCAATGATCTGTGCCATATTGGGGTCAAAGCAGTAAACAGGCATTGTGCTACCTCAGTCTTTCTTTACGTTGCTGGGGCAACCATGAAAGCATACTTTACGTATGCTGAGATGAAGAGACAACTTGATCCTTGAGTCGTTGGTGAGAAAAGAACCCTTACCAAGTTACACTGGATTTCGAGTGAGTGAGAATTTAACTTTTTGTTGTGCTGAGGCACAGAGATTAGGAGTTTGACTGTGCCAAGTACTAACAATAATTATCATGATTAAAAGGATGGTGTCAGTGCCATGCTGTTTTTTTGTGTTGTTTTTTGTTTTGTTTTGTTTGTTTCCCTAGGGACAATTTTCCGGCATGCAAGTGTTTCTCCAGAATTGGCTGGTGGAGACCTGGCTCCATCTAGTCTTGTAAAGCCTCCACAATTTTTTGTAAGGTTCTTTTGTGGAAGCTCTGAGTATTATCCAATCCCAAAAGAATATCTCTAGATTGTTAAGATCTCTTCTACTCAACAATTGGAAAGCACTTCCTATATGTCCAGATAGCTCTTACTGATGCTAGTCTACCAATCTTCTGGCTGCCCCAGCCACAAACCATAGATATGATTGCATTGATTCATTCAACAGGGATGTGTTTGGTACCTGCAAAGGTCCAGACAATCTTCTGACATTTGGCCTGCTTCATGGCCCTGCCCCTGTTCTTGAAAGACGGTGATTATCTGCCATAATAGAAGGCACCATACCCAGGAGCTGAGCTAGATGCTGACATATATCAATGATCTCCTCCCAATTTCCCAAGAACTTGTTAGATAAGAATTCTTTCTTTGTCTTTTCTTACAGATAAGGAGACTGACTTCCAGAGAACCTCCTGGTCACAAAGCCAGGAACTGCACAGCCTTCTCAGCTCCTGATTCCATGACTTCTGTACTCTTTTCAGGAAACATAGATATTCCAAGATTGCTTCCCAGATTAGTCATGATGAGGTTCTGAGAATATGGATATTCTTTCTGTGGTCAACTTTGCTCAGTAATCACAGACCTCTCCCACTGGTCATGGGTCTTCTGATTAAGAACTATAGGACAAGAGAAGATATTTCCCAAGAATCATAAAGCAAATGTTCATTTCTAAGAGACATGAATGTGCTACTCATAGATTCTGTCATAGATTTTGAGGAAATCTGGCCTAGGCCCTTGACTTCTTCTGGAATCATAGCTAACCTTGTTCTGACCACTTTTACCCATTAAGTGGATTTGTTGAGGAGGAGATGAATCCTATGATCTCTTTGGATGTCTATTTTCCATAGGCTTTCTTGTGTTGGCTGGCAGGTAGATTTTGTTTAACTTAACTCCTCTTGTTAACATTTTGGCAGTTCCAAAAAGTTAACTTAAGAGAAGTTAAGCAGAAACCCAATGCCAATGGAATCCAGAAGGCTTTGTCCACACTGCAAGACCACTTCTTAGGTAGAAAATAAGGAGAAGAGCATGTCCAAAGCCAAGAAAAGAATGAAGCCAGACTGTTTATCCCTATATTTTCTTTCTGTCTCACTCTACTTCTCTTTCATTCTAACCCTGAAATTGTGTCCATCTTGAGAGATCAGAAATGGCAAAATGTCAGGTCTCCATTCTAAGAGCATTTTCTTTGATTTGGGCTTTGGTAATGAAGGAGAGTTACCATAAATTAATCCATCAAAGGGGTACTATAAAATAGGTCTGTGGCCTGGTGTGAAGTTTTAGTAATAATGATTACTGGATGGGAGATGGGGTGAAAGGTGGGAATTAAATGAAATTTTCCAAAGTCAAAAGCAATATTCTACAAGCCAAAATGCAAGAGAGAGAAATGGACTCAAGATGCAGGCTAACGAGTCATCTTGTTGCAGAGCCAAACAAATCACCAACTCAGTAAAATATTGCCTTTGATGCATTTGCTCCAGGGACTTTCTCTTTCATGGAAGGTAATTAATTATCATCATCCACTCTTACTTAGTAATAATCTTTTACAGGCACTTGGGCATTCCAGATGCATGCTGTTACCTAATATTTAGGCTGGAGGGAAGTGGTTTTTGGGTGGATGAAAATTGCATCCCTGGAGAGCTTCTGGCTTAGGGCACATTCTCCTCAAGATTCTGACTCATTAGCTGTATGGAGCTTTGGAAGCTAGGTGTCTCAGCAGGGCCTGTGGAATCCTGAACCCATATATGTAGGATTGTCTAAGGGAGTGAGACCCAGTGGACACCACCCAGTTGTTTCTCAGGAGACAGAACACTGTGAGAATTCTGTCTCTATCTAGTCTTATAAAGTCTCCACAATTTTTTGCAAGGTTCTTTTGTGGAAGCCCTGAGTATTAACCAATCCCAAAAGAACGTCTCTGGATTGCTAAGATCTCTGCAACCTGAGACTTATATGCAACTGGCATGTTATGCAACCAGCATCTTATGGATTATTCTTCAATAACTTCTCTATTATTGAAGAATAATCCGTAATATGCCAGTATCCCTTCTGTCTCTGTCCTTCCTGACCAGCATTGGGAAAAGCATTTCACTTCCTAGGCTGTGATTTCTCCAACCTGAGTTGGACATAAAAGGTACTTTTGCTCTTGACTTCACCCAGAGTGTCTTCAGTTCATGAAGATGACTGAGCTCATCCAATTGAAAGGGATAGAGCTGTTTAAGAACAGGTGCAAAATATCAACTATGAAGGTTGACTTCACAATGATTACATGCTTTGAATCAGAGTTGCAACAACTTGCCATTTAATGTCTCAGAACCTCTGCCCGTGCCTTGTTCTCTGGCCAATTTTTGACAGAGAGGTTGTTTTCTCTCTTGAAGGTGCACAGTGAGAAGGGGAGGAGAGGGAACTAACACTTAGAGAATGTTGGGTTGGTCAAGTACTTTGCCAGGGTATTTCATCTGTGTTATCTTATTTAATCCTTACTACAACTCTGAGGTTGTGCAGTTCATTTTACAGATGGAGAAAATGAAGTTCCAAAAAGTTAAGAGAAATGAAGCAAAAGCCCAATGGCAGCAGAATCCAGAGGACTCTGTCCACACTGTAAGACCTCTTCTTAGGTAGAAAAATAAGGGAAGAGCATGTCCAAAGCCAGGAAAATAATGAAGCAAGACTGTTTATCCATGTACTTTCTTTCTGTCTCACTCTACTCCTCTTTTATTCTAACACTGAAATTGTGTCTGTCTTAAGAGATCAGAATGGCAAAATGGCAGGTCTGACCGTCTGAATCCCAGCCTGCATTCTTGATTGCAATATTCCCTTTCCCTCACCTCCCGCCCTCCAGCTGCTGCTAGAAGACACACCTGCTCTCCTCCCTACTCCAGAGCTGGAACACATTCCTCCAACCTCCCTGCTGCTCCCCACCCCAGACCCTCTCCCTGGCTCCTAGAGTTGTCAGGCCCCTGATGACAGGGAAATTGGAGAAAGAATGTGAGATGCCAGGTCGTGTCAGGTACCTGATGCCCATCTGGGAAGATACATGGAGTGCCCGGCCCTGTTTGAATTTTCTGGACCACTGAGAAGACAGAATTCCAAAGATAAAGTTCCTTCCCTCTCTCCACCATTGGCTCTCCTTGCTGATGGAGCCTGCTGATGTCAGTCTTTGGAAGAGAGGAAGGAGACTTCAGGATGGCAGGGCTGTGGATGCTGCTTCTGTGTTCTCTGCAGGACACCCTAGCAGCCACGCTTGTGGTGCTCAGTTCTGGAAAACACCTCTTACTCTTTGTCTGTCTCTCTTTATCCGACATTCTTGACATTTTCTCGCCTGGACTGTGACAAGAGAAACAGTAACTAAGGAGCCAGTACTGAACAAAAAGAGGAGCTTTAATTCTGATAAGTTGGTTATCTCTATTCCAGCTTCTGTGAGGACTGAACTGGAATGAGAAATGTGAGATGTGTATGTGTGTGTAAGAGGAAGTGAGGGAAGAGTGGAGAGATTGAGAGAGAGAGAGAGAGAGAGATCACTAAAGTTAGACCTCAAGAAGAACTTCCAACCTGGGAGGTATGACATGCTAGGGTTAGTAATGGAGGGTCAATTCTAATAGAGGTCTTAGTTCGGGAGAGAACTAGAAGATCATTAGATCACAAGAAGGCAATGCAGGATCACAGGAATCAGTTTCTAGACCAGGTGCCATTGTGAAATCAATAAGGTACAGGACTCCAGACCTCAAAGGCATCATCTGAAGCATAGTACATTCTAGACTTGGCATTTCTTCCTTTTTGATTACAATATTGAAAATGTCATATAAATAGATGACCTGTCTCAACTCCCAGACCATGGAGGCAAATTGATATGCTACATGGCTACTTCCTGACCAGAGCTACTGGCTCTGCTTTTCTAGCCCCCTAAATTTACATCATTTCTAATCTCCAGAATCTAGACCACTTAGTCATTATTTCACCAAAACACATTTTTATAAACACTCTGTGTTGATGGCCATGCAGTGAGAACTGCAAAGCCAATGGCACATACAGGTACTGTTTTTCATTCTGATCCACTCACTGAAGGGAGCATTATCCCATTTAATCGTTACTATAAGAATCCTATTTTGCGGAAGCAACTAGAGAGGTTAAACAACCCACCCAAGTGCAGACAATCACTGAGAAGCAGAGCTGGAGTGCAAATCTGAGCATACCAGCTTTAAGAAACTTGCTTTTAACCTGACAGTTGGAGAGAGACGTTTCTCTTGAGAACCCACCCATTTCACAGCACAATATACCTCTCTTATATCCTGTCTTATTATTTATTGCTGCAACATAAATCACCCCAAAACATAGTGGTGTAGAATGCCAACCATTTTTATCATGACCTTCAAATTCTGAAGGTTAGAAATTCAGAATGGGCTCAGTCGGAGTCATTCTTCTCTGCTCCACAATGTGCTGGTCCTCAGCTTGGATGACTCAAAGGGTGGGAAGTTGGAATTGCTGGGGCTGGAGGATCCACTTCCAAGGTGACTTCTTTTTATTTATTTATTTATTTTTTTTTGAAGAATTAGAAAATCAGGCTGTGTCTTTTATAATTTCTATGTTAACATTTATGAAAAAAATCTTTGTTTTAAAAATTTTACTTTAAGTTCTGGGATACATGTACAGAATGTGCAGGTTTGTTACATAGGTATACATGTGCCATGGTGGTTTGCTGCACCCATCAACCTGTCATTTAGGTTTTAAACCCTGCATGCATTAGGTATTTGTCCTAATGCTCTCCCTCCCCCTGCCCCCCACCCCTGACAGGCCCTGGTGTGTGTTGTTCCCCTCCCTGTGTCCATATGTTCTCATGGTTCAACTCCCACTTATGAGTGAGAACATGCGGTGATTTCTTTACTCATATATCTGGTGCCATGGTTAGGATGGTGTCATCTAGAGCATGTACTTGCAGCCTCTTTGGCATCATGGTTACAGCATACTGAGAATTCTTACATGGATCACCCCTGCTCCAGGAGTGAGTGTCCCAGTGAACAAGGTGGAACTGCGAAACCCTTTAGAACCTAGCTTTAGTCATCGCCTAGCCTCATTCTGCTATGCACTATTGAACAAAATGTTACAAGCCTGCTCCTACTTAAGGGGTGGGGAGGTGGACCCTACCTCTCCATAGAGGACTGTCAAAGAATTTGTGGGAATGTTTTAAAACCGTTATATAAGTTAAAATTCTGTGTCGGTAGCAAGCGGGTTGAGCATTTCACATCCTGATGTATGCCAAGGGCGTATTGTTTCTTTCTTCTTTGTAAATTAACTAAACTGAAAGCATTGAGATGGAGACAGTTTGGGTCCTTATTTGGCTGAAGGCATCCTCTTCATGGTGACGCAGTGGGAAGAGTGGGAAGAATGGGTAGCAGCCCAGGACAGAAGAGCAGCTGGACGCAACCCACCAAAGGGATTCAGACCAAAGTCTCCATAGGCCTCACTGTAGCAGAAAGAACTTTGTAATCAACACTCTTTTGGCTACAGTCCTGGCCTGTCAGTGGACCCTGTCCCCCTTAGCCTGGCAGCTCTCTATTATTGCTTCTCAGCTTGGATGGGAGGTGGGAGGAACCAAAGTCAGCTTCCCTCCCTTCCCAGGCCTCTTAGACTTGCCAGACAAGGGCATCATCCCTCCTCTTTGGGCAAGCACCACTGCTCTCTTATCTGCTGCTGTAGGGAGGGAGCCGTCAGCACCCTCCCTGTTCCATTGCCAGGCGCCACCAACGCTCCTCTGGCTTGGTGCCTCCTCACAGGCAGTGTAGCAGAGGCCTGAGTCCTGACTTCTGGCCCCAGCTTCACCCCAACTCTCGATGTGACGTTAGCCAAGTTGGTTCATCTCTTTGGATTTTAGTTTCTCATCTTCAAAATTAAGGTGGAGTGGTTAAGTCAGTTCTTTAATATGCACACAAATCTTCCATGGATCTGGTTAAAGTGCAGGTTGTGACTCCATGGGTCTGGGGTGGGGCCAGAGATTCTGCATTTCTAATAAGCTCCTAGGTGATGCTTCTGCTGTTGCCCTGCAGTAGCAAGAATTCAGTGCTGGTCTATAGAACTTTTGCAGTGACAGAAATGTCCTATATTGGCATTCTCCAATATGGTACCCGCTAGCCACAGTGGCTATTGAGCATCTGAAATGCAACTGTTGAATCAACAGGAACTGATTCTTACATTTTATTTAATTTTAATTCATTAAAATTTTAGTCTGTGGCAAGTGGCTAACATGTGGGACAGCATGGGATAGAAAATCTCTAAGATTTGCCACTGACCACCCCTGTGAATTAGAACAGGGCATTTAATTTCTCAGAACTTTAGCTTTTCCACTGATGAAAAAAATAACTCTTCTTGCCTAATAGAGTTTTTGGTGGGTGTGGGGTGTGGTGATAAGTTATAAAATAATTTGTAGACTGTATAGACATGTGCTATATAGTAATGATATTACTACTAATACTATATATTAATTAATATACATTATATAATAGTGCCTCTATATATTGAAAAGAAAACTGGAGTCAGACAAATTGGGTTCAAACTGCATTTCCAGCAGGTTCTAGCTCTGTTTTTGGTTTTCTCTGGGCCTGATTTCTCATCTCTAAATTGCATGACATGAACACTTTCACAAGACCCTTGAGAGAATAAAACGGGTTAAATGTTAAGTAGCAACCAGTACAGTGCCTAAGACACAACAGGTGCTCAGTTAATGTTAAGATAGCACAGTGGAGCCATCGTCAGTGGTTGGGGTTTAAATCCTGGATCTAGCACTTACTAGCTGCGTGTCCTTGGAGTTGTCATGTAATCTCTCTTTGCTTCAATTTTATTAGCTTCAGAAGAAAGGCTATAATACTGTAGAAAGTTAAATTATTCATTAATTTTGCCTCAACAGATGTTATTTGAGCTCTCCCTTTACGTATTTTGTGGTAGGTGGTTAAGATACAATGGTGAGTAAAAGTAAAAATTGTCCATGGTCTTATGATTTGTATAATCTGCTATGTGCTAAATCAAACATTACATGAAGCAGAGTATCTGTGATGCTGCAGGATCCTGTAATTGGAAGGCCAGAGAAAGCCACCTTTGGGAAAAGACATTGCACAGGAATCAACTCTCATTTGCCAACTGGACGTTTGCTATGGTTTGAATATTCGTTTCCTCCAAAACTCATGTTGAAACATAATCCCCAGTGTGGCAGTATTGAGAGGTGGAGCTTTTAAGAAGCGATTGGGTCATGAGAGCTCTGCTCCTAAGAATAGATTAACCCATTCATGGGTTAATGGATTAGAGGTTTATCATGAGAATGGGACTGGTGGCTTTATAAGCAGGAGAGAGATCTGAGCTCAGCCCCCCCTCACCACATGATGCCCTGTGCCACCCTGGGACTCTGTATAGAGTCCCCATCATCAAGAAGGCTCTCACCAGATGTGGACCCTCTACTTTGGACTTTTCAGCCTTCATAACTGTAAGAAATACATTCCTTTCCTTTATGTATAATCCGGTTTTAGGTATTCTGTTAGAAGCAACAGAAAACAGACTAAAACAATGTTGGAAAGTAAGAGACATGGAAGAGTCTAGACTGGGGGGTATACATTTGTAAGTTGTCTACTCATAGAGATGTTCAAGAATACAGGAGATAATGTTTGTAAAGGGTGAGGCACAGCACACCTCTGAGGGGCTCCACATTTCTGAGGGGCTCAGCATATGGCTGTCTCTTCTGTCCCCTTTCCTTGTGGAGTGGTGAACCAAAACCTCACGTTGGCCTGCAGAGGCAAGCTCAGACTCTGTACCTGAGCCTCCAATTGCTGTTGCCACTCAGGGCTTCCTGAGTTCCCAGCTGAACCAACTCATCAACTAATCTGGATATGCCAGATTAAACACCATAAAAATTTACCAATTACTGGATATTTTACATAGTCCCCAGATGAGCAGAAAGCCAATTCATTCAACCTAGAAATGAAATGAGATCTTAACTGACTCTCAACAGGAGATCCAATGGCATGACCTTGTGGTTACTCATCTGTTTAAAGGTCTGTTGAGCTTTCCCCCATTTGTAATCTGCATCGATCATTTGTGCCCCACCCCACCCACATGCACACATGGATGCATGCACGCACACACACCAAAAGGACAGATTCCATTGATAAAGCTTAGTAGTTTTGGTTAATTGAAGCATTTGATTTTCTTCACAAGGAAGGGGCTTGGAGTCAGGAACTTGTGCCTCTGTATCTCCACACAGCCACTGAGAATATGGTCCACATATGGTGACAAACTGAAGAGCTGCTGGTTACCTCGTTGACTCAGTCTTCTTGCCTCTGCCTCTAGGGCAGACTGCAGCCTCTAAGAAGGATGTTACAGGAAAAACAACAGCTTACCCAACTCCCCTCAAACCTTCCTTCTAGAATTTACTCCCTTTCTCCAGATTTCAGTACTCTTGGGACTGAGTCAATTCCCTGAAAAGCAAATATTAGAAAGCAAATTTGCCAAATGACCAATTTACCTATTTACTAAAGTGCAAGCTTACCACATTGAATCCTTTATAAGATTTGACTAGAGTGCTTGGTCATTTTACCAGAAATCTTTTAACGAATTTAACAGGAATGTCTTATTTTTGTTTCTAATAATGTGACACAAAGAAATATATTTTATCATTATTAACAACATGTCAACATTTCACATGGTAATTTTTCATATTATGATAATATGTGTGAGGAACTGTTTTGGCTGATGGCTACTTCTGATTTTCTTTGTAGGTTTTGAAATACTGATTTTAATATAATGTAATTTAAAACTGATTTACTTAGTTTTCAAATTTAAATGTAAACTTTTGATTTTCTGCATATTAAATAATTACTTTAAATTTAGATTTAATTTAAAATTCTAGTATGCTTCCAATGATTTTGGATTTAAATATAAAATTATATTTAAATGTTGAATTGCCAGGAATACATAATTAAGGAAGATAACCTGTATAAGGAGTTGATGTACACTACTAAAAAGGGCTTAATGGTTTAAAAAATAGGCAATAACATTTAAATACAACAAAAAACAGAGGTGGCTTTAAAAAAAAAAAACTCTATTACCTGCAAAATACACCTGCAAAAATGTGTGATACATAGCATTTATAAGTAGTGATTGGAATCTGCAGACTTTATCGATATTATCAGAAATAAGTCATAGTTTGCAACAAAGGTGAAATTATTCCTTTTTGGTAAATCAGCTAAGCAACTAGGCATCCTTTTAAAAAATTCAATTTTGTGTTTTTCTGCTATTTTTTCTTTGCATTTCTAGCATTCTGCTGTCAATTTCTCATATAGTCAATCTACCTTGGTTTATTATTTCTAGTCATTGATAGCCACATTTAAAAATGTGATATGGGGCTGGGCACGGTGGCCCATGCCTTTAATCCCAGCACTTTGGGAGGCTGAGGTGGGTGGATCATGAGGTCAGGAGATCGAGACCATCCTGGCCAACATGGTGAAACCTAGTCTCTACTAAAAATACAAAAATTAGCTGAGTGTGGTGGTGCATGCCTGTAATCCCAGCTACTCGGGAGGCTGAGGAAGGAGAATGGCGTGAACCCAGGAGGCAGAGGTTGCAGTGAGCTGAGATTGCGCCACTGCACTCCAGCCTGGCAACAAGAGTGAAACTCCACCTCAAAAAAAAAAAAAAAAAGTGATATGGTTGCTCCTGCTGTTTCTGAGTTGACTCTTCCTTGACTATAGTGGACCAGGACTAGTGTGGGAAATCTTTTCCGGGCATCCTCGCACCCCTTCCTGGCCTTGGTTATATCCTTTCTTCTCGATCCTTTCTATAAACTGAAGAAAGTAAATTTCTGCAAAGTAAATTTTCAATAAACTTTGAAACTAAAATAAATTAACTTTAAAAGCACTCAAAGCAGAATTGTAAATAACATTAATTTTAAATATAATTTAAAATTTAATTCTAGACTCAAGATAGAAATCAGAATTAGCTAGAAGAAAATTTCCAGTAAAAAATTAGAATGCTCCAAAAAGATTTTCATTAAATGCAGACCATCAAGTGGATAAATATTTTCATTAAACATTATGACATATGAATTTAGTAATGTGAGTGTACTGGTCATTTGGCAAATTGATGTTTCTAAGAACTGACTCCCTGGGCTTTAGCTTTCAGTAAATTGACTTTTCAGGGAATTAGCTTTTGTACCAATTGGGCATTCATTGAAATGATTTTCACCAAATTGGCAGATTCCATCCATTTCATCCTTTCGAGTTCTCTGGAATCTCCTATATTCCCACCAAGTCCTTATGAATCTTTAGCTAACTTGGTTTATCCAGGGATGCAGATTTTTACTGAAAACATTTAATGGCCAAGTCTTTAGGAAATAGAGGAAAAATTTATGTCATTTCTTTGAGGCCAAAGGCTTTTGGGGACTTGTTTGCTTTTTGGGCTTCTTTTATAGCGTTTTGGGTCTTCTTTGGCTAGAGACTAAGTGTTTTAAAAGGGTCCCAGTGACATAGCTTTGACATCTTTGTCCTCTCCCTGGCTCTACTTGGAGAAACATTGGATGGTTAAATGGAATCCCACCCATGCAGAGGAAAAATGAAGGCCCCTAATATAGTTCTGGAGTTTGAAGAGATCTTAAGATCATCTAATGCGTGGTTTCTCAACCTCAGTACTGTTGACATTTTGGGCCAGTTGGACTTTTTATTGTGAGGGGCTGTCTTGTGCATTGTGAGGGTGTTCAGCTGCACCCCTGGCCCTACCCACTAGATACAGCATCACTCCCCAATTCATAACAATCAAGCATGTCTCCAGATGTTGCCATGTGTCTCTGGGACACAAAACCATCCCTGGTTGAGAATCACCCACTCTTCCATCCAATCTAGAATTCTCCTTTAGCTTATACACCATATGTGCTCTGACTGCTGCAGGGGCCTGACAACGCACCTCCTCCTTTCCAGCCTGTTTCCTGATATACTCTAATCCCCATTTTGTAGATGTTTCAGGAGAATGAAATAGCCATGTGTATAAAATGTCTGGCCTTTTGTTATGCTTGATAACTGTATTCATTATATTGATCCCAAATCCCCCATCTTTAACTTCTCCTTTGTCTAACACCTGAGTGCCATGCAGAGTCTGTGCTCTTTGGATCTCCTGACAGCTTTGAATTCAGCCATTGAGGGCTGCTATCCCATCCTCATTTCTTCTCAGCAGACCAGGCTCCATAAACCTCAATTCCTTTTCAGTTCAGAGACAACAACACTATTCGATTTAAGAGGAGATTGATTGCTGAGTTAGTGTGGAGCTGGGAAGAAATGAGATTTTAAGGTTGACACTTTGATGGGGGAGAGAGAACTCCTAAAAAGGCCTTGCTAGGCAGATCTGCTCCTTCAGAGGTTGCAACAATCACTGCAGAAAGGCTGGATGGCTAAAAAGAAACCGAGAACATACATTTCTGCAATGACATCCTAGTCTGGCACCCCATGAGGGCCAGGCTAGGAGACTAAGGCCGCACTGTCCTTGACATTTCGCTCCCACCAGTTGCCCATTTGGAAATAGTTCCTGACACTTTGCAGGAAGTATAAATGAGTCATGAGCCCTCGAACATAGAGATTTGAGTAGCCACCTGAACCCTCAGAACAGCCAGCATTTGCTGAGCAGTTTTAAAAAGCATTGGGTCTTACATTTAAGTCTTTAACCCATTTTGAGTTGATTTTTGTATGTGTGAGAGATAGGGGTCTAGTTTCATTCTTCTACATGTAGATATTCAGTTTTACTAGAATAAAAGAGATGATTCTTTCACCAATGTTTGTTCCTGGTGCCTTTGTCAAAAATCAGCTGGCTGGAAATGCCTGGATATATTTCTGGGTTCTCTATTCTATTCCACGTGTCTATCTGTTTTTATGCCAGTACCATGCTGATTTGGTTTCTATAGTTTTTTAGTAGATTTTGAAGTCAAGTGGTGTGATGCCTCGGCTTTATTCTTTTTGCTTAAGGTTACATTGGCTATTCAGGGTCTTTTGTGGTTCTACAGCAATCTTAGGATTTTTTTTTTTCTATGATGAATATCATTGGTATTTTGATAGGGAGTGAATTGAATCTGTGGCTTGCTTTGAGTAGTACAGACATTTTAACCCTATTAATTTTTCCAGTGCATGAACACAGGATATCTTTCAATTTATTTGTGTCCTTTTTTTTTTTTTCTTTTCTTTTTTTTTTTTTTTTTTTTTTTGAGATGGAGTCTTGCTCTGTCGCCCAGGCTGGAGTGCAGTGGTGTAATCTCAGCTCACTGCAAGCTCCGCCTCCTGGGTTCACGCCATTCTCCTGCCTCAGCGTCCCGAGTAACTGGGACTACAGGCGCCCACCACCATGCCCGGCTAATTTTTTTTATATTTTTAGTAGAGACAGGTTTTCACTGTGTTAGCCAGGATGGTCTTGATCTCTTGACCTCATGATCCACCCGCCTCAGCCTCCCAAAGTGCTGGGATTACAGGCATGAGCCACCTTGCCCAGCCATGTCATTTTTTTTCATCAGTATTATATAGTTTCATTGTAGTGATCTTTCACTTCCTTGGCTAAATTTATTCCTACTTTATTTTTTTGGTAGCTATTGCAAATGAGATTGTTTTCTTAATTTTTTTTGGATAGTTTGCTGTTGGGGTATAGAAACACTGTTTGATTTTTGTATGTTGACTTTGTATCCTGAAACTTTGATAAATGTTTGAGGTGATAGATATGCTCATTGCTTTGATTTTATCATTACACAGTGTATATACGTATCAAAACATACTGTACCCCATAAATATATACGACTATTATGTGTCAGTTAAAAACAAAGTAAAACTTTAAAAAATTTTGAAAACATAAAACCAGGCTTGGTGTCAGGATGCCACCAGATATTCCTGTGGGGAGACTTTCTACATCCCTCCTTGCAGAGGCCAAAAGCTGAGCTGACCTTACACACTCCCATATGAAAGCTGGATACAGCTCAATTGCTCTTGTCAATTTCATGCCTGGAATATACAGGCCTCAGGAACTGCTGTCTTGTGTAAGGGGAGGAATTGTGTGTCAAAGTGCCAGGGATCCATCTAGCTGGTGTCAGAAAGATCCCCCAGCAGAGACGGCAGGCCTTATTTCTCCTTGGATCGCAGGCGAGAAATTGGGTTGAAATGGCTCAAGCTTGAGAGGATGGTCTCCCAAAGTCCCACTAGAAGTAGACTGAGGTCATAGATGATGTTAATTCTTGTACAAGAGGCGGTCCTACCTGCTGTCCCCTGAGACAGGTGAGCCTGCCAGCCAAGGGGGTTAGACTTGATTGTTTACACACAGGGACCCTGAGTCTGGTTTAAGGCTCCCTGCAATTTACTCTTAGGCAGTCTCTGGATTTATGAGTCTAAATCACATTAAGTACTGTTGTGAATCACCAGTGCCTGTCCCTGGCAAGGTTTTGAAGGTAAGAGCTCCAAAATGGGAGGCTTCTCTGAGCCCAGGGAACAACAGAACTGTGTTTTCTAAGTCTATGAAAAAGCATTAAACTGTTTTTTGGGCATCTCTGGGAGGTGAGGAGGAGAAAAGGAACTTTTCCAAGGTTTCTTCTTGCTATGATCTGACTTGAGGCACGAAGAGAGGGGAAAGATTAAGAAGGGTAAAGCCTATTGCAGTTTGGAGGTTCCCTATCCGGAATAGTCACTACTCCATGTGGAAGGTCTTTGCTGTACTGGACCCTCTTGAAACAAATGTGACCTTAATCTTTCTAGAAGTATTGAGTCTTTGGCAGGAAAGAATGTCCACCTGCGTTTTCTAGTTCAGTCTCCTGACTAAACTGCAATACTGTTAAGAAACTTCTCCTCAAGAGCCATTGGGTTTCAAGGGTCTTTAGACTTTGGAGGCTTTTAGCTCAAAACCTCAGATTAAGTCAGAGAGCCAAAGGAACTTGGAGATCAGTCAGCCCAATGTGGTCATTCTGAAGTAAGAAACTCTGAGGACTGGAGAAGTGACGTGACTTGCCTAAAACTACACATCAATTAGTGTCAGGGTCAGGACCATGATCCAGAAGTCTTTCCTCCTAGTCCTAAGCCATTTCAGAGACTCCTGTCATTCTCTCTAGTTCTACCAAACCTGCATTTGCTGGAGACATTTGATTGCTTTTGCAGTTTTCACTTTTTTCCCCTCTTCTGAACAGCTATCTTTATCCATGATGTTGATAATGAGCCATGGAGAATAGTAATATCTATATGTTCTCCTTTTCCTTTAATAACATTTACTGAATTATTCATTATTAATGATGAGTAATTCATTGTTGAATTATTCATAACATGTGTTGAATTATATTTATTAATTTATTCACTCAACAGTAATCACTGACTATTTATTGAACATCTTTTATGTGCTAGGGATGGTGCTAAAAGCTCAGTGTCTATTACCACATTTCATCCTCACAGTCACTCTAAGGGGTAGCTACACTTTATATCTCTAATTTACAGACAAGGACACTTGGAGAAGTGCTCTAACTGTACAAATTGCACCCAAGTTAAACCTGGATTTGAGTCTTATTTCTGCCATTTTTTTTACCTGGTACTTGAGTTGATGATTATGTTGTACCAGCTCTCCTACTTGAGTTCAAATTAGCTCTAAGGTCATAAATGGGCTTAAGAGCTTCTTTAAGATGACCATTTGCAGACTGGATACAATGTTTTACAATACTATGTTATCTCTGTTTCTGCAAGGACCTTCCTGCTGTTCTAATCTTTACATGGAAACTACCGTACCCATCTTCAACTGAGCCAGTTAGTATTTCTTTAGGGCAGGATAACATTTGGGGCCACAAGAAGCTATCAGAATTAGTTCACTCCAAGGTTACATAGAGCACCTTAAGCATATTGCTTCCAAAGGTGGACTATTTTTGTTATTTTTATCTATTAATTCAAAGCACTTTAAAAGCCATAAATCTTGATGCATCAAACATGACAAAGCTTGTGGTAAATGATGACCACTCTGGATCCCAAATGTGGAGACATTAGGAAAGTGAAGCCAAGGCTGGGCGCGGTGGCTCACACCTGTAATCCTAGCACTTTGAGAGGCTGAGGCAGGCGGATCATGAGGTCAGGAGTTTGGAACCAGCCTGGGAAACATGGTGAAACCCTGTCTTTACTAAAAAAATACAAAAATTAGCCGGGCGTGATGGTGTGCGCCTGTAATCCCAGCTACTCAGGAGGCTGAGACAGGAGAATCGCTTGAACCTGGGAGGCGGAAGTTACAGTGAGCTGAGATCATGCCACTGCACTCCAGCCTGGGTGACAAAGTGAGACTCCGTCTCAAAAAAAAAAAAGTGAAGCCAAAAAAGTGATTCAAGGATGCAAGAAATTTGACATTTCAGGTGTTCCCTGACATGGCCCCAGCCTACTCTCTGATGACAATATATCCTGACACCTCCCGATATGCATGCTTCATTACAGCCCAGTGCACTCACTGTTCCTAGAACATTGCACCTCAGAGTCTTTCCGCCTCCACGCCTGCTCTGGGAATCTGTAGAATACCACCTTCTCAGTGGAACTGGATCTCTCCAGTTGGAATTAATTTCTCCTTTCACTGAGTTCCTCCCTGCATTTCTTATCACACTTGATACATTCCACTTGGTAAAGTAGCTATTTATCTACGTGACTTAGCTTAGCTGGGTTTAGATAGGGGACGCCAGTGAAGGAGTCTAAGCAGGAGAATAAAGGGTCAGATTCGTGTCTGAATGTTTTTCTGTTTTCTTATACAAAGAGGTTGGCCAGGGAGACTTTGACAGAATAAAAAAGAGCCTTCTTGACCTCTAGGGGTGAAGCTGGATTGATAGAGAAAATGAAAGCAGATGAGGAAACTCTGCAATATTTTGGAGTGCTCAGGGGCTATGAAAGTCTATTCTTTTCTGCCTCTGGTTTTCTAATTCTTTCTCTAAGGATACTTTTCAGTTCAACAGATCTTCCTCTTTCCTCTGAGACTCCACTTAACTGTGTGTGTGTGTGTATATGCATGTGTGTATATGTGTGTATGCATAGATGTATGTGTATATGTGTATGCATGTGTGTATGTGTGTATGCATGTGTTTGTGTGCATGTGTGTATGTGTGTGTATGCATTGTGTATGTGTGTATACATGTGTTTATATGTGTGTGTGCATATGTGTGTGCATGTGTGCATGTGTGTATGTGTGTGAGTAGTGTGTGTGTATGTGTGTGTGTTTATGCATGTGTGTGTTTTTGGTTTTATGCTGATCTGCTATTGTTGTCATCATTGCTGCCAGTATTCCGGATGCAGATGCAGAGAGATAGAGGATCTACAAGTGACAGTTGGATATAGTTTTCAAATGAATAGTGTTGAAGACTGGATCCTGATAAAGGAAGTTTATCTCTTCTTGGCTTCCTGAATGTCAAAGTCGTGGGAACCTGTGAGCAGGTGACTGAGGGGGCAGATTCATCTCCTGACCTTGCCAGCTTTAAGAATAGGAGAATATCTCTACCCACTCAATATTTGCATCTATTTATAACAGGCAAGAGTCATTTGAAAGCAAGGCAAGGGCATTGCCAGGATGATCTTTGAAGGGCCCTTTTGGGATGAATCAGCTGTGATACTGTCGCTTCAGCCACTATGGGTGGGGAGTATGTATCATTATTTTAGGCACATGAAAACTGAGAATGCTACATAAATTCACATTACTGAGCAAGAGTGGTTATGGTGACCCTGAATATTTTCACATTTACCCTTGCAATTCCCCTTTTCCTTCCCTGTTTTTATTTATTTAAAATTATGGTCTCCTCTAGGAATGGAGATGTTCTATGTTGTGGGGAGTGGTCTAGAGGCAGGACCATGAGCCCAGAGGAGCATGGAGAAGAGGGGAGGAGGTAAGGGCAGTTAGCTTCTTTCTGGACTTGGTGAGGACTGTGTGTTCTAGAGGGAACATTTTGGCCTTGTAAAAAAATAAAACCGAACACAGACATGTGGCAGCTCCCAACTGAGCACCCGTTCCTTACAGGGCTACCAATCGAGTGAACAGAGACCCCGATTCTCTTTAAAATAGCCAGAGAAACAAGTTTATATTTATTTACATGACGCCAAGACTCAGTTAACACAGAACTTATTTTCTTTGTGATGCTGAGGCCTGAAGTTGTAAGATGCAGGTTAATTTCCTTTGTGTATATTCTGTGGAGAGGAGGGTCATGATGCTAGAGGAACAGTCTAAAACACATGGAATATTACTGGAAAGACACTTACAGATAGTTTTCCACCAAGAGAGAAAACTGGCATCTAGAGAAGTTAAACGACTTGTCCAAGAGCATATGGGGTGTTAGTAGGAAAACTGGCCTGGAAGCTGGGAAACCTGAGTCTAGTGAGGCTTTATTGGTAATCCTAAACTGTAGGATTATGTTCAAAACAGCTTTAAGAATTTCCTGAGTCTATAACTTAACTTCCAGATTCTAGATTCTCCCTCTGTCTATATACACACATATGCACACACATACATACATACACATGCACACACACATACAATAAAACATACAATATACACACACATACAATATAACTGAGAGAGAGAGAATACTCCAAACTTCAAATTACCTACAGATAATGGAGTAAACTCCCAGGCTCAAGGTGGTCTCCAGAGAAAGTGCTGGAGCGAAGAATCAGCCTGAAGATTGTGTGGAAAAGGAGAAAGGTGCCCGGGGGCATTAGTGTTCAAAACCACAGATAAAATAACCTCCAGAAAGAGAAGGTGGCACCTGACTGAGAAATAGCTCCAACAACTCAGAGGCCAGGTAACCTGAGGGCGCAGCTTCAGGATGTGAATGAAAGGGAGGGTTTGACTGCCCATGGGGCTGGGCTGGCCTGTGGAAAGGGCACCATTTCTGGAGGAGAGGGGGCTGTGTGGCGGCAGGGCATCAGAAGCGTCTGAGTGGAGGGGAAGAACGAAGGAAGAGTGTTCTACCAAGCCAAAGTGGATCTCAAAGCTCAGAGGACACACCAACCCCTCCCCCGCAAAAGCTGCCGTCAATGAAGAAACTACACTTTCCCATGCCGACAGAAGAGGGTGCTCTTGAACTAAGAAACGTGGTCATTAAACGCCATGACTGCGCCTACCTACAACTGTATATTTAAACATCTAAAAATGAACAGAAAATGGCAGACGACACTCATACAAGGCCAATAACTTACACACACACACATGAATTAAAACATTCCAGCAGATGAAAATGCTCCTACCAAGATCAAATATGAGGCAGAAGAAAACTTTAATATAACACCCACACTGAATTAAATATCCCCAAACAAGCATTTGAAAATAGAAAACAAAAACCTTAAATCAGAAGTTTTAAGCTTTGTAAAAGAAATACAACCAAAAAGCCCTATTATTCTGTGAAAAACCCTGTTTTTCAGGAAAATGCGAAAGAAGAATTGAGTGAACTCAGGAAAGACATGGAAGGAAAAGACAAAATCACCTTAAAAATAAAGGCCAAATTATAAAGTACCCATGGAAAAAGAGATTGGACTGAAAATATGAAACAGTGAAGAAAGCCATGAAAAAAGTCAAGGAAAGAAAAGTAAAATAAGGAATAAAGCAAAAGAGATCACATAGAAAATAATTGATAGAAGAAAGCCATTGCAATAGAAAACCACTAGTATTTAAAACCACAAACTAAGAGAAATGCCTGAAGTTAAAAGGAAACTTGAATCTGCATCTTTAAAGGCTCCTCAGTATTCCTGGGAAAATAAACCTGGAATGGTAAAGTCCAAGACATATACTAGGAAAATATTATAATTTAAAGATAAAGAAAAAAAATTTCTAGATCTCCAGGCAAAAGTATAAAATCACTTACATAGGAAAGAAAATCAGACTTCTCATCTAAAGTAAGAGAATAACACAGTCACATCTTCAGGAAACTAAAGGAACTGTGGAATAGCTTTTATGTAGATGAACTAAGCTTCAAGTATCAAGCGGTTTTCTATGTACAGAACCTCAGAGAACACTGCAATCACTATCCAACTTTAATTGTTCTACTATAGAATAAACATCATTTAACCAAGATAGGGCCCGAACCTGAGGAACTTTGGAAAATGGACTGAGTGTGAACATTGAATATATTTTAATGTAAATCTGTAACTTAAACAAGGACAGAGTCATGGATGGAAGAACAGTACAACTGTTATATGTGGTGACAAAACTGAAGTGATACATTGTTGCATAGACAATAGGTGGGAATGAAGAATAAAATTTGGAGCAAATAAAACAATAAGTAGCAAGATAAATGTGAGAAAAGAGACTAAGGGCATTATAATAGGTAGTAAAAAGGTAAGCACTGCAACAAAGATACTAATCTTCCCAGATATCAAAAAACAAATAGCACAGGAAATGAACCACATTGAGAAAGAAAAATTATATACACAATTTTACACAAGTTGAGACCATGTATATCAGTCATATTACTAAATTATATTTATTATATTATAATTTATTAATAATCTTATTAATAAATTACATAACTCCCCAATTAAAAATATTTTCAAATTGACTCATACAGTAAAACTCAATTCTGAGACACATTTGAGACACACCTATAATAAAGTGATCAGAAAGGCTAAGAATAAAGAGGTATCCCAGACAAATGGAAACCATAAAATAAAGACACTCAAATCTAATCAACATAATTCAGAAGGTAGACATTATAGATATATATCAAATCTCCTCTCTTGCTAATATTGGGAATACACTCTCTTCTTAAGCACAAATAGAATGTTCACAGAAATTGACCTGATGTTGAGTAACTGTCTTCCTCTAGGCTGCTATAGCAGAATATCAGAGAGTGGGTGGCTTAGAAACAATAAAAGTTTATTTCTCACAGTTCTGGAGACTAAGAAGTCTAAGATCTAGGTGCCAGCAGATTTGGTGTCTGTTGAAGACCTGCCTCCTTGTTCATAGACAGCACCTTCTTGCTGTGTCCTCACATAGTGACAGACTAGCTAGCTCTCTGGGGTCTCTTTTATAAGGGCACTAATCCCATTTATAAGGGTAGATCTCTGATGGCCTGGTCACCTCCCAAAGGCCCCACCTCCTAATGCCACCACCTTGGGAATTAGGATTTCAACATGTGAATTTTAGGGGAACATAAGCATTCAGCCCATTGTAGTCACAAAGTTTTTAAGTGAGTTCCATGAAGTAGAAATTAATGAGAAAATTTGAAAACGTTCTTCTACTTGGAAATTCACATCTCTCTATTAGATGACTATTGGGTGAAAAAGGATGTACAAACTAAAATTGCAGAATCTCAAAAAACAATAGTAGAATAAAAAACATGCACATCTGGTTTTATGAGAAATAATTAAAGCAGTGATCTGAGGAAAATCTGTGGGCGTAAATATTAAAATCAATAAAAATAATGACAATAAATAAATTTTATTCCCAACTTAAAAACCTAGAAAAATTACAAAGTAAATAAAAAGAAAGTATAAAGAAGGAAATAATAAGGATAAAAGAGGAAATTAATGTAATAGAAAAGAGTAAAAGAAAAACTAATTAATGATTCAAAATGCTGGTTGATATGGTCTGTCTGTGTCCCCACTCAAATCTCATCTTGAATTGTAGTTCCCATAATCCCCACGTGGGGAGGTAATTGAATCATGGGGACAGTTACCTCCACGTTGTTCTCATAGTAGTGAGTGAGTGAGTGCTCACAAGATCTGATGGTTGTATAAGTGGTTTTTTTCTCCCTCTTCGTTCTGCACTTCTCCCTGCTGCTATCGTGTGAAGAAGGATGTGTTTGTTTCCCCTTCCACCATGATTGTAAATTTCCTAAGGCCTCCCCAGCCCTATGGAACTGTGAGTCAATGAAACTTCTTTTCATTTATAAATTACCCAGTCTCTGTTATGTCCTTATAGCACTATGAGAATGGACTAACACATGGGTTCTTCGGGGACAAAAGGTAAAGCAATATACTGATAACTAACCTTATCAAGAAAGAAAGGTGAAGAGCAAATATACAAAATAAGAAAAGACTAGAAGGAAATAACCATTATAAAAAGGAAAATAAATCATAGGTGGACTACTTTGCAAAACTCTATGAAAATACATTTGGAAACTATGAAATTGATTATACCATATGAAAATGTAATTTATCAAAACAGGTCCCATTTGATATAGAAAACTTAAGGAGACCATTCTCCAGAGTAGTAAAAAAGGGAAGAAAGTTGTCAAAAATTATTCCACATGGAAACACTGGACCATTATGGTTTCATAAGGGAATTCTATGAATCTTCACAGATCAGATAATCTCAAATAAATTGTCTCATAAATTGTTTCAAGGTACATAAAATGGAGAACTTCCAAATTCTCCATGTAACATTGCTATCGAAGCCTAATAAAGATTAATATTAATAGTGATAACAGTGATCATTATTATTGTAGGGATCTACAAGCCAATTACCCTTATAAATATAGATGCTAAAATTAGATTAAAAAACTAGCCAAAAGTTTCCAGCACCATATTAATAAAACATCAATATCAAATTATGGGAATGTAGACTTTAGATATGAATAAATTAATTTATATAATTCACCTTATTAATAGATTTAAGGAGAAAAATCAAACAATTATCTCCGTAGGTGTTGAAATGGCCTTCAGTAATTCAACCCTCATTCCTGAAAAATGCACTCAATTAAATAGAAATAAAAAAAAGCACTCAATTAAAAAGACTTCATGCAGTTTACATATATGTACATGTGTATATGTGCTTTATGCATATCTGTGTACCTCTGTCCTAAACGTAGCATCTTATTTTATTAAGAAGCCTGGGAGACATTCCTGCTAAGGCCAGAAATAAGATAAGTATGCTATCCTCCTTACTATTTAACATTGTCTTGTAGGTGTTAATCAATACAATTAGATATAGGTGTAAAAATTTGAGAAGAAAAAACTCTCTCTATGCAGATGAAATGATAGTAAAACTTGAAAACCCATGAAAATTCATGATTAAACTAATTGAAACTAAATGAGGAATTCAATGAGACAGTAGGATATGAATTAACTTATAAAAGTCAATAGCATTCATATATACAAAAATAACCAATTACAAGATGTAATGGAAGAGAAAACATCCATTTATAATTACAACAAAAAGAGGTGAAACTTGAACAGAAATATGCAAAATCTAAATGAGGAAAGTTCTAAAACACTTTAGAAAGACATTCAAGTAGACTTGAGCAAGTAAAAAGCATCTGTTGTTCTTGGAGAGAAACTGCTCAACATCATACAGATGTCAGCTCTTCTCAAGTTAACATATGAATTTAACTTAAATGCAAGAAAAATGTCAACAAGCTTTTGTTTTGTTTTCTGGACCTAAACAAGTTGATTCTAAAATTATATAAAAAAGCAAACATGCAAGAATGGCTGGGAGACCCTACTCAGGGGGAAGAGGGAAGCGGTAAGGGGGGATTGGTCTTCTTGGATACTAAAACGTACTGTAACTACTTGGTGGTTAACACAGTGTAGTAGTGGCACATGAGTGGAGAGACCAGAGGAACAAGATAGAATGTCCAGAAATAGATTTAAGCTAGCATAAAAATGTATTATTTGATATAGATGGCATTTCAAATCATTGGGAAAGTACAGACTTCTGAATGAATGGTGTTGGGACAGTTGGACAACTATTTGGAGACAGAACTGAATCCACACCTTACACCATATACCGTAATAAACTCTGAAGACATGAGAAATCTAAATGGAAAAATACATAATAAACAATCCATACAAATACTAGAAGAAAACATTAATGAATGTTTTGTAATTTGACTATAGGACAGGCTTTCTAAATGTGACTAAAGATCCATATATAACGAAAGAAAAGATTGAGGAGTCGTACTACATAAAATTAATTAAGAATTATGTGGCTAAAAAAGCAAAAATATTTGCAACATGCATCAGAGATCAATGCAATCTCCTTAACATATAAAGCATATTTAAAAATTGAGAATAAACAAAAATCATGAATTTCCACAAAATTGTAGGAACATGATCCTTAACATATGAAAAGATGCTCAGCTGCACTCTTTTTTTTTTTTTTTTTTTTTGAGGCGGAGTCTCGCTCTGTCTCCTGGGCTGGAGTGCAGTGGTGTGATCTCAGCTCACTGGAAGCTCCGCCTCCTGGGTTCCCGCCATTCTCCTGCATCAGCCTCCCGAGTAGCTGGGACTACAGGCGGCTGCCACCACGCCGGGCTAAATTTTTGTATTTTTTTTTCTTTTTTAGTAGAGACATGGTTTTTCCGTGTTAGCCAGGATGGTCTCGATCTCCTGACCTCGTAATCTGCCCACCTTGGCCTCCCAAAGTGCTGGGATTACAGGCGTGAGCCACCGCGCCTGGCCGCTCAGCTGCACTCTTAAAACGATTATGCAGACCAAAACTATACTTTTATAACTGATTGAGTTGGCAAAAATTCACAAGTTTAGCAGCCCATTCTGCTGCTGAAGCTGTGGGAAAATAGGCTGTATTCGTGTGCTTCAGCTGCCATAACAAGATATCATAGACTGAAGGGCTTAAACAACACAAATTTATTTTCTCACAGTTCTGGAGTCTGGGAGGCCAAGAACAACTTCCTCACCTTCTTAAAGATCCTCTCTCCAAATACAGTCACATTCTGAGGCACTGGGGGTTAGGGCTTGAACAGATGAATTTTCGGAGGACATAATTCGGCTCATAACAGAGTCACATACATTGCCTTTGGAAGTTCAAGTGGTGTAATCAGCTTGGAGGGAGATATGGCAGAGCAACATTTATCTGCTGACTCTGCAACTGACTCCTATAACTTTATTCTGAAACCTTCTGAAACAACCAACCAAACAAACAAACAAAACCAAAGCAAACAAAAGAAACATATGCACAGGATTATTCATCAAATCATGATTTGTGGGAGTAAAACAACAACCTGAATACCAATATATAAAATATTGGTTGAATAAACCCTGGCACATCCACACACTGTAGCAATTATTTAACTACAGAAAAGAATGATGAAGGGCTGGGCATAGTGGCTCACGCCTGTAATCCCAGCACTTTGGGAGGCCGAGGTGGGCAGATCACAAGGTGAAGAAATTGAGACCATTCTGGCCATCATGATGAAACCCCGCCTCTACTAAAAACACAAAAATTAGCTGGACGTGGTGGTGCGCTCCTATAGTCCCAGCTACTCAGGAGGCTGAGGCGGGAGAATTGCTTGAACCTGGGAGACAGAGGTTGCCGTGAGCTGAGATCATGCCACTGCACTCCAAACTGGCAACAGAGCGAGACTCCATCTCAATGATGAAGATTTTTATTAATTGCTTAATTGCTTAGGGTTACTTCCACTGATATGTTTTAAGTAAAAAAAAAAAAGCAAAGTGCAAAAGAGTACATATAATAGGCTTTTATGTAAAAAAAGAGAAGGAAAATAAGAAAGAAAACACACACACACACACACACTCTTATATTTACAAAAAGAACCATGGGAAGTATAAACCAGAAACTTATTAAATGCTTAATTGCTTAGGGTTACTTCCACTGATATGTTTTAAGTTAAAAAAAAAAAAGCAAAGTGCAAAAGAGTACATATAATAGGCTTTTATGTAAAAAAAGAGAAGGAAAATAAGAAAGAAAACACACACACACACACACACTCTTATATTTACAAAAAGAACCATGGGAAGTATAAACCAGAAACTAATAAAATGATTGTCTGCACAATGGGTATAGGATAGGAATGAGAACAGGGTAGAGGGGATGAGAAAGGAGTGAACTTTTATATAACTTTTTATATAGTTTTGACTTTGAAGCCATGGTAAAATCATACATATTAAAAAAAAAACTAAAAAGGACAAAATACTCTAATTTGAACACAAAGAGAAACAAATGAACCCAACTATATGACCAACTGATAACACAGCCACACAGAAACTGATTTTGAACACGTTACCCTGACCAAATGTGTTTTGTGGGATATAGTGTAAGTGCAAAAAAGAACAGAAAAGAAATTAAAATTTTACCCTGTATGTTTGTAGTTGGTTGTGGTACTGGTGTAGTAATTCCCACACTACTTTGTGCAAATTATAAGAAAGAGAATTAAGTCAATATTAGATGTTGTTAACCGCCATGAGGGAAGGAAACTGGGAATATGGAAGGGAAGGAGATGAAGAGTTCTCTGTATTCAATTTGAAGGTTTCAGAATAAACTCGTGGTTTAAACACTTAACTATCTTAGTTCATTCAATAAAAAATATTCCAGGTCTCTGAGGAAGGAAAAGTACAATGTTGGGAAAATATTTTATTGTCCCAAGAAAATGTTCAATAACTAATGGGAACATATCAAGTAAACACAAGAGCCAGCTTGAAGAAATTCTCACTGGTCAAGTTAGAGACAAATTGAGAATCAAAAAGAATAATGATTGTAATGTATTTTAATGCACTGAATTAAAAAATGATATTCAAAAACAAACCAACAAGCAAAACAAGACTAGGTGGGAGGGTGAAGAAGAGTTCTTTACAGAGAATGCTGGCCGAATGTTACTGATGGTGGAGTTTGAAAATTATTTGGTGAAAGATTATTGGGTCACAAAATATTCATATAAAGTTTAACCTCACAAGTGACTTACTAATTGCAAAAGCAAAAGATATATCTACATTAGAATAATCTAATGGACACCATTTTAAGCAGTCATCAGATAGATTGGGATAATCTATCTGTTTCCTGATGTGATGCACTGAGAAAGACACAACAAAACTTGTCATATTCTTGCCAATATGCATAATCAGAATTTAAATATGAGAAAACAATACAGTTATTATGGAAAACAGTGTAGAGCTTCCTCAAAAACCTAAAAATAGAACTATCATATGATCCAGCAGTCTCACTACTGAGTATACATTCAGAGGAAACAAGATCATTATGTTGAAGAGATATCTGCACTCCAATGTTCATTGCAGCACTGTTCACAATAGCCAAGTTATGGAATCAATCTAAGTACCCATCAACAGGTAATTGGAAACAGAAAATGTGTATAGATGCACAAAGGAATAGCCTTAAACATGAAGGAAATCCTGTTGTGTGTAATGACACAGATGAAGCTAGACATTATGCTAAGGGAAATAAGCCAGGCACAGGAAGAGACACACTTCATGATCTCACTTACATGTAGCATCTACAGAAGTTGAACTCATAGAAGTAGAGAGTAGATTGGTGGTTACCAGGGGCTGGGGCTGGGGAGTTGGGAGATGTTGGTCAAAGGATACAACATTTCAGCCAGATGGGAGAACTAAGTTCAGGAGATCTATTGTACAACATGGTGACTATAGTTCATGATAATGTATTGTATTCTTGAAAATTGCTAAGAGAGTAGATTTTAAGGGTTCTCACCACAAAAGTGATAAGTATGTGAGATAATTCATATGTTAATTATCTCAGTTTAGACATTCCACAATGTAGACATACTTCTAAAAGTGTACATAATAAACATATGCAATTTTTATTGTCAATTTAAAAAATAAATAAATATGAGGAAACAATCAGAAAAATCCACATTTGTAGAGCTGGCTACAAAAAAGTTGGCCTGAGTGCTACAAAAATCTCACCTTTACAAAAGGCAAAAAAAAGTGAGGGAATTGTTAATGAAGAATAAAGGGATACAACAAATACCTGTAACCTATGATACTAGATTTGATCTTTGATTTAGAAAAAGCCAAAAAAAAGACACTATTATTGGGAAAATATGAATATTTACTACATATTAGATAATATTGTCACATCAATGCTAAATTTCTTGAGAGTGATCATGATGTAGGTATGTAGGAAAATGTCCTTGTTCTTAGGAGACACAAAATGAAATATTTAGAGATGAAGTGTTATAATGTCTAAAACTTTCATTTCAATGATTCAGATGAAAAATTAACCCAAGCACACAAAGGGTGAAATGTTAAAAATGGATGAATAAGAGAGGTATAAAGATTTAGTCAATAAATCAGATGTGGGGTGACCAATGCCTATAATGGTAGCAATCAACAGACAAGTACCCCACAAATATAGTAGCCTTGTCCAGATTCATGGGTGTCCACATTTCATTCCAGATGAAAATGAAAATCCTGAGAGAGTTTTTCAAAGGAGAATGTCCTAAGTTAATAAGTCAATGAAACACCCACTTCATTAGCCTACTTTCTTGTAAGATATATTTCCTTAGAAAACTTTGAAGATTTGTGTGCTAGTAAGGGAAACTTTGGGATCCGTGAATACTCTTAGGACTATTGCTCTCATTATTTTCAGGATAATTTCAAAGTCAGTCTTTTGCTTAAAACTGTTTATTTAATTTATTTATTCACTTAGTCATCCCCTATGCATATACTTCAGGCCAAAAATGTTGCCTGACACTGTAGATTTAAACATGACCCAGTTTTTACTTCAAATCCTATTGGGGCAGACATGATCAAATACTAGTTAAATATACCACTATGGGAACTCAGAGGAGATCAAGTAACTTTAGCCTGGGGGGTCTTCAGAAAGGACCTGATATAGCACCCTATAGCTTTCCTTCATGGCACTTATTCACGGTTACGATTATGGAGTGAGTTAAGAGACTATCATGTTAACATTTATGTCCCCAATAGACATTGGGTACTATGGGAGCACAGACCCACAGATCTACAGTGAGGAACAATCTTGTTCCCCACTATATACCCAACATAGTACTCAGCATATATTGTATTCTCAATAATGACTTATTGAATGAGTAAATGAATTGTTTTAGACCTGTAGAAAGAATATTTTATCAGATTAATCAACATCGGAGCTTTTGTACTCAGAAGCAATGAGATGTACAAATGCACCAAGGCATGAAAAAGCAGGGAACGTTTAGGAAATGAATTGTACGTATGGTGTGTGAAGGTAAATGAAGAGATAGAAAGATGAGCTGCAGTCAGCTTGGGAAGACTTTGGGTAACTTATTAAAGAGTCTGGAATTTATTCTGTAGGCAGTGAGGAGTCAAGGAAAGGTTTGTGCAGGGGAGCAATATAGTTAAATTGGTTTCTTAAAAAGATGACAGAAGCAGAAGAAATGTCTTGAACAAACAAGAAACTAGTAGTAGTGAGGACATTTAGAGGCATGAAGGATAACAATGAAGGGAGCAGGGGAATTGATATTTCTTATAAATATCTCTGAAGTGTGAGATTTGAAGCCCATTTGGACAATGAGAGAGGAGTGGACTTAAAGATAATTTTGAGATGTCTAATTTGAGTGAAGGGTTGGATGGTGGTGCTATTCACTAAAATAGAGAAAAGTATTCCTGCTGAGTTGAAATTAGCCATTTTGGGGAAACCTTAAGCACACATTGAAAAGGTGTGTCTAGAACTTAGTAATCCACATAGAGACACAAACCTCAAGTTGAATGATCATAGGTACAGAGGTGATAGCTGAAGCCATTGTGGGAGAAGCAATTTCCCAAGAGAATAGAGAATGCGATGACAATGGGGTTGAGAATAGTATATTAGAAAACACCAGTATTCCTCGAAAATTCTATTACCATATTGTCATCCTGCATAGGAGCTCTCATTCCAGAGCATCGGAGCCTCAAAGAACGTGGCTTCACTAACAGCTGGGAACACTTGTGCAGCAGTCAGAGGCCCATCAAGAAACAATTCACTGAATGGTTTGTGACTTTAATGAAGTCACGTTATCCCCAGTGGTGTCAAAAGGGTTAAGGAAACAAAGAAGTTGAGGCCACCAGAGGATACCAATGGTGGAAAACCTTGCCACTTCCAGACCAAGGGGCAAGGAGAAGAAACAATGTTACTGGAGTCTAGTGAAAACAGAAGCGATGAGGGAGAAACTTTCTAGTGGGACATTTAGAAAAAGAAGAATATGCCTGCTGCCAGAGATGACTAAATGGAAAGGAAGAGCCAGGAGAAGAAATACTTCAACCTCCCTTACCCCCCAACTCCCCCCCACTTACCTTTTTTTTTTTGAGATGAAGTCTTGCTCTGTCTCCCAGGCTGGAATGCAGTGGTGAAATCTTGGCTCACTGCAACCTCTGCCTCCTGGATTCAAGTGATTCTCCTGGCTCAGCCTCCCAAGTAGTTGAGATTACAGGTGCCTGCCGCTGCGCCCAGCTAATTTTTGTATTTTTTAGTAGTTTCACCGGGATTTTAGTAGTTTCAACGGGATTTCACCATGTTGGCCAGGCTGGTTTCAAACTCCTGGTCTCAGGAGATCCACCCACCTTGGCCTCCCAAAGTACTGGGATTACAGGCATGAGCCACCATGTCTGGTGCATTTTTTTTTTTTTTTTTAAGAAACTCGAACTCGAGATGTAATTTATATAACATAAAATTTCCCATAGTACAAAACCCACCATTTTAAAGTATACAATTCAGGGGCTTTTAGTCTACTTACAAAATTGTACAACCAACACCATCATCCAATTCCAGAACATTTTCATCATCCCAAAAAGGAACCCCATACCTTTTAGCAGTCACTGCTAATTGTCCCTTTTCCATAGCCCCATAAACTGATATACTTTCTGTCTCTATGGATTTGCCTATTCGGAATAGTTCATACAAATGGATCATACAATGTGTGTGTGGCCTCTTTCTCCTTTTAATTAGCATAATGTTTTCAAGTGTATCCGTGTTGTAGTATGTGTCAGTACTTCATTACTTTTAAGGATGAATAATAATCCATTGTGTGGGTATACTACAAATTTGTTTGCCCAGTCATCAACTGATAGATATCGGTATTGGTTCAATTTATTTCTTGCTTGCACAGAACCTCAAGGTCAAGCAGGGTCCTCTTGGATCTTTCCGGAGCATGTGCACAGCCCTATGCATAGGTGTGGCCTTCTAGACTTCCAAGAATAATTTAGAGTTTTCCAAGCCCTGCGGACATCTCATTGTCTAGCTTTTCCTTTTAAGCTTTTTGGTTAGTCTACTGTTTTCATCAACTTTTATACATCACTTCAGGCAGTGTCTGTATTAAAACACCTGCAGGTAAATATCTTGAACGAGTGTTCCCACCCTCAGAGGTATTGAGCACGATGCACATTTTGAGGCAGGTGAACCTTCCATGTGGTCTGCAAATGTATCAGTTTCCAGAAAACAATCACTAAGATATCACTTATCCCAGCCCATTAATCTCCCTGTGCTGCTAGAATTCCGTTGCCTCCTCTCCCGGTCCTGCTGAAGCAGGTGCAATGACAATGTTCATCATTTAGGCAGTGAGGTTTAAGCAGTCATTTTATATTTTGTGACTGGTCTAAGGTTTCTGAGTGAAACTCGATTGCTCTGTATTTGTCACAAGAGTGATACAAAGACCCTGGTTCATGAGGGCTAAGAATGATGTCTGTTGGGCATGGATGTCTAGAACTCCCGCTGAGTCGCCAGATCATCCGACCTCATTCATTCTACTCCTACTGTCACCGGTAGAGGGTTGTGACTGCAAGTTGTCAAGGTTCTTGGCATTTTGAACAAAGAATTGGACAAAATGCCCAGCAAAGGAAAGAAAGAATGAAGTAAAAAATGAATGAAAGCAGGGATTTATTGAAAATGAAAGTACACTCCACAGTGTGGGAGCCGACCCAAGGAGCTGTTTAAGGGCCTGGATACAGAATCTTCTTGGGTCCAAATACCCCCTAGAAGTTTCCCATTGACTACTTTATGCTCACCTCATGTCAATGAAGTGGTAGCCCGCAATCAGTCTGTTTGGTTGCAGAAAGCAGCCAACCAGAGGCTGAAGTGAAGTTACAAAGGTCACACCCCTATGCAAACATCTGATTGGTTGCAAAGAGCAGCCAATCAGAGGCTAGGGTGAAGTTACAAAGTTTATACTTCTTCGCATGTGAAGACTCCACCTGCGATCAGTCTGATTGGTTGTGGACAGCAACCATTCAGAGACTGGAGTGAAGTTACAAAGCTGCAAACGAAGACTCTACCCACACTCAGTATGATTTGTTGTGGACAGCCAGTTTCCTATCTGCCGGGCAGAAAAGGCCAAAGGGAGTAGTAGCCTCTGGTCCTTTTGTTACTTAGGCATGGAAAGTTAGGGTTTTCCTTCCAATTTAGTTCTAGGAAGTGGGCGTGAAACAGTCTTGTCTTTGGTTCCCTGCCTCCAGACCCTATTCTCCTGCCTCACCACCATGTACATTGTTGTGAGCAGCTTCATGAAGAAATGAGGCTCCAGGAAGACTTGCAGATGAAGGCAAAGTTACTTGCCTGGGGGAGGTGGTATATTAGTGAGGCAAGCATAAATTGGTGGTGGCAATCATTTCCTGGACTCCCAGGCAAAATTATGAAATTTCTTCTCACGCAGAAAGTCTCTTCTCCTCTCCTCTGGCTTCCCACCCTCATTTGGCATCCCACTTCCTGGAGTGTCGACAATTTGTGCCTACTTGAATTTGCTTTCTCAGCATACCATGTTCTAAGCTTTTTTCCCTTTCCTTCTAGTCATTAAAATCTACCTATCTCATTCCTCTATCATATCAGAAAACTAGGCTAGGTACTAACATATACCAAGATGATAATCACTAAAAGAGATTGCTGTTATTTCTTCTAGGTCACATATTTGACTTTTAATAGTAACTTTCAATCTTTAACTTGAAGGTATGACCAATGAAAATTCCAGGAAAAACAGCAAGGTTTGTGGGCTAGATACTTTATAGCTATCATTTGTGACCTTTCAACTCTGTAGCAGATACTTTAAATTCATAGCCCATTCAATCTTCATGACAACCCTATGAAGAAGGTATTATTTTCCCTGGTTTGTAGATCATAAGCCTTGTTGCTCATGAGAAATAAAAATAAAATCTTAAGTCCTTCAAAAGACTGAACAGACTCCCTTTTGGCCAAGGGGACCCCAGATAAACCTTAAAAACTGAGCTCCTAGCCATGACAAGATGAGAGGTCAGACACATCCCAGTATGCCCCTTTGTTATTAACCTTTAACCAGAATTCTTTCCTAGAGTAAGCAGAAACCAGCTCTAGAAAACAAGAAAGGGATGACTCCGTCCTTTATTACCTTTAGCCAATTATCTGAGGCCATGACAGGACTCTCCCTCTCTCTCTCAGTTTTGACATGATAACTCACCCATTTCACAATGTATTTCTTCCTAATAAGAGACCACCAACCATCGAGTGGTTCTGGAGTCAACAGAGGGTGCACAGTGAGGGTTTACATGTTCTCTGCTTTACCTTTTGACATTAGAGAGTCAAAAACTGCACCTTTGGATCATTCTAATGCCATCTTTTTTTTTTTTTTTTAATTTTGCTTTAAGTTCTGGGATACATGTGCAGAACACGTAGGTTTGTTACGTAGGTATACATGTGCCATGGTGGTTTGCTGTACCTATCAACCTGTCATCTAGGTTTTAAGCCCCGCATGTATTAGGTATTGGCCCTAATGCTCTCCCTGTCCCCTTCCCTTACCCCTCACCCCTCAACAGGCCCCGGTGTGTGATGTTCCCCTCAATGTGTCCATGTATTCTCATTGTTCGACTCCCACTTATAAGTGAGAACATTCAGTGTTTGGTTTTCTGTTCCTGTTTTAGTTTTCTAAGAATGATGGCTTCCAGCTTCATCCATGTCCCTGCAAAGGACATGAAATCATTCTTTTTTATAGCTGCATAATATTGCATGGTGTATATGTGACACGTTTTCTTTATCAAGTCTATCATTGATGGGTATTTCGGTTGGTTCCAAGTCTTTGCTGTTGTAAATAGTAATGCCATCATTTTTGGAACATGCCACCCATGAAGAGGCATGGAGCTCAATTGTGCTTGTGTATGTTACTCCTTTCATACATATTCATGATTTCGCCTATAGCTTATTGAATATGTATGCTTAGCCAAGCTGGTCAGCATAAATTCCTGTCTTATGCCTCCCCCTACCCCGACCAAAGTGCCATCTTCTAGCTTCTGGCTGGAGGCTATACTTCCCAGCCTGTCAGAATGGCCACCTTGCAGGCTACAACCCTTTATGAGAAACAAAGGTCTCGTTTCCAAAATTATGACTTCATTATTCTGCAGCTGACACTCAAAATGATGAAGGGATAGAGGCAAGAAAAGGCAGAGCTGTGATTTGAACCTGGGTAGACCTGATTTCAAAGCCTTAAGTACCCTTCCTATCACAGCTCCCTGGCTGGAGGCAATTCAGGATGAACAGCTCATGTTAGTGATAATGTGATAGGAATTCATGTTTTTAACTTCACTGCATCCCATTTTATTTCTAGTCAGATACATAATCTCTTTCAAGTCAAGAATTTCCTTCTTTAATTTTTTTTCTCTTTCTGGATTTCAAATGATCATTTCCCCCCATTTTTGGGCTGAATTGACAAGAGAAACTTCAGGTCTTTCTCTTTAAATGGTCTAAATTGCTCAGAAACCAGGGAGAAAAAATAAAAACCACTGTTCTGCTGGAAATTGTACGTTCACAAGTCTTAAAATGAGGGAAGGTTTCATAGCCACATGTTGGGTTCTGGATGAAATGAAGGGGCATAAATATCACCATGGTTTCAATGGAAAGGTGGGAAAAGACCTTTACAGCCATATTTCCCCCTTCATATGTTGTTGTGGGACTTAGGAAGAAAGACACAGTGTGCCTTGAAAGGCCAGGGAGAAATGTGAACTCCAGGAATGAGCACTCAGATCTTAAGGAAACACCACATTGAGAATGTGGTGGGCATGGGTCAGGAAATTCCAAGCTCTGGCTTCTGCTGCAGGAAGAACAGCTAGCTCCTGATTACTTGTGAACAGGTCAGATCACCTGGCTTCTTCTCCTACCATGTATCCAGTTCAGCAAGAAACCAGTGGCAAGTGGCCTAGAAATAAATTGTTTTCTGCCTCTTTTTCCCACATGTTGGTGAAACAGGCCCAAGCAGAGAGGGATTAAATGTTTGAATTTACCTATGATTCTTAGAAATAAAAAGCCAAATTTGGATAATAATTGCTTGCATATTAGTTATGACTTTTCTTTCATCTTCCTCTGACTGATGTGGGTAATTAAGTTAGCCAAACACAATCTCAGTTTCCACATTAGGTTTGAATTAGTCTAAAGACACACATCTGGGTGGGTATAGAAATTGTGTGAACTTCAGTCATATTCTGCAAATGTTCCCATAATCCATGTTGTCAGTGTATAGGTTATAATGATATTTTTACATTTATAGAACCTTCTATATTTATTTATTGTAAATTTATTTTCAGCTGAAAATTTTATTTGTTTGTTTATTTATTTATTTATTTAGAGATGGGGTCTTGCTGTGTTGCCCAGGCTAGTCTCAAACTCCTAGACTCAAGTGATCTGCCCATCTCAGCCTCCCAAAGTGCTGGAATTACAAGCATGAGAATTACAAGCATGAGCCACCACACCCAGCCCATTTACAGGATCTTATTTCCTTATTTTTTAATAACTATTTTCATCCTAATCAACTAACCTTTATGAATGAACAGTATCTCCTGTACAATTAGACTGTGCAGAGGGAAGACTCAAAGGTTCAGGTAAGTGAGTTGCATAACACCAGTGAGGACATTGAGATCCAGTGCCAGAGACCTGCACAGTGCTCAGCACGTTTTGGAGTTGAATATCAGTCAATATTGGTTGACTTTCACAAAAACAGTGGTTACTAGACCTCAGGTTATTGGCAAGAAGTAAATACAAGGCGTGGAAATGCATCTGCACAAAGTTAGAATTTGTTGGCTATGGTGAAATCTGAGGGCAAAATCAAACTCCCATCTTGTTCCCCTGACTATAGCCACTGAAAAAAGTTCTTCATTGTGGTTTCTGAGATCCAAAGAAAAGCACAGCTCCAAGTGGTTTATTACACAAGGTTCAGAAGGCTTATGGGCATCCAATGGTTCCCACCAAGTTGGATTTTGATGGGTTAAATGTGGGCAAATCAGAACCATAAGAATTAAGTTTCCTTTCCAATACACATGGGTTTTAAGTGAAGGGAAAAAGGTGCTTGGGGCACAATGTATTTATTTGCCAAGCCCCAAACATTCAAAAAATGGTTCAATATGTCTCAGTGCATCCAGCTAGCTGCCCAGTCCCCCCTCTTTCTGGAAGTGATTGTCTACATATGCACACTGATAGGTGCACAGAAAGTGATGTTATATCTTTTGCAGTTTAAGTTTTAGACTGTCTAGTCTCTGATACAGATTATTCTAAATTCTCAGATGGTGTAGTGATGGAGGTATAGTGGTCTTTCCCCAGGGCTTCCTCAACCCCTTACCCAGTGTCTGCTCAAATATGTGTCCTCATGACATGAAGGAGATTTTGTATTTACCAAGAGCCAATGTCTCAAATATTTAGATCAAAATCATTTACTTTGTTGCCTATTTACATCTGATAGCATATTAATGACAAATTGTTGATTTTAGTTGAGACCAACAAATGGTGAAAATGTGGCTCAGTTTCTCTGGAATCTAAATGAATTAGGCTAAAGAGAGGGAAAGAGAAGGGAGCAAGAATATAAGTCAGGAGGCTGCTTTGGACATCTCAGGGTAAAGAAATGGAAAAAAGGGGGAATGGGAGAAATGGGCAAAATAGGCTATGAAACTAAAGAAAAGATGGAATCTTAAGGAACCTTTGTGACATGGAATCAACTTAAATGCCCATCAATGATAAACTGGATGAAGAAATTGTGGTACCTATATTAATACACCATGGAATATTATGCAGCCATAGAAAACAACCAGATCATTTCCTTTGCAGGGACATGGATGGAGCTGGAAGCCATTATCCTTAGCAAACTAATGCAGGAACAGAAAACCAAATACCACATGTTCTCACTTATAAGTGAGAACTAAATGATAAGAAGAACACATAGACACAGAGGGGAACAACACATATTGGGGTCTATCAAACTCCCATCTTGCTCCCCTGACAAAAGCCACTGAAAATAGTTCCTCATTGTGGTTTTTGAGATCTAAAGAAAAGACAGCCCCAAGTAGTTTATTGTATAAGGATCAGAAGGCTTATGGGCATCCGATGGTTCCCACCTTCTCAGATTGAGGGTGAGTGGAGAGTGGGAGGAGGAAGAGGATCAAGAAAAATAACTAATGGGTACTAGGCTTAACACTTGGGTGATGAAATAATCTGTACAACAAATCCCCATGACATAAGCTTGCCTATGTAACAAACCTGTACCTGTACCCCCAAACTTAAATTTAAAAACAAAAACAAACAACAAAAAAAGAAAACTTTTCTGAGTCTACATGTCCTGTGGAAACCAGATGGGAACAAATGGTTCCACCAATCTAATTTGTTTGGGCTAATTTGGGTGATGAAAAGTAAGAATGGGAATTTATTGTTCCTTTTTCAGGTGAATTGACAGGCAAAATATGGTGTGTTGCAGGCAACAAACTGATTACATCTGAATCTACTATGGTCATTCTTGCCCACTCCCTGTGGTGTTGGCAGAGTTTAGCTATGAAGAATATGGGGCAAAAGGAGGGAGAAGATGCTTTCAGGTTTATGCCTGCAACCGGGCAAATTGAGGTGTCATTGCAGGAGATGGAGAAAGGAGGCGAGATGATAATAGACAGAGGATGTCTTGAAGAATACTATCAATTCCACAGGTTTATTTTGGAATTGTATAAATATTGGTGCTAGTTTAAAAATTGTTGTAATTTAAGTCCTATACATAGATGAAGTAGCCTAAATCTATATTTTGCTTTTTAAGAATAGTACAACTCTCTTGCTATAATTAGGGTAGTGTAGATAAAATCTCAGAAAATTACATTTTTATGGCTACCTTTATCTCTATGTTTCTGCCTCCCTTGGAATGTTACTCCCTTCTTTTTCTTGCAATTTCCTTTAACTTCCATCTATTCATTGAAACATGAAGTATGCTTCTTTAAAAAAATTAATAAAGAAGTATGCTTGTTTTAAAATTTAATGACAAAAAATTTATATGAGGCCTGCTTCTCCCTCAGATTTTCATAAAATCTTCTACATATAGAGAGTGTTTGAGGATATTTCTTTGCTGTTAATATTAAGGTCTCAGCTTTACTTTGTAGGCCAAAGGCTCAGCCATAGCTTTAAGAGTGCTACTTAAATAAGACCTGATTAAATTCCTTGATGAGAAGGAATGTTCTTTTTTTTTTTCTTCCCATGTCTCTCTCCAAAGAGGGGAAAATGGGTTGGGATTGCCACTGTTCTAGTCACGAAATTAATGCAGATGGATATGTATTAAACTTGAGTGACACTGTGGCTAAGGGGCGAAGAAAGAACAAGAACTGAAGAAATCAGGGATATTAGCAAAAAGAGAGGATAATTGGAAAAGACCAATGGTGAAAGTTAGGATGGCATAACTTTTAAGAAGGAGGTGAGCACCAGGGCATCAAGTACTGTGACTAATAGCATGAGAGAAATAGACTCCCAGACTCCCAGAGGTCTTTGGTAGATGTACAAGTGTTTACACAGCTCACTCCACATGTTGCTTTCCAATGAATAGGTGTCCACCTGGGAAAGGCCAAAGCTGGAGTGTGATAAGTGAGTGTCCATAAAACTCAGAGGTGAAAAGTGATTGCTACCATCATCTCTATTCTGAATGATAAAATAGGCAATAAATTTGTTAGGCTGGGGAATGATGCCAAACTAAAAGTTTGGAAAAAAGAAAAGGTAACAGGAATAGATGACTCAATTATAAAAATATTTGGGGTTTTTTTTTTTTTTTTTTAAAGGCAAGGGCTTGGTGGTTCATTGGGATAGAAAATCAAACTAAGTTCCTCAAGGTTCCCAAATATTCCTCCTCTGATCAAAGTGCAATGACAAAGCATTCATTAAGCCCCAAAAATGTACCAGAAGCTGTATCAGGTACTTTCAAATATGATCATTTAACTCATGAGTAAACAAGTCTGTAAGAAAGGTTTTAAGATTTTTCTATTTGACAGTTGAGGAAGTTGAGGGTCTGAAAGTTGTGACTTCCCCAAGATCACACAGGCTATGAATGTTAAGAGTTGGAGCTGGAGTGTGGAGTGTATGAAATCAAACCCTGTTTCTCAACCACCTAAGACTTCTACTCTTTTGTGTAAAGGACATTCTGTAGTGCTTCTGAAGAATAATGAGCTTTTCAAGAAGAGAGAAAATCAGAGAACTGGACATATGAAAATTCCAACAGTGGCTTAGGGCTGCTTATTTTTTTCAAGACCATTATTTCTGAGTTTTATTATTGGTTTACATACCGTTCAACTGTATAACCATAGACAAATCGTGTTGCAACTGAGGTCTCGGTTTCTTGGTCTATAAAATGAAAGGATTGAACTGGCCTTTGAGCCCTTGACACTCTGACTTATCTGCAAGGTTCTCTAGAGTTGCTCTGATCTGCCACCTTTGACTCTGTGGTGTTTTAGAGGGAAGAAACCGGAAGACAATGGACAGGAGCCCAGACTTATCCCTGGGACAACTGGGCAGTGAGTGAGTTAGTGAAGCTTTATTCCTCACTTCCTCTTTGACTCTTCACATCCCTATTGTGCATCCATACCAGGGGTCCTTGTCAGTTACCACCACCCAAAAGTTTGTCAATATGAGTTTAAAATGTTACCTTTTCCCTGGAGCATTTACTCTTTAACAGTTGACTCTAATGAGTAGAGATTAAATATTTTTAAAAATAAGTCAGTGGATTTTTTAAATGCCAGTTCTGCTACTGTGTTTAACAATGGAATTGGAACTTCAGAAGAAGATGGGGTCATCAGAAAAAGACCAAATCTGAGTCTGAATTAGAGGCAGATGAGGAAGCCCCGGAGCCCGCTGGGAGCACCAGCTAAAGGGTTACTGGTTGGAATACAGCTTTACTGTGCTATCAGCTGTGGCTCATGACTACTCTGCCTTGTGTATTCCTCATCTGCTGGGGTTTCCACACCTGGCACGTCATCGGAAATGAAAGGGGTAGATGGGATAGATGTGCAATCAGGCCAATTAGCTCCAGATCCTGGTTGTGCTACTTATTATTTGTGTAATCTTTGCGAGTTACTTTGCAATTCTCAGCCTCAGTTTTCTCATCTGTCAAATGGGAGCGAGTCAGATGATTTTTGTAAAGCACTCAGCACTAAGCTTGCCATGTGCAGAGCATATAGGGGAGTGGTTAAAAGCAGAGTCTGGGCCTAGACAACCTCCTCATTTATTAGTAAGTTGCTTAAATTCCCTGTGCCTCAGTTTCCTCACCTGCAAAGTATGGCTAGTAAAGACACTACCCCATGAAGTTGTCACGATTAAATGTGTTAAAATGTGTAAAGTGGTTAGAACAGTGCCTGCAAATGGTAGATGGTGTAAAAGTGTTTGCTGTCATTGCTATTATGACCATGAAGTTTGCCTCTGCTACCTATCTTGGGGTAGGAAAACAGTTTTTTTAAAATCATGATTAGCTTACAGTCAACCTGTTAAAGGAACAGTCCATTTTGTTTGTTCAGTTTGTATCACACGGAGATAAACAATGGGTCTCTCCATCTTCACATTCTAGGGAAATGAGAGGAGAAAGGCTTGGAGCTCTTTCCCTGTGTGAGACTGCAAGTGAGTCACAGACTCTCACAGTCCACCATCCCGTCTCCTCCCTGTACATGAGCCACAGAGCAGGAGTCCCAGCGGTTCCCACCACCCTCTGAGGTTGCTCTTTGCCTCGTCAGAGCTCCCAAGTTGATGTAAATTACAGCTCTGCAGCAGGCACGCAGCTCTGAGGGCATCCCTAAGTTGCCTGCTGAGCGGTGGTGGGAGGTCTGAGCTGGGGGAATATGGATGCAATCTGCAAGTCAGCCTCTCTGAGGCATCAACAACTCTCAGAGGGGCCTGCGGTCTGAGGCACAGAGACCCCCAGGGGGCCAAACGGCCAAATAGTGAGTTACTCATAAAGAGTAGGGGGTAGGAGACAGAAGAAACCACAGCTAAACAAGTAAAGATTGCCTGGCAACCTCATGTGATCACAAAGGATGGGGCCGTGCTGCTGGCTTTCTGTAAGGTGAGTGTCGCCGACTGTGTGCGGGGTTGCACGCACGTGCACAAGCACATTCATTCTATAATGACCTCCAAGGAAAACTCCTCCGCCATCCTTCCCATCCACAGTGTTGGAGCAATTAGGTAGGACTTGGGCAGAATGATTCATGCTTCAATAAATTCAATTTCAACAAAACATAATTATGGTGAGTCACCTAATCGCAGCTGTAATCACGGCCCGCCCCTCCAGAAGTCAAAACAGTTGAGGGCATTCGGCAAGGGCGTCTGATTCCTCATTATGACTGAAGCCTCCATCTTTTGCCAAGCAGCCATATTTCGGACTCCAGTTCCTTTCTAATTTTTTAAACTACAGAATATTTCAGGCATGCATAAAGGTGCAATGAGTACGCTAATGAATACCTTTGTATGTGCCAACCAGCCTAAAAGTAAACATTACAAATATGGGTTAAATCCATCTGTCATCCCATTCCCCTGTTTCTCAGTAGGGACAACAGTGATTGATTCTGAGTTTTATTCTCTTGTCTGTCTTGTATCCTTCTCTTGTCTATGTATCCTTAAAATTATGTAGCATTGTTTTCATATATTAAGTGGTTAAATAAATGGTATAATTGTGTATCCTTCTGCAACTTGGTTTTTTGCTTAAGGTTTTGTATTTAAATTGAACATATATCTCTAGTCTTATGTTTAAAATTCCATGTGTGAATAGATGAAAACATAATTTTATCAGTTTTCCTCTTGATGGATGTTTAGTTTGTTTCCAGCATTTTCGATTACAAACAGTGCTTCCATGCACATCCTTATACACGTTTCCTCTGCACATGCGTGGGGAGTGGGAGTTTCTGGGTTATGGGATGTCTGCCTGATAAACTTTATTAGATGTTGCCAAATTGCCCTCTCTAGTGTTTGTACCAATTTACATGTCTACCAGAAGTTTATGAGTTTTGTTTTTCTTACATTCTTGCTATTACTTCTTATTATCAGGCTTTTATTTTTTACCTGCTTAGTGTGAAATGTTTTCTGTGTAGTTTTATTTACATTTTTCTAATTATTACTGAGGTCAAGCATCTTTGCATGGAATTAGGAACCATTCAAGTTTCTTCTTTTGTGAATTGCACATTAATATATTTTGCCACTTGTCTACTGTTTTTCTTTCAGGGAAGCTTTTTGATAATGCAGTAAATTTTCTTATTTCAAAAATGACAATTCAGATTTTGTTTCTTTTCATGCCAACTTTGGTAAGTTGCATTTTCAAAGAAATTTATCCCTTTCATCTAAGCTATAAAATATAGTAACATAGTTGCTCCAAAACTTACTTATTATCCTTTTAAAATCTGTAGGATCTGTGGTAATAACATATTTTTTGATTTCTGTCATTAGTGATGTATTCTTTTTTTCTTTCTCTTTCTTTTCTTTTTTGTTTTATTTTGTCAGTATAACTAAGAGTTTGTCAATTTTTTTTTTTTCAAGGAGCCAGCTTTTGGCATTGCTAATTTTCACTATTAGGTATCTATTTTCAATTTCATTGACTTATTTTTACTCTTATCTTCATTTTCTTCTTTCTACTTACTTTGATCTTTTTTGAACTTCTTAAGGCAGAATCATAGAATGTTGTTTTTAGGCCTTTCTTCTTTTGCATTTAAAGCTGCAAGTTTCCGTTTAAGCGCTGCTTAAGTTGCATCTTACAAATTTTGATATTGTATTTTCTCCCTCATTCAGTTCAAAACATTTTTAAATTTTCCTTGTGATTTTGGCTGTGATCCATAAGTTATTTAAAAGTTATTCCAAATAATTGGAAATGAAATGACATACTTTTAAATAATTTTCCTATATACGGATTTTCCTAAATATGTTATTACTGATGAATTCTCTTATGATTACAGAAAACACTTTACATGATTTCTGTTCTTTTGACCTTATTGACAAGTGTTTTGCAGTACAGTATATGGTCTGTCTTGGTGAATGTACCATGCGTGCTCGAAAATAATGGATATTTTGCAGGTGGATGTAGAGTTCTATTATAATGTTAATCAGATCAGGGTGGTTGACAGTGATGTTCAGATCTTCCATGTCTCTACTGATATTTTGTCTGGTTATTCTATCAATTGCTGAGGGAGGAGTGTTAAAATCTGCTAAGATTATAGTTTTTTTTTTTTTCTAATTGTATTGAGTATTGTTGATTCATGAGGTTCTGCTATTAGATACAAACATATTTATAATTACTGTCTTCTCGGTGCATTGTCCCTTTTAAAATTTTTATTCCTGGTTGTGTGCTTTGTCATGAAGTCTACTCTTTTCATTTGTTATTAATATAGTCACTCTAGTCTTCTTAAGCTTGCTGTTTGCATGGTATATCTTTACCATTATCCATTTACTTTCAAACTACCTGTATCTTTGTGTTTAAAGTATGTCTCTTGTTGGCAACGTGCTAGAGTCTAACTTTTTAAAATCTGACAATATCTTCCTTTTAATGCTTTGACCACTAACATTTAATGTAATTACTGATATGGTTAAATCTAGGTGTACTATATTATTATATTACTATTTATTTTTGGTTCCTCTGTTCCCCTTTTCCTGCTTCATTTTGGATTATTTGAAAATGTTTAGTATTCTATCTTAATTTATATTGGCTTAAAGCTATGAATTATTATAAATATCTTAATGGTTGTTCTATCTATCTATCACCTATCAGAGTCAACTAAAAGTTAATATTACCACTGATGTAAACCCAACACTGTTAGTCCCTTTATTCTATAGTCAACATATTTTATATTACATATGTCTCATAAAAACTCTACCAATATTAACACTTTTAGTGTAAGCAAATATAGGTATTTTAAAGAGCTTAAAAGGAAAGAAAGTAGTGTTTTATATTTACTCAGATGTAACAGCTTTTTGATATGTAAACTTGGCTAGGCTAAGCTACCCGTCCAGTTATTCAGTCAAACATTGATTTAGGTGCTGATGTGAAGAAATTTTGTAGATGCAATTAAAGCCCCCAATCATTACTATTTGACCTTAAATTAGTTAAAAAGGATATTATCTTATGTGAAACCTTTAAAAGAGGGTCTAGGCTTTCCCTGAGCCCAGAGACTTCTACCTGTGGGGTTCAGTCTATACTTCTTCTCTTTTGGGCCACTTGCCCTAGACAGACTCCATAATTGCATAAGCCAATTCTCTGTAATAATCTTCTCTCCACAACTCCCCTGCCCCTCTGTGTATGCATCTCTATATATACTTTTCTGTCTCTAACACACACATACATACAGTCATTTGCCGTTTCAGGATGGGGATAGTCTTGGCAAATGTATCCTTAGGTGATTTTGTCACTGTACAAACATCATAAAGCATATTTACACAAACCTAGATGGTATATATTATATATATACCTAGATGGTATATTACATATAATAATTATATTATAAATATAATAAACATATAATATATAAATATAAATATATAATATATAAATGTATATGTAGTTTTCCAAATGGAAAACCAAATATCCCAGCATGATTACTGAATACCAATAATTTCCTCTACTTGATCTACAATGCCAATATCAAGTGCCATATATCAGATTTCTATATATGCTCCATCATAATTTTGTGGGAGCACCATCGTGTATGCATCTGTCATTGAGCAAAACATCATTATACAGTGCATGACTGCATAAATACTCCTCTGGTTGAACCATGACTTATACACCAGATATTTACCATTTTTGATACTTTATTCTTTCCTGAAGATGCAAGTTTTACTCTAGTGTCTTGTTCTTACAGTCTAAAGAAATTCCTTCAGCAATTTTTTGTAGCACAGGTCTGCTAGCAATGAATTCTTAGACTTTCTTTATCTGAAAATATTTTTATTTTATTTTCATTCCTGAGAATATTTTAGGTAGATACAAAATTTCAGGTTGACAGTTTTATTTATTTATTTATTTTCAGCACTTTAAAAATATTGTTCCACTGTCTTCTCGCCTCCGTGGTTCCTGATGAGAATCCACTGTCATTTGAATCTTTGCTCTTCTGCATGTAATGCATTATTTTTCTTAACTGCTTTAAGATTTGTTCTTTATTCATAGTCTCCAGCAGTTTGGTTACAACGTGTCTAGGCAGGGCTTTCTTTGAATTTATAAAATTTATGATTGGGGGTTGCTGAGCTGCTTGAATATGTCTTTCACCAAATTTGGAAATATTTTTGGTCATCATTTCTTCGAAAAAAATGTTTTTTTGTCCTAACGTCTTTCTTTTTTCCTTCTGGAATTCCAGTTACATGCATGTTAGAGCTTTTGATGGTTGTTTTCCTCTTGTTAATTCTTGGAGTCCTGTTTGTATTCTAAATATGGATCTTCACAGGTTACATGTTTGCAGATTTCCTCTGCTACTATATTGCTTATCTTTTTCACTTGTTCATAGTATCTTTTGTTGTATATAAGTTTTGTATTTATTTTAACGTAGGTAAATTTATCAAGCCTCTTTAAAGTTGTTGCTTTTTAATGTTTCTGTTTGTCATAGATTAAAAATTCTTTTCTACTTGAAGGTTTTAAAGATATTCTAAGATTTCCTCTAAAAGGTTCTAAGTTTTCTTTGATATCTATGCATTTAATCAACATTAAATACAATTTTGTACTAATTAGATGTAGGGATCTAATTAGAATGTTTTTGCATATTAATAACCAGTTATCTCAACCTGTATCATTTTCCCCATGGATCTGCATTTTATTTTGTGTTCCCATTTTATTTTGTGTTTTCTAATATGGGATTCCTCTTCTTTTTTTAGAAAAGTCTTCACCATCATTAGGGGAAGAAATTCTTCACCTAGAAAGCCTTTCTGGGATCTAACCAATATCAAAAGGGAGAGTGTCTACATACGTGATTTTATTCAAACCACTGGATTCTGGATTAACCCTTCCAGATGGTCTTTTAATTTAGTTCTGATATTCTAAAGGAGGAAGTTTTGGGAGAGAAGAGGAAATGGTCAAGTGGTAAAGGCAGCCCCTTCTGGCTAGTGAGCTCTGGGAAGGAAGGGATGTTAATCAATTTTTTTATAATCCTCAAATGCTATCAAGCTTATTAAGAATAAGTTGGCCATGAGAAATATCTCTTGACTAAGTCTTTTCTCACAAATTTTCCGACTAGAAAAATCTGTTCTCCACATGAATGCCAACTGCAAGTGTCTCCTTGGTGGTAATAAACCATTTAAATTCCTTCAAACTCCAACTAAACATGAATATCTCAAACTCAAATTATGTCTCTGCTCTTAGAAAGAAGTGCTATTTCTCCATCCCTCCTTGGTTATGAGTGAAGGGCTACAGGAAAGAAATCTGAAAGGCTCTTTTGGCCACTTTTTTTCTATATTGAGCCACATTCACAGCCAGAAACCATTTCAAAGGTTTCTGTACTTGTCTGAAACAACTAGTGGTTGTTAGTGATGTACTTAATTCTTCAGTTGTTTGGACCACATGATAACTAGCCCATTCAGAGCCTGAACTCCCCAAAGTGATCAGGTACTTTGAGGCTATAAATGTTGCCTCAATGTTTAACCTATTTTTTTCTTTCTTGTGGCAAGAGATAATTAACATAGAATTTGTACTCTGCTCACTGATCTCTCCCTCTTCAGAGACTAAAAGACTGTTTTATATTGTGTCTACATAGGACTAATTAACTAGTCTGAATAATTTTTTGAGAAATATACTATTAAATTTTTATTTTTACCAAATTGACCTTTGATTTTAGTAGCTTTTGTAAACAGACACTTAGATTGAAATCATTATTTTTTAATTTTTTAATAGACAGAATTCCCTCTATGCCCTCATATTCTCTATGTCTGTGGTTTTTTTTTTTTTTTTTTTTTGGTCTTCTGACTACATCTTGGAGTTGAAAATGGGCATAGTACCCTCTTGATTAAAGCACTGAGAACTACTCCTTAAACAAACCACTCATATACACCCCATCATATAAATGGACTTGTGTCTTCTAGTCTTCCCACTGAACCTTTCCTTCACAATAAACTGGGTATGAACCAATTGTCTTCTTTAAAGTTCCATAGGGAACATTTTTATCACCTTACTGCTGAGCTGACCCAAGGATTACAGAAGATCACAGGGCATATGGAAATTGTAGGTTTTAACTTTTATTATATCAACTCCCTGCCCTATTTAATTTTCTTCTTCAGTTGCCCCAGGTTGGCATAGTAAGAGCCTGAAAGCAGTGCTCTGTAGTGGATGATCATGCCCTAGGAGGCATGAGCCCTGGGTTCTAGCTCTTGTCACACCTGCACAGCTGGTCACCTCAGTTAGATCATTTTTCTGGTTCTCAGTGTTCATGTCCACAAAAATCAGGGATTACAAACTTAGATGCTGATAAGAGTTAATCATTTAGGGTAAATGAGGCAAGCAAATCTGGTGTGTTCTATGATAAACTAGAGTTTATTTTCTCCATACAACTCCAATCCAAAGAGAAGCACCCAACTCCAATTGCTGCCATGGGAATGAGGACCACTATGTTTCCAGATCTTTTGTGTTTTCTAGAGATCCCAGCTATCTGGATTTTTTTTTTTGGAAAGGATCTATCTCAATATCTAAGCATTGGCAACAAATACAAAAATTCAAAAATTAAACTTTCTGTGGCCCTAGTAAAATATGTCTCAATCCTTGGTTACCAGTCATAACCCCTAGACTAAATGGTATTTAAAGCCTCTTCCAGTTCTGAAATGTTATACTTTAATTATCCAAATGGTCTGAATTGAAGAAAGAATTGGTATTTGAATATGAGGAATATTTTCCTGGCATCCAGTTCTTATATTTTGAAACAGGTGACCATGGGGAATTGTGAAATGCCCTTCAAGTGATCTTGAAGACTAAGGGACACCTCCTTCTATCTGGAATTAGTTAGGAGCAATTGCAGAGAGGAGGTCGAGTGAGATGTTCTCTTGCAATTTTTCTCAGTTGGGATGTTGTGAAAATGGTCTTTTATGAGTTTTGTTTCAAATGTCCTTGGGTCCTTTCAGGGGAGGAAGGAGGTGGTAGTTTGGTTTCTGATTCCCAGGACCCCTCCCAACTCAATTCCTGGAATCATCCTGGGGGACTCTGTAAATTGAAATTTAAAGTTACAGTTTGTAGTTTGCCCTCTAAGGTTTAGATTAGGTTTCATAACTTGGAACTGAAATCAGGGCAGCAGTCAGAGTGTGGATGAAAATGTCTATAGCTTTGGTTGTCAGCATGCTAATGAAAACCAGAGAAGGCAATAAATAAAGGTGGGGATGAGTGATGGCAAAGATAAGAGCCTTTTAACCTCACTTTTTTTCACTGTAATTCCCTCCTTAGGAAAATTGATCGTGATTACCCCAATCCATTTTCTGATGGATTAAAAACACCTAGGAAACCCACAAACATCTTTTATGCACTATGTGTGCTAAAGCCCACATAGTGTATAAAAAGTTCAACAAGCAGAGAGAATTCAATGTCATTACTGATTGTATCAGGATAAATACTAGGTCTCTGATTCCAAAGTAACTGCAGCAAAGTAAACACACCACCACCCTTAAGGAGACAGAAGATAGAGGCAAGAAAGCAAGACAGAACACAGATGTATTTGATTACTAATCAAGCCTATTTCAACAGTGCAAAATGTATTAATGGGAAAGAGGGAGGTAGGATGAAGCCCAGGCAGGCCAATCTAGGCAAAGGATCTACTTTCATGTATAAATGAATAACATGGATCATTGACAGTGAACCCAAGTGCTTTTGATGGCTAGTTAAGAAGATAGGGCTGTCTGAGATTGTAATCTTTTCCATCACCACTATTATCACCGAAACTTTAAGTGCTAGTCTGTACACCTGATGAGTGATGGGCAGAAAGTTCTAATTAGATATCATACATGGTGCTCGTGTTGTTTTATGTCTCCAGCATGAGTTCTCCCTTTGCATAACAACACCTTGAATTTCCTTTGGGGTAGCACTCTTCTGGCATTGCATGCAGTTTTGGTGGGCCTCTCAATTGACTGGCAATGTGGCCAAGGGCTGGGGATAAATAGGACCAACAAGACCTGCTCTCTGAGGAATTTGAATCTTAAGAGAAGTTACACAAGGGTAAGTCTAGAGATCGTCCTGATAGAGATAGTTGATTTGTGCCTGAATGCTATTCTAGGCCCCTCATTTTCTGAGGTCTAACAGTTCTTTTTTTTTTTTTTTTTTCTGCGATTCACAGAACTATCCCATAGCCTTAAAATAGATTCTACTTTATATCTAAGTTAGTCAGAGTCACTTCTGTTGCTTACAACCTAAGAAACCTAAAAGATATATCAAGCATCTTCCTTGTGATCTCACCAGCTGAGAATTGATAGTGAGAAGACAGACTGAGAATCTATAAAAAATTATTAGTAAGTGAGTTTAGTGAAGTTACTAGATACAAATTCAATCTACAAAAATCAATTAAATTTGGGGGCAGCAATAGAGTTCTGAAATAGAATCTCAGAGCTGATGATTTGCTGGTATATATAAATCAACATTTCTATATACATATATAAATAAATATATTTAACAAATAATTTAAAAATAAAATTTAAAAAGCATACCATTTACAGTAACATCAAAAACATATAGTTGGGATAAATCTACCAATGAATCTATATGTTTACAAACCTCTACACAGATATCCATAAAACACCATTGAGATAAAACCAAAAAGACCTAAATAAGTAGATTCTTATTGTCAGCCATCAAATTTTGGGGTAGCAATAGATTTCTGAAATAGAATCTCAGAGCTGATGGTGGTGCAGTACAAGTCCATCTTTATGTAGATAAGGAGAATGAGGCTAGAAGGATAAAACATCCTCTTCAAGGTAGCCCAGACAGACAAAAATAGCCCTGAATTAGCACCAGCTTACTGCAGTTTGCTGCCAATCTGGACATCCGTATGCTGGGGCTAGACCCACACTCCTCATCTCTCAGGGCCGTCGCTAATACAATCCTGGCTACTAGTTTGCTCTGCCACTTTTTAAGGACATTCTAGCAATAGAGGTTCTGTCTTCTTTCTTTCCATCTTTCCTGAATATTCTGGTACCCATGGAAAACCAATGGGCTGGACTCACTATCTATAAGATTCTTTGGCTGGATTAGGCATCTAAATTCATGTTGATTTCTAGGGTTGGTAACTTGCCATACCTCCGACTCTTTGAAACTGGCAAGTCTTTGCTCGAAGACTCACTCATTACCTATAGCTCAAGGGACCATATTCAAACAAGAGACATCATTACGGTTTCCCATTGTCTGGTCACAGACATTGTATAATTCCTCACTTCTTCTATTCCTTCTGGAATAACAAGACTTTAGTAACCAAACTCAGACTAAGAACTGCAGAATTTTTCCCCACTTCCACCTGTGATTTTCCCTCTGCTGTTTTTTCCTCTCTTCCATGGGTTATTTTTTCCAACTTGGGAGACAAGGAGAATGTGTATCCCAGGTAAAGTGAGGAGGAAAGGGGGAGGAGCTATGGCACAGACACATCAAAAGAGCCCTTTGTGCTCAGGGCACATTATTCCTGGAATCCAATCAAGTGCCCAAAAACCCAACCAAGCTTTTCAGACAGCACAGAAACCAGTCATGCAGGCCTCTTGGGCTCTGCTTTTCTAAAGCTTTATAGGGTACACTGAATTATTTGGTTGGGTCTTTTCAACCGTGTGACATTTTGGTTTTCAATGGCACAAATGGAGTTGATCATTAATTATTTGGACGCTTTAATTAAAAAAAAAACTTACTGTGGATTTATGAGGGTCTGCTGGGGGGCAAGGACAAGGAGCCCTTTAGTGAATCTCTCATTTGAATGAGAGTGAGGGTTGCGGAGGTCTAGAAAGGGAGGGTATGGAATCATCTTCCAAGAAGGTCTTAAACCCAAGTTAGAGTTTATCTGATGGAGGAGGGGCTTACAATGAAGAAAATGGAAAGGAACACAAGAAAACAGATTTCTGGGACCTGCCAAGTGCACTAAGCGGGAGGGCGTTTAATAAAAATCAATGGTTTAGCAGGGAGCCATCAGCCTTCAAGAGCTCTTGAATCAATACCTTTCACATCAAAACTAGTAAGTCCTCTGGGTTGAGGTGGGGGAAGGGCTGGTTTCTGGAACATACGATTCACTGAACCAGAGAGAGACTCCAGGAGGGGAGTTTGTGGGTGGAATGTTGAATGCCCAGAAGGACAGATGGATGTCTTCCTGTTTCAGAACAGCGAGGTAGCAAAGGTGTAACATCCGCTTCCTTTCTGGGGCATGTTTTGCAGCCTCAGCCTTCTGTAACATAGATGTGTGTCCCTCCTGGGTCACACACACGTTCCACTTCCTGATATCCTGAAAAAGCTGTCACACTCCCAGAGAGTTGCACTCCTGGGTGCCTCTCCACAAAGGTTAATCTCAATGACAAGTGATCCTGGGTGGGGTTGGGAAGCCTGGGAAAGGAAATAAGCTCTTCTCCAGAGACAGCAGGAATTCCCATCTATCCAGCCCCTTGAATCCAGGAGCCTCAGAGAAAAGACTCAGCACATTCAAAAAATACTGATGAAAATTGCTTATCCTTAACATCAAAATGCATAGTAATGCCATATGCCAAAAAGAAACATACTGATTTATGTGGATATCTTTGCTAATTTCCCCACTTAGATTTTTTAAAACCCTTACTTTGGAGTGATTTGATATGAAAAGAAAAATGCCAAAAAACTTGAATGTTACTGATGTCTTTACTTCTAAAGTGCACAAAATTATTTTGAGAGTTGTTCTTATGGTGCCAGTTGATGAGACCGTATTATTTATCTTATTTCGCAAAGGAGAGAAACTGAGTCCGAGGGATGTCAACATGCCAAATCCATGAAATATTCGTGGGCTGGAATTCTAGCTGCCTGAAAAAAGACACTCCTCTCAAAAGACCTCACAATCATATCCATGGGATTATAGCACTTGGCTCTCCAGATGGTGCTCCAGGAAGAGCTCCAGAAATTTTACAAGTAAGTTATTTGTTCTTCCTTATAGCCACTTCCCTGCAAAGGTTGGCTTTATGCATTTAATTTAGAGATGAGAAAAATAAAATTTACCCAAATTTTTGTAGCAAGTCCATTCGGGGTGTTTATGGTGGTGTTTGCTTTGTCTAAAGTTAAGGGCTGGAGAGGTCATAACAAATTGAAGATAAACCTGGCTTCAGTTAATTGATGATAAAATAGTGGAATTAAAGATTAGAAAGCATAAAATTGATGGACTTACTTGACGTGAGAGCAAAAACAAGCTTTCATGTCTCTTCCCAGCCTCCGTAGATCAAGATGGGAGGAATGTAGCTGGCAGACGGGGTTCTGAAGCCCGGGGGAAAGAAATGGCTCAGATTCAACCTCACAGGTGGCGAAGGGAATGGGCCATAACTCAGGAATTTTCAGGTTCCCCGGGGTATGCTGTCCACCTCCACTGGTTGGGGAAGGCACAGGGACATCAGCGATGGGTTTTGGCAGGTAAAAATACAATGACGTGGCCTAGAGAATGTATTCCTTTATCTCAGTTTTGCCCACAGAGGGAAGCAAAGGCTTCACTTTGGTCTGGGATCTACAGGGTGCATTGCTGCCTCCCACTGACAGGAGTTGAGTATTCCGTACAGCACTGCCCAGGCCCAAGGCACCCACCAGTTTTCACTCCAAAGTACATGGATAACAGCTAGTCACACACTTACATTTGCACCTAAATTCAAGATACTACCTTATGACAAAGTTTAATCATCTTGCTTATAACTCAGGGCTTAGAGGATATAACAAATTCCAGAGTGTTTAGAGATGAAAGAGAAGATATACTACACAAGAGGCATTTGTTTGGACCAAACCCTGAAGCAGAGCCACTGTGTCTAAAGTCCCTTTACCTGGAGCCCTCTTTCCCCTCGTCTTTACATGATGGATTCATGTTCTTCATTCCTTTCTCAGTTCAGGGTCAGACTTCCTGAGAGATGCTTTTCTGCAACCCTTGGTCTAAATTAGGTCTTTGTGTTTGGTTTATTAAAATGCCCTCTGTTTTTTCTTCATAGTACTCATCACATGAAGAAACAATTACATTCTATGATAAGCTATTCAATCCTTCTTTCTTCCAGTGGGTGGTAAAGTCCTTGAAGATAAGGACCATGTCTGTGGTGCTCACAATAGATGTCTAGCACCAAGCAATATTTATTGAATGAATGAATGCCCTTGTCAGGAAACCCATTCTAGACTGGGGTTCTGCCATTATATGCCAGGATGGTCTTGACCTTTTTGAGGCTCAGTTTCCTCATCTGTTAAATAACGCTGTTTGAATGCAGGATCTCTGAGGCCCCTTCTGACAATGCCACTCTACAATCCATTTTAACCCACTTGTGATTCTGTTTTTCTTTGGCAATTCCCTTGGCTCTTCAATTCACCCTCCCAAATAATTCCAGTTCTCCAATGCATTAATGATAAGGAGATCTTTTACTGTTGATTCTTTAGTCCTCTCAGGGAAAACTACAGCTCACAGCTCTTAACACTTGACTCCCCAACTTCCTTTTTGATATTTTTTTCCCTTGTTTTCCTTTTTGGCTCTCTGCTGTTTCCTCTTTCTTCTGGGCCTCTCATTACTCTCTGAATGCTCAAAAACTTTTGTAATTTATTTAGAGCAACTCAGCACTCTGCCCAAACCCTTCTCTGTTCACCTGCCTCAGGGTATACAGTTGTCCTTGCTCAGATATTCCATGAGCTGGCTGCAGCAGCTCGTTTATTGTGTGTCTCTTTCCAAGTCCATTTTCAGTGACATTATGCTGGTAGCTTGAAATCAGCCATGATGGGAGTATTTGCACCAGGGAAATTGACAAATGCTATAAATCAAAGTTTTTCTTTCTTGGAGAACTAAGTGTTAAATATCAGTTACCAGTACACCACTGTCCGAGCTCTTCCTTGTTTAGGAAGTTGGTTGAACCAAAAGGTTCTTTAACATCAAACATTGTTAAGCAGAGTAGCAGAAGCTAAGAAAGGTGCATATAAAATGGTAGCTGTGTTGGTTAAGTTTCAGGCAGGAAAACAGAATCTACGCCAGGCAGGTCAAGAGATGAATCTTAATATGAGACACTTGCTCCAAAGGTGTTGCCAGAGCAAAAAGGGCAAATGAGTGACGCAAGCCTTAGATTATCAGAAAGATATTTCTAGTTAGGGCTAAAGTGAGTGAGACAGGAAGTGATGTTAGCAGAGTTTAGGAACTGAGACTGCAAAGGGAGAGGCTTCCTGGTGGAAGTGAAACCCCAGAAGAGACCAGACCACTGCTGCAATGTCTCTAAGAACAGATGAAATAGGGGAAATACCTTGGCTTTCTCCTTCCTCTAATGTTCTTCTGAGGCCTCCCATTGGCCAAACTTAATCAGGAGCCAGATGGAACAGGAGCTTGGGAAATGTACCAGGAGGTGGTCAGCCCCTGTGATGCAGAACAGGGCAGAGCAAGTCTTGGCAATGAATCTGACAACAAACAGATAAGTCACCATTTTAATAACTAATATTATTCCTGGAGGGACACTCAATACCTTTCAGGTCACCACCAGTTATACTGATTTCCTAGAGCCCAGAGTTGAGCCTTACTCTATGAACCCAAATAACTCCCTGAGTCTGGCTCCCAAGTCCATTCTATAGGAAAGAGGATTAAGTTCTAAAAACTTAAAATTTTGCTAAAGCTTCATGAAATTGATCCCAAGAACCAGGAACCATCATGATTTATAGAAAGGTAGGCATTCTATTAGCTTTTATTCATGAGGCATCTGAGATTTGTTGAATGATCCGATGTTCAGGTTAGAAGCAGCCACGAGTCCCTGAAGAAGCAGGCCGAATACAGCAGGGGAGGTCTGTGCTCCAGTCCTGGATTTGTGGTTTCCTTTCTGCGTGTGCTGGAGCAAACCGCTTATTGTTTGTCACCTCAGTTTCCTCATCTGCATGCAGTGATGACCATAATCCTGGCAATGACACAACTTTGCTGTGAGGCTCTCATGAGAGCAGGCAAGTGAAAACATTTTGTAAATTGGAAAGTGTTACAACTGTGCAAGGGAATATTGTTTAAATGACATTTCTCGGCGGGGTTCAGCTGCCTCCCACAGTGTGAAGGTCAGCTTACTAATGCCACCCTCATAGCAGAAATGGTCCCAACTCACATCTTTTATTTTTCCTTTTACTAAATTGGGAACAAAACCCTCATTGCTTATAAGTGAAAATTGCTAAAAGGTTCATCTAATTTAGAAATGCCTACAAAAATTTCACTCAATTTGCTTTACATTGTCTACAGTGTGGAGGAAGAAGCCATCAGGGTTTCTCTAGGAGGAAGTATGCAGTAAGGCCTTGTGGGTTTGAGCCTCCAAGGGCTCCAGGGGCTGTAGGGTCCTCCAAAGGGCGGTGGGAAAAAGGTTCCTCAGGTTTTCGAAGGTGTGCTCTATAGCCTTGCTGAGGAACGTTTGTGTATCCTATGTGTGCTGGTGCATTTATTAGAGGATGTGGTGGTGATGGCGCTGGGTACGTAGGTTTCCAGTGCCAACAAGCTGCTTGCTTTTCAGAAAAAGTGGAGTTTTCCTTGGCTCCACTGCCAGCTGCTTTATCTGTTTTCATTTTAAAGACGAGTTTCCAAAGTACCATTTCCTGAAATCTCTTGGCTGCAGCCAGGTATGTGATTAGCAGTTGCAAGTCCAGGGAGAAGGTGAGCTGCCAGGGAGAAGTTTGCAGTAGGGTGGGTCATCCGGAGGAGTGCCAATTGAGGTCTTGCCAGGAAGCAAAGAGAGAGCCAGAAACAAGGACCCTCCATGGGAAACGTTCTCCCTCCAGCTCCATCGGGAAATTCACATCTTAGAATTTTAGTTTGAATCATTAGTCTGTGCTCTTGTCAATTAAAGAGGGAATATTGAGCTTCAAGTTTAACAGAGTGACACTAGTTGAAGAGTTTTTGTACATCAAGGCTTTTTGTTAACTCTCTTTACAATATGTCCCTGTGTTTAGGGGGCTCACCATGTCTTATCTTGACCCTTTCTTAGTGCACTTATGGCTACTTGGGTAAGTATTTTTCCTTCCCCATCAGATTTTCAGTTCTGAGCTCACGTCACATTTATCTATAAACTCTCCAGTGCCTAATACACATGCAGTGCTTATTAAATGTTGTTTGCATAAATGATCAGATGATGAAAACTTAGAACCATTAACAAGGTTCTGATTAGAGATTCCTTCTTTCCACATATGTTTATTGAGCATCTCATATATGCCAAGCCCTGTTACAAGCTTTGAGAAGATATTGAGAACAAATTATACATAAGTAATAGGAATGACCCTAGTGATAACTTCTTTTTTCCACTCTTTACATCCCTGGCTGTTGAGAACTTCTGATCATGCTCAGGTTCTCTGGCCCTGTAATTCCCACATTTCTGGCCACTTTTCCATGTGCAAAGCCTGTCCTAGGTGTTGGGACTTACCTTGTTGGATTTCCACAGGAGATGAATAGCTCCAGGCTAGTTAGTAAACTGGGTATCCCACTCAGCTCTTCTATCTGACAACAGGATTTTAATCAATTCCCTAGTTATTTCTTTCCCACTGTGTGGTCTCAGAAGACTGAATTAGACTCTGTGGGTGCATGTTACAGACAGGTAAGTTTTTTCCTCAACTCAAGGAAAAAGTTCCTAATAGAGCTGCCTGGCAATGAAGCAGACTCAAAAAGTAGTGAGCTCCCTGCTCCTGGAAGTTCTCAAGGAGAGACTGGACGGGGAACTTAATGGGCTGTAGAGGTGGTTTCTACTTTGAGTAGCAGAGAGAACAGTGCATTGCCATGACCCCTTAGAATTTGAGGTCAACCATGGTTCAAGCATTTTGATCTCCGATGTGGCCCTGCTCATTAGGCACCAGGTTAGCTACTCATGCCATCACCCTCAAAATGTCAAAGGAGCTCCCCTGCTCTTTTCTAACTCCTATCTGCCAGATCTGCAATTGCCTATTTCAGTATAACCTAATGGATTCCCAGGAGGCTCAGCCTCCCTTACCAACAGTTCAATGGTGGCAGCTCCCGAAGGCTGCATTGAGAGGCAATTTGAGACTGCATGGGAAGCTATGGTCATTTAGCCATGTCTTCCAGGCTAGCAGCCGTTGCATATAGACTCACTATCCCTGATCATCTCAGGTCTTTTTCTCCTTGCATATCCTAAACAGCAACCTTTCTGCTTTAATCCTTCCTCTTGCTGAAATTTCCAAAAGCCTTTGTTTCCTTTCACTCTCTCCTAATGGTTCTGAAATATGGCTCTCTGCTCCTCTATGAGATTGAGATAGACTTTTCTAGGACCATGTTATTCATAAAAATGGCACATTGAGACTTGAGTGGCGAGTAAAAGTCTTTGGAAAGTCTTTTATTTCCTTCCCTCTTTCTTTTTTCTATCAACTGTACTGATGCTGAAGTCCCATAGGGTCTTACTAAAATGGAAATACTATCCCACCCCCAACCTGGAGGCAGTAACACAAGTAACAGCCCTCTAATTGTTTAGTATGGAATATCTATGCTACTCCTTTTCCTCTGACAGCATGGGGCCCTGGGTATAGAAGCCAAGAAGAAAAAGGAGGGAGCCAGGGTTTTACCACAAGGCAGAGAAGGGAGTTGTGTGTGTATGTGGGGAGGTGGAGGTGAAGGGGAGGCAGAGTCCCACAGATCGGTAGACTATTTCAGTTCAGAGGAGCCTTGGAGGTCTAGTCTGGCTGTCTCATACATATGGGGAAACCATGGCCACAAGAGGGGAACAGACTTGACCAAAGTCACAGTGAGAAAAGCACACATCTTATCTTTGCTCAGTTGGCCTTTAGGAGTCTCTAAATGTTTCTGTATAGGGGTCTTTCTCAAGATGGAAGTAGGTTTCCTCAAGTTGGAAAATTAGGATAGATGATAGCTGCCACAGTTTTGCAGAAAGGAAAACAGCATTACAGAACTATACCTCAACCACAGAAGCCAAGTCAAAGCTAATCAATGTCCCTTGTCTGGTTTGTATATTTTGAAAGCAATAAATAGTAATTTTCTTGTTCATAGGAAGCATAGGACAACACAAAATGATGCTCTTGAATTTCTATCTCTGGATGGCATATTTTATGTTATACATTTTCTCTGGCCCTTATCTTCAACATTTTGGCCAATAGAAATCCTAGCACAAGGTTGATACTCCCCAGATGTTTACAAAGTAGGATGAAAATCTACCCTTTCCTTTTGTGGGGCGTGAGGTGGTGGGGGGTGAGGGAGAGAGAGAGAGAGAGCCAGGAGACATCGTCTACTAATTTATGGATTCCATGCGTGTCTTAGAGGAGCACTTTTCAGACAAATGACAAACGTTGGGACCGTTTACTCCCCTTTCCAAAGGTTTAGTGGAACAGTAGCTAGGTGTCTTTCTCTGGGCTAAATTTGTCCTGTATAACCATATTATTGCTGAGAAGCATAGAGGCTCAAAATGGTCTTATAATTCCTTTCTCCTTTGGGGGAGATTGTCAATGTATTTTCTTCAACACTCTCAGAATCCCAGTTGTTTTTAGTAACTAGAGATGGCAGAACCTGGCTAAAGTGGGAAGGCTGAATTTTATCTAACCTCTAATTTAGTTCTCCTCTCAAGTTTGTCCAAGTTCCTGAGACGCCTTTTCTCTGTAAGTCAAGCCATTGTTTGTCAAGGGAAATATAAATTAAGAGTTCTGTTCTCTGAATTAAATGGAAACTTGGGCTAGGGAAGCAGATTCTTCCTATGCTCCTCAGATCTCTAATATAATATAGGAACTGAAGTCATTGTGGGACTTAGACGTGATGGATTCTAGAGGAATCCAAAACTCAAAGAATGTGGGAGTTACGCAAAGCCAGAAACCCAGCCTAAGTTTGACTCATCAGAGCTCTTAATAATCAGGTTGGAAATTCCACAGCATTATTGAAAGGGGCAAGTCCCTTTCTTTCTTTTTAGACAAAATGGATTCTGAAACCATCTATATTCTTTAATTGGACTTCCAAATGGACAAACCACAGGCCATGCCCAGACCAACAACAGTGATGCCATGGTCATCCCCATGTTTATTGGAGAAGGGGAGCTAAACTTTTAGCACTACATGAGCTGTTCAATTATGGATCTCTGGATTGTGTGATTTGGAAGACACACAACTAAGGAATAACTCTGGCCAAAACTGAGTTTGTAAAACTGGTGTTGAGCCAATGAGAAGTAACACAATCTTCATTTCTCTTTGCAGGGCTAGAAATGACACTTGTAGGCTTTAAGCCTATACTGTGAAAGACAAAGAAAATTGGAAAAAGTGTTCTTTCACGGACACTTACAAGGTACTAAATTCCATCTTTATCACCTCTGCAATCTGGTGACCTAGCCATTGAACCAGTATTTCCCATGAATCTTCGTAATAGTTACCTTCATGTACCTCACAAAACATTAAGGACAGATGATGAGCAAAGCTAATACAAAGTTTTGACAGCCTAAAACTAAAGCCTTATTTACTTAAACTGTGAAAGCTGCCATAGTAAATAGACATTTAATTCAAATAAGTCCCCTTGGGACAGTGTTTTTTTTTTTTTGTTTGTTTGTTTTTTTTTTACCACTATTATAAAAAACACACCAGGCCGGGTGTGGTGGCTCACACCTATAATCCCGGTACTTTGGGAGGCCAAGGCAGGAGGATCACCTGATGTCAGGAGTTCAGGACAAGCCTGGTCAACATCATGAAACCCTGTCTCTACTAAAAATACAAAAACTAGCTGGGCATGCTGGTGGGCTCCTGTAATCCCTGCTACTCAGGAGGCTGAGGTAGGAGAATCACTTTAACCCAGGAGGTGAAGGGTGCAGTGAGCGAAGATTGAACCACTGCACTCCACCCTGGGCGACAGAGTGAGACTCCATCTCAAACAAAAACAAAAACATCCACACACACTAGTGGGTAAAATGTTTTTTCTTGTACTCTACTTCCAAATCCACTGTATCAGAGATTCTATGGTTGAGTCTCAGAAATCTGCATTTTAAACAAAGTATTATAATCGATTTAATAGATGGTATACTGTGCACATATATGTACTATGATTTTTTAAACACAGTAGATATCATTCTGATTAAAAACTATGAGTTGTATTTCAGGGGGTGCCAAATTTATATAGCTTTGGGTTCTGATCTACTCTATGAATCAATAGATATTAATCATAAGACAGTGGTTTATAAAATTTCTTGGTTTTTAAAAATAATGTGCACACAGAATAAGTTGGTAGCCATGCTTTAGAACAAATGAGTGCTGAAAGTGCAAATTACTGATAGCATCTTCCTGAGATTGTGGATGGATTCAACTTGACAGACACTTAGTGGAGGCCTCCCATATGCTGATTACTGAGCTCAGAATTATCCAGCTATTGATAGGGGCTGGGTTCCAACACAGGTCTGAAGACCCTCAAGTTTAATTTCTTCCTACCTACAATTATCCTCTGGAAGAAATGAGAGCAGAAATGTTCTGACTTTATGAGGAGGAGGGATGCCAGGAAAGTGAGTAGGGAAAGGACTCTAGAAGTAGGATGACTGAGCTGGAGACATTGAGATTTAAGGTGCCTAAATATTTTATAAAGGCTTGCTCTCCCTATGGATATAAATTACATTTTACCTGGCTGCAGCCCTCACCTCATGGTTTGGCCTGTTGTTCTGCATGTTGTGCTAAGAGTTCTGGGTTATGCTGTAATGAATAGGATGGGAGAAAGCCTCGGCTGACAGGAGTGGTTAGCTTGAGTGATCTGAGGCCTGGAGAATTATGACTTAAGGATGAGGTGGAAATTGGCACTTCATTGCTTTGTGAGGCTACTCTGACTTGTGCCTTTCCCCTTCTAGGTGCCAAGTTACGAGATTAGCTCTATTTCTTTGGGGTGGGACTTGCTCTTTAGAAAACTAGTGGTTCCTTAGTGTCCCAGCACATCACGCCCTCCTCCCTTTGCTGTTGATATTGACCGCCCAGCCTGTACACACTACCTTCAACTGCTTGTGCAATGATGTGGCCTGACCCCCGGAGCAGAGGGCTGGAAAGTCCTTGTGGGCTGTCCTGTGGTTACTTCAGGGTAAGTCTCTTTAGTCCTGTCCTCCAGGGCTTACATGAAAAAATCAGAGCCCTTTCAACTCTATTTCTACTCCAGTTTATTGAACACATAGATTAAGCAGAAGCAATTTCAGGAAATAAACCATATATGCTGCTTAGATTAATTGTCTAATAGTTTTCTAAGAGCTAAAAATGACAGTGTTCCATTGTCACTATTTCAATGCTAGGAGTATCGAAAGCTCCTCACCCTACTTTTGTGTATTTATAAACATAGAAGAAGAGTTTAAAGATATTAACTGACTTTTTCCCCTCCAATAATGTACTACATCCACTCCCTAGCCCCTGTATGTGCCTGAGTACACATGCATGTAGCTGCATGGGCATGTATACACACACACTTTTTAATTCAGTGTTATGTTCTCAGGACAAAGAAGGGCTAAGGTAGTGCTAGAGAACAGAAATAAAAGGCTATTTGTAGCTTTTGTCTTTAAAGCCCACAACCTTAGGGAGATGGGGAGAACTCAAAACACAGAAAAAAAAATGCCTGAAAAGATCCATCCTAGAAAATGTTCCCACAGGCAGAAGTGGGGAAGATAATGAAAGGGAAAGTGGTAAGATCATACTTTTCGTGGATCATGGAAAGAGAGGCCCTGCTTCTACAGAATCCCAGGCAGGAAATATCTGTGCTGTGAGTCTCAGCATATGGTCCCTTACTGGGATTTTCATGCCTTTGCAGGGCACAGATACAACATAATGGAACCTGTATCTGCAAACGCAGTAAGAAAAGCCCCTGGGCCTAAACAGGCAGGTGATAGGAGCAAAGGACAATTCAGCAGCAGTCTGCTTGGATTGATAGCCACTGATAACCAGATGCTCAAAGAGTGCCTCTGTGGGCACTCAGGTGAACGGGTAGCCTGAGATCCCACAAGCTTTTGTCCTCTATGAGCACCCAGACTTAGCCTCTGCCTTTGGAAGGTGATGGGTTCTTGAAAGTATTGAGCTTAAATACATCAGAATAGCATCTTAAACTATAAAGTTAGTTATTAACACTTCCCCCTGACCTCAGAGAGGTATATTTTCTGTACACCCTGGTGGTGGTCTTCAGGCTGGCACACACTATATAGGAAAGTCTACTGAGACTTGGAGAGCTTGTGTCTGCTCATTCACCCCATGCATTTGTACTAGACACTAGTGACAGGAAAAAAAAAAAAAAAAAAAAAAAAGCATCTTAGACATAGAGGGGGCTCATTAGTCACTTAGGAACCTTAAGTCCCTCACTACTGCAGCCAGCTTTAGAGGTAGAGCCAAGGGAAGGATATGTTAATGCTCTCTGAGCCACAATATTTTCTCTTGAATCTTCATGGTTTGGGAAAATGTGAGTTATGGTGGATGATAAAGACAGAAAGAAATATAACATTTGGGTATTTCTAGGTCCTCTCATTCTGAAGTCAAATACTCAGACCCACAAATGAGCATTTATTTGAATTCTTTTGTCTTTAATTTGATTCCTCAGATATATTTCGTTTAAAAGGCAATTTCAAAAGTGGGGAGGGGTGATTAATTTATGCTATTATAGGGTGGACATCCTTTTCATAAGTCTAGAAAATCTTTTGCAGATTTCAAAGGTTTCTTAACCTTTTCTGACATTTAAAAGCAAACAGAAACTGTGCCAAATAAAAGTGAGCTGAAAACAACGGTCAAGTTGATGTCCAACTGGAAGGAGCCTGATTCCTCCAAATTCCTTCCCTTTTACACACTCTACATTATGAAATGGTACCACAGAATGCTGACATCTCTCTTTTAAAATGCACACACACACACACACACACATACACACACACATGCACACACACGCAAAAATCACTGAATTATCATGGTTAAAATAGGCCCAGGACAAGCTATCAACAGAACACGGTCCAGATATTTTATCCTTTTCTCTGTCATTAAGGTTTTAAGGGTGGGATTCAAAACTGGAAGGATTAGAGCAGGCTATTGGGAAATTTACAGCTAAACACAGACTCTCACTCTCATTCACTCTCTCTTTCTCTCTCCTCCTTCCTCTTCTCTTTAACAAGTTAGCAGCATGTGGCTTGCCCTTGTTCCAGCAGCGATTACTAAAATAAAAAACACCTTTGGCCATAAACACAAGTGAAAATTGAAACACGCTCATGAAAGTTTATTATATTCGCTTCACTAACTTCACCCTAGATGGAGAACTTTATTTGCCTCAGGAGGTCCTTAGGTCAGGTAATGAAAAAGCGCAGGGGTGAGGCAATCCCAAATGATCAGGGTTGGGAGGCAGCTGGGGGGTGTTGTGCATCTTGGCCTTGGGCCTGCAGAACCACTCAAGTGTGTAGGCTTACCCATACTGGAAGCCCACTTCCTCCCTCTCTCTTCTTGGGGCTGCACTGCCTCGAGGGTCATGTTCAGGGAGCTGGACGTTGAGTTGGTTTTAAGCCAATCTGCCCTTCTGCTGGCTTGCTGGCCCAGCATTCAAGTCATATGGCTGATTCTGCAGACTTCCTGGAGCTTTGCTTTGACTTAAAGCATTTTTAGCCCGTAACTGGGATTTTCTCCCAAACTCAAAAGGAATAAAGGAAGGAGTGGAAGTGCAGATATCGAGAGAACAATGAAGAGACATGGTGGGGAAAGAAGGCCTACATTCAAAGAGAGGTGGCCCAGTTGGAATAATTTACTTCTGAGAAGGCAGGATTAACTGTTACCTGATAATAGTCTTTAGCCCTAGAGATGAGAGAAGATTTTAAACAGAGGAGGCAGATCTTTGTTTATATGAGAAAAATAAAACCACTTCTATCCCATTTAAATGACTGTTATTTTAGTTGTTTTTGTCACTTGCAGCTAAACCTGGTCCCAAATAGACAGTCATTCATTCCAGGGTGTAGGCTGTCTCTCTCAGAGATGGAACACAAGGTTAGGAGATAAGCCTTCCAGGACCGATGTGATAATTCTGCCCTATAACATTCTTGCAAACCAAGTCTCCATGGAGCTCATCACTCTACCATCTCTGGAATGTGGCCCTTATCATCATGGCCCAAGATGGTGCCATCTATATTTGAGGCAGCAGGTGGAGAAAGGGACGATAAAGAAGAGGCCAAGAGAGCATGCCATCTGTCTCCTAAGGGAGATTACAGGGGGCTGCCATATGACACATGCATTTATATCCCATCGGCAAGAAGTTAGTTCCTTGGCCACACTTATTGCAAAGAAGGCTGGAAAATCCTATCTTTTTTATGAGTAGCAATATGCTCAGCTAAAAAGTGTATTATTAGGGAAGAAAAAGAGAAACGATTTGGGAGAAATTGAGCAGCTTCTACCACAGCAATTCCTAGGAGCCTCGCCCTGACCTATCTTACTGGCCTGTGTTGGTTTAGTCAATGTGTTCCTTCTGTTGTTCCATGAATCCATGTCACCATAGGAAGTCTGTGCTCACCAATTCCTCATTCTTTCATCTCTGTTGAAAGAAAGAGAAAGGCTTTGGTGGCCTTTCTCTTATAGTAACTAGCTTAGAATTTGCTCTTCCTTCTCTACTTATCCCAAGATGAGTCCTCATATCTGGATTATAGGTGTGAGGGAAGCCAGGAAGATGGTAGAAAGGAGGTTTCCTATACATCTTTCTGAGCCAAAGAAGGCTCAAATCACGTCCTCCAACACAGTAAAGAAGAATCCATGTATTAGGGGGCAAAGAAATAAAGCTAATGCTGACTTTGATTGTTATTTGGATCCTGTTTTCAATTTTATAGGACTTTCTGTCAGTGTCTCTCCTCCATGATTTCACATGGATTATTGTTCTTCATCCCATCAAAGTCAGCCCTGAGTCAAGTTATACAAACCTGTAGACTTCATACCCTAGACTCAAAACTTAGAACTAACTAATATGGAAAGAAAGAGTTTATGTGTATTAACACCTTCGATAGCTTTAACACATTTTTTTTAAGGATCCGGACACAACAGTGTGTAGCATTTTACATGGCTTATTTTGCACTCATCCATGTGACATAAACTCAACCAGCTTCCTAAAGCCTTCCTGGAAATAGATTGGGATGAGAATCTCTTTTGGATTCTGTCTGGCTCAGAGACTGCTGTTTTTTTTTTTTTTTTTTTTTTTTTTTTTTTTTTCTTTTCCACAGGGTGCTGCATGATTCGGCCCCTCATCCTGGTGAGATGACTCACATAACATCAAGTCTCCCTCCTGCTTGCTTGCTTTCTCCCAGCTGCCTCTCTCCTGCTTCATGCGTGATGTTTCTGGTTGCCTCCCTTTCCAGCATAATTAAATCCAGTAGACCTTCCAGTTGACCTCATGAGTGTGAGTTAAGCCCATTTATGAAATATGAAATGATCCCAAATGTTCATGATACAGCTTTCCCAGGGGCCTGCAGAGGTGGATCATATGCTGAGAGCTTCCTGCTAGAGATGCTGCAGGCAAGGCAGATGGGGCCTCCCTGGAGTTAAGCAGCACCTTCCATGGATTCAGCTCTGGCATCCAGTGATAGTGATGATCCTCAGTGCTCCCTAAGTTTCTTTTATCGTCTTTCTGCCCCACTTCTCTTCCCAATCAAGGATATTTGCTCTTATTTTGAGTAAGCAAGGAAAACCAAGATAATGCTATGTCATAATGGGTTAGTGCTCTGTACTGACTTTTCATTGTTATTGGAAGCATGGACCAGAGATGAATTAACCTATTCACATGTATTCAAAGACATTGCTTGCATGGTCATGGAGCTGGGTTTCTTCTATTCAACATTCAGGCTTTCTTTGGTCACAAGAGGGGAATGGAAGAGAGAATGAATGACTCAAGGCAAATTAGCTGCACTGAGAAAATAGAGGCCAAAGAGCTTGCAGCACTTACAGAGTAGTTAGTGCATAGAGACAGCCATGAAGCATGTCTGAGACAACAGCCATGAAGCATATCTGTTAGCAGATAACACCCATTACCCTACTCTTCATACTTCTGTAGAGGAGAGGGGACTTCTGCTTCTTCCCCCAGGAGAGAATACAATTAGAGAAAGACTTCTGACTCCTCCTGCCTGCTCCCCCAGTGCACCCCCAGCCCCTGACCCCTGCCCAGCCCCACCAAGCAAGGAGGAAGAAGAACTCATCTGATTGCTGAGCTTGTGTCCAAGGTCACTGCTTTGGTGGCCTTTCTCTTATAGTAACTAGCTTAGAATTTGCTCTTCCTTCTCTACTTATCCCAAGGTGAGTCCTCATATCTGGATTATAGGTGTGAGAGAAGCTAGGAAGATGGTAGAAAGGAGGTTTCCTATACATCTTTCTGAGCCAAAGAAGGCTCAAATCACGTCCTCCAACACAGTAAAGAAGAATCCATGTATTAGGGGGCAAAGAAATAAAGCTAATGCTGACTTTGATTCTTATTTGGATCCTGTTTTCAATTTTATAGGAACCTAGGGTGGGTTTGGGGGAAAAGAAAGCATGACATTAGTTGGCTCTATGCCTGGCTCTGCCTGTTATACTCACTCCTAAAAAGCACTTTTAGCACATACCTTAATAAGCCACAGTCCTTTCCTGTGTCCCTAGTTACCTTTGGGGTTCCTGCTGAGTGTTTCTCCTTCATTCCAGGATCATTCTGCCATACTCTGTTGTACCTACAAGCAGGTGGGCAGGGGAGGCGGGGGAAGTAAGGAGAAAAGTTAAGGTCAAAAGAGGTAACTGACAATGAGAACATCATGTGTGACAAAAAGAAAAGTACCAAAATGCAATGAGATGTGTTTTGAAGAAGTAGTTCACTTCTCCTGTCTTCCACCTGTCCTGGGCTTGAATCCCAGTCCCACCTTCTGCTAGCTATGTGACTTCCTTGACTTCTTTGTGCCTCAATTCAATTAGAGAGCCTATCCCCTAGAATTGTTTTGAAGATTAAATAAGTTATTATATAATGGCAAGCACATAGTAGGCATTAGGTGATCATTAGCTTACCATTGCTGTCACTGCCACCACCACCACCATCATCATCATCATTATCATCATCATCAATTATCATGACCATGGAATTTCTAGATGTAGGCTCAGGAATGACTGAGGTGGTGGACAAAATTTAGACCTTTGTCATGCTTTGAAAGAGATTCAGGTATTCAGGTATAGTAAAAAAAAAAAAAAAAAATCTGGACTGGGAAGTGACATATTTGAGTTCTAGTCCAGCTCTGTGTGGCCTTTGGCAGTACTTCCATCTCCAAATCTTACTTTACATAGTTACAAAATAAGGAGTTTGGTTTTCAGCAGCTTCCAAATGTCTGGAGACCAGAGCTGGGATGGCCGCATAAACATACCTGGGAGCTTGTTATAAATGTAGATTTCCTGTCCTCCTCACCCCCACCTTCCCAGCCCAAGAGATCTTGATTAGGTGTGTCTGGTATGGTTTGGGAGCCTGTGTTTTTATCAAGTTCGTGCTTTTCTCTTCATGTGCTTACATCTGAGATACAACTACAGCCTGGGTATCACTGCCCCAGGTCATCTTTGAGGTCTTAGTTCTAAAATCTCTTGTTGTGTTCAATTGTGTGTGACAGGATAGAAGGAGGAAACAATTTTAAAAATAAGTAAAGGAGTAGAAGTGAGTTGGCAGGAATTTAGTGAAGGATTATCTTTGATCATTTTGCTCATTCAGAAATCAAGAGTTTTCTCCCAAATATGTAACAGACTTCAACTTGCAGTTCACCAGAGCTTTCCAGTGAGCCAGTCTGACCCCTTCTTCTCTATCCTGAGATGTACAGCCAGGTCTCTGGGAAAAGAACTGTCCCAGAGAAGTGGTATAAATGCTCTTTCCAAAGCCAGTTCCCAGCACCTCCCTTTACACTGGGCCAAATATTCATTTGATTAACCAGAATCTCAGGAGGCCAAAAGCAGAGAGGAGACTCCATCTTGCTGCTATATAGCATGGGATAAGAGTGTTCTCAACCCATCTCATTTCTGAGTCTCTTTCCTTGGCAAATAAAATGACTTTGCTGTAATCCCACAGTGTTTCTCTCTTTAACCCAAAGAATGAAATACAGAAAAACAAAAAACAAGGCAAAAAAAAAAATGGTTCCTTCCACCATATAAACTGGAACTTCTTTCATCCATTGAATGACATGGTTTCTTGCTTCTTCCCTTCACCATGGGGACAGGGTGGAGACCATATTCCCTCAAGGAACCCAAGGTCATGACATTCATGGTGAACAAACTGCAGCCTCTAGAATGCATTTCCAATTAACACACACAAAGCGTTTCCTACTGTCTCTTAAATTATGGTTCTATATTTATCACTGCCAGTACACCCCTCCCTCCGTCTCCAGCTCCCCCGACCCACGATCCCTGCTCCCCCTTTAATTATTTCCAGAAGTGTTTCCATTCTTCTTTTTTTTTCCATTTTTGGAACCCATTTTGTTATAAGAAGAATGTAATTGTTGCTAACATTTTGATTTCCCTGTTCAGTGAGATTTACATGACACTGAGTTTCTGTAATATAATTCCTCATTTGCTTTCACGTTTTCTGTTGATGGGCGTTTAATCTATGCAGAATTTCATTATCATCTGATTTGCTGTGGCCTCAACATAAGGAAAGACTTTTCAGGTGTCAACATTTTTTTCCTTTTTCCCTTCCTCTTTGCCCTCTCTCTCTCTTTCACTTGCTGTCTCTCTCCTTCTCTCTGTTGTCCCTCTAAACACACATGAGCACATAGAAACAAACATACACATGTGCCTGCACAATTTCTCTGTCCTCGCTCTTCTCTCTTTCTCTCTGTCCTGTCTCTTCTCCCTCTTTTTCCTCTCCCCCTCTTTTGCCTCCCTTCACTTGCTCTCTCTCTCTCTCTCTTCATCTCCCTGATGTCTCTCTAAACACACACGAGCACTCACACACATACAAATGTGTGCCTGAACTCTCTCTTTCCTCCATCTCCTTTCTTGTTCTGTCTCCTGTCTCTTCTCCCTCCTTCCCTCTCCCCTCCATCTGCCCCCTCCTCTGTTTTTGTCTCTCTTACATCTTCTTTCCACCTCCCCTTATATTTGAGTTTCAGTGCTCACATCTAAGGGACTGGCATCTTGGCTTTGTCCTCCAGCCCAATTCACTCCTCCAAGATCCCCTGAGAGCACAATGCCCACAGGAGACTGCTTTCTGGGAGACGAGGGAGCTGCTTCTCATGGGAGAGTCATATTGGGGATCCTCACAGTGGCCTTAAAAGTCCCCTTGAACTTTAAGATTGTGATTCATAGAGGCCTGACCCTGAGTCTTCTGAAGGGTGAAGATGTACTTTAGCTCCTTAGGGACTAGAGTCAAGGCAATATAAAGGCTATGATTTTTGCACAATAGTTGCTTAATAAAATACCTAAAACATGTGCATGACAGAGACCAGAATTCGTGAGATCAGGTGGTAGGTTGCTCTTGCTCTTTTCTTGGCCCTTTATCCTCATCTATCCAACATATCAGACCCATGGAAGATAAATGCCCACAAATGGTGGGTCTCAGTGGATTTTTACAGAGGTAGAGAATTCAGCTCCTTAACCCCTCTTGGAAGCACATTTTCATCATCTGTGTTGAGTGTTAGGGCTCCTTCTCCTTTTATTTGTTCTGCTGATACTCCTTCACTTTTTAAGTAATTCTTCCTCTTCATTCTAATTCTTAACAGCTGCCCAGGTATTCTATACCTTTCTCTCCTCTTTCCCTCCACTTTTACAATTTCTCTAGCGTATAAACTGACCTTAACATCCTCGTTTGTCAAAATTTGTCCATTCTGTGTGGCTTCATCATCCTGTATCCTTAGGATCTTGGGTTTCTACCCCACTCCCCTTGGTGATGGGATTGAAAGACTAAGAGATTAATGTGATGAATTTTCACATTTTAATACAGGCAGACAGAAGGTGTTCTACTTGGGCTCTGAATAAGAATGCTATAGCATGAGAGATGGAGGCACTTAGAAAACTCACCAAGAAAACATGAATGTTTAGGGAGCACTCTGGTCCCCTCAAGTTGTACCTTGCCTGCGAAACTTGGAGAGCATCTTGCCTGGCCTTATTAAACCAGAGAGGAAGAGGTCATTCTTGTGTCCATGGATCTATAATCAGTAGCCAGAAAAGGTGCGACCCATCCAGCTTCTCCCAGTGGATTCCTAGAAAATCTTAAACCGTAGTTTTGTGGGTTTTTTTCTTTTTTCCTTTTTAGGACTTTTAAGATTCTTACTCTGTTCTTATTTGTCAGAGGTCAGTGGGTGCCTTCTCTATTCTTTCCTCATTGGAACTCTCACTAGATGCTTAACTTATTATTCTGATGGACTTAATTTAATTCTCAGCTTTAGGAACCTGGAAAATGAGGGGACTCACTTTCTGTGTTCTATTCTCGAGATGCCTAAGTCTTAAGCTACGGAACATGGGGTGAGCTGGATAATTCAGGAATTCCAGAAGCCAGGATAATGAGAAATGATATTCCACCATTGGGGAGTTTTTGTTGGCCCAAGGAAGCCCCTACATTTTTGTCTTGACTCAGGGCTGGCCCAGTAATGAGTTGGGAAGAAGCCCCCAGATTAGCTTTGAAAAGTGGCCTACTGTGGTGGTTTTATAATGTGCCTGCAAATTATTTGGCATTCCTCCATCAAAAGTTGGAGCCTAATTTCCCTCCCCTTGAAGATGGGCCAGGCTTTGTGACTGCCATGACACATAAAATGTGGCATATGTTATGCTGTGTGACTTCCAGGGCTAGGTCATAAAAAATATTTGGCTTGTGCCTGTCTTTCTGTCACCCTACTGGGAACCCAGACACCATGTTCCAAGTAGCACATGAAGATGACACATGCAGGGCTCCGGCCACAGCTCCATCTTATGTCCCAGCATCCAGCATCAACAGCTAAACATGCAAGTGAACAAGCCTTCAGGTGATCCCGGCCTTTCAGCTGCCCTAGCCGATGCTGAGTGAAGCAGAGAAGAGCTGTCCCCATAGAGATCTGTCCACATTTCAGATGCACAAGCCAAAGAAGTGTTGTTGTTATTTTAAAGCTGCTAAGTTTTGGAGTGGTGTGTCACACACCAATAACTGGAACACCTGATTTTTTTTGCCTTACCTTTTGTAACAGGATACCTTCAATTCTTCTGAAATTCCTGACTCTAATCTCAGACCTTCATTCCTGAACACTTTGGTTCCTAAGTGGCATGCTTCCATGAATCAATCCCATGGAATAAGCCCTGGTACGAAAGTGAATTTACCTGTTCCCATCAGTAATTAGCTTTGCAATTACATTGGTAGTCTTGGGAATCAATTTCCTTGAATGTAAAATCATGGGGTTGAGCTAGGTAATTTCTGAGGTCTGTTCCAGTTCTGTTTGTCGCTTTTCTCTATGAGTCTGCTCTGATGTCTCTCTCACATCTTCTCACCACCTCCCCCTATATTTGAGTTTCAGCCCTCACATCTAATGAACTGACATCTTGGCTTTGTCAAGATGTTCAGCTGCAAATGTCTGATGACGGCTTTGTGACTTTTCGTTACAAGAATTGCTGGTCATGTAACTGGTCATTGCTGGTCTTCAGTGCTTTCTTCCAATGGAATGGGTGTTGGGGGTGGTTTGGGCACTGCAGCAGGCTCAGGGAATAGCTATGTCTGTACTGGAAGAGAAGGGTTAACCCTGATCTGACTGCTGCCAGATATTTGGCAGTAAAATAGACAATGACTCCCCTCTTCTTCACATGTGGCCTGAGATAAGTGAATCAAAGGGATCCCTGCCTCGCCATGGAAGGCAGATGCTCCTGACATCTCTGGGCTGGGAATGACCTATGAGGGCCTGGAAGGTGGATTCTCTTCCTTCATTCTGAGAAAGCATGGATTTCTGAAGTTTCTCAGAACTCTGACTCTCTTCCTGGTCCCACTCAAAGTGGTATTTCTCTCTTTCCTTTAGAAGCTGGAGAGAATTTGATATTAAGTGAGAACACCCCATGAAAAGAATTCGTGTCCAAAGAGCAATTGCTTCTTAGTCAGTTTCTCCTGAGAAACAATGAATTGGCTCAAATCAAAGAGAAGGGGAGCAGGCCAAAGTATGCTGTGAAACCAAAAGCAAAAGGAGAATAAGAAAGAGGCTGGAGAAAAAGTCATAAAAAGGGTTGGAACTCTTATAAAAGCCCAAACCAACAATGGTAATTCTGAAAAGTGTGGGATTTGGTTACATAGCTTCATAAACAGTTTAGTCCTGAGCATTAATGCTAACCACACCCTCCCCCTCTACCTCGATTTGCCCAGGTGAAGGATTATCCAAAGGTGCTGAGTGGGCCTTGCCTTGAATCTAGGGTCTTTCCCTCATAGTAATGACACTGAAAGCTGTGTCTGGTCTTAAATACCTAGCACTCAAATGCCAGTTTCTTATTCATCTTAGACACTTCTTCCATTGAGCAGCTGGATCTCCAGGTTTTTCTCTGCATAGACACTCTTTCCAGGTCTTTCTCTGCATAGACACACTTGATAAGGTGTGATAAGGTCTACCTTATCTTCTCTCTGGGGCCTTTCCTGGTGCTTCAACTCACAAAAGCATCTGAGTTCCTCAAGGTCTTCTAACATGCCATTGTCCTCTGCATGTCTGCTTTCCATGGGTCATTTAAAAATTATCTAGACTTTAATAGAAAGAATAAATAAATAATAGAGTCAACAAATGTCCATGGTTTAAAAAGGGTACAAAATGATATTGTATTAGTTTGTTCTCATGCTGCTAATAAAGACATAACCGAGACTGTGTAATTTATAAAGGAAAGAGGTTTAATTGACACACAGTTTCACAGGGCTGGGGAGGCCTCAGGAAACTTACAATCATGGTGGAAGGGGAGACAAACATGTCCTTCTTCACATGGCAGCAGGAAGAAGAAGAATGAGAGCAAACAAAGTGGATAAGCCCCTTATAAAACCATCCAGTTACATGAGGATTCACTTACTCTCATGAGAACAGCATGAGGGTAACTGGCCACATGATTCAATTACCTCTCACCTGCTCCTTTCCATGACACATGGGGATTATGGGAACTGCAATTCAAGATGCGATTTAGGTGGGACAGCCAAACCATATCAGACACACACACACATACACACACACACACACACACACACACAGAGAAATGAATCAAATATCTCTAGAAGGATACACAAGAAACTGAGCACATTGGTTTCCTCCTTGGAGGGATGCTGGATGGAAGCTGTGAACAGGAGATGGAGATCTTTTTCTATATCTATATCCGTATTCCATTTTGATTTCTGAACCATAGGAATGTATTTTCTATTTGATTAATTAAAATTCTGAAAGTTAATGAATGAGATAACCAATATTGTGTGTGTGTGTGTGTGTATGTGTGTGTGTGTGTAGTGTGAATCCTTCCAGGGCTATTCTGTGACAACATAAATATGTGCAGAGACATAGAGACACAGAGAGTATGTGGGGGTGAGGATGAGGGAACAAGTATAAGTTCTCTTGTGGACAAGTGGTAGCATACTATATTTACGGTTTTGTATCTTAGCCTCCTTTTTTATTGAGCCATGTATTTTGGAGATTATTTGTTATCAGCATAGTTTTAGATATTTTATTCTTACAATGGCTACGTTTTTAATTGCATTTTAAAATTATATATATGTTTAATTATACTTAAATTATATTTTAATTTTTATTTAACTTGTTACCTATTGCTGGACTTTCAGGTTGTTTCCATGTTTCAATTGCAGTAAATTACAAAAACAATCCTTGCTCTAGTCCTTGTGTATAACTTGTTGGGGGCCAGGCCATGGTTTATTCTTTCTTTTTGTCTCACCCAAACCAGCAGCACAGGTTTGCAGGTTTACAAACAAGGAGGCATTACAAGACCACTAGTTTGTGCTGATCATTGAGCATCACTGATAGTGTTTAAAGAGCTGAACCTCTTTATTCCTGATACTAGTTAACCAAAGATTGCAATTTTCTGCACAAGCAAATTTTACAACAAAACATAGGATTCTTCTAAATGATTTCTTGAAATGAAATTTTAACAGAATCAAAACCTTGCTAAAAGTAAGATTTCTAATCTGCAGAGAGAAAAAGAATGGCCACCTAGTCTTTTGAGTCTCACTGAGCAAGTGAAAACAAGGGCTTTGGGCACAGTAGGGAAAGAAAGGCGGTTAACACATACAGACTTACCTACCTCTTTCTCTATCTCAGTTCATGGAATTTGTGTGTTGAGTTGTGCAAAGTGGTTTGGATTTGTGTGAGCTTCTTTGGGTGGTTAGGAGATTTGAGATGGGGAGGAATGAAAATAGTTGAAACATAATTTTGATGGTGAAACAACTTGCAAAGAGGTCTTAGCTAGGACACAACAAATCTCAACCACTGTGGACTTACCATGCCCACATAGACTTGAGAGAATAAACTGCCCAGAGGTCATGTGAGCAGAATATAGTATTGCTGCTCATAGAGCAGTGATTATAGGCATGGAGAAAGTGCTTCAGAGTCAACTCAGGAAGACTTCGGATTGTGCTCTTTCCCTTCCTATTCTAATAGCCCCTCCCTTTATTAATAATCATCAGAATCACCATCACGATGTGTCTCCTTTGGCATCTGCCTTATTCCTTATGGGATTTGAGTAAGAAAAAAGGGGGTGAATAGTACTATTGTAGAGAGGAAATTCGAGTTCTTATGAGCCCTAGGATTTAATAGCTTTTCTCACAATGGTCTTTGTTCTCCTAGGGCTTTACTCATGTTTACACTGCTAATCACCTCCTTCATTTTGGTGCTAACCCTTCTTTGTGCCTTTGCTTTTGCTGTTTTCTTGATCTTTGATGTCTTTTCCTCCAGGCTCTCATTATGTCTTTTCTGAAATTTCCTTTACGCCTCCTCCTCCTTTCTATACCTAAGATTGAGTGCTAAGGATCCATGGAGTGCTTGGGTTATACTCTTTGGGATCCAGATTATTGGATTGGAATTTTGTTTAGATTTGTTTCATTTGATCTCTGAGGTCACTTTTCTTGGATGGATTTCTTGGTGTCCCTGCCTGCAACTCCCAACCCACAGCCACGGCCCAGGTTCTTCTTCATCATGGGGCTGGGGTGGAGAGTTGTCTTACACCTGAATGCTAATGTCTATCTGCACCCTTCGCACACTGCTGTGTCTTGTTTCCAGGTAACAGGGTGTCTTGGCAGGGCCACACCTACCCAGCTGAGCCTCTTTGTAAGGTTTGTCTCATCACAGTGTGCCCCAAGAATCAGTTCTGAGACTGGCAGCTCCTGTGCCCAATCTGTTTCCTCCCTGCTTCTGCCACCACTATCAGGCAGTCTTCAAAACTGGACCATTGTGTCTGAGGCTTCCTTCCTGCACCACCTCCCAACTCCCACTTCCTGTCTCCTATGAAACGCTCTTCAGTCTTTGGCACCCATGTCAAATATCGTCTTCCCCACAAGGGCTTTCTCATGGGGAAATAAATCCTTACTTAGAAATGTATAAAGTGAAAAGTAAAATGATTCTCCCTACACCAGCCTCACTCCTCAGAGGAAAACATTTAGAGTGATTTCTAGTTTTAGACCTTCTGTTGGTTGTCTCCAAAAATGTAAATATCATGTTTTTACCTCCATTAAAAATTGTTTAATAGCGTCTTTTAATACTTCAATCGCATCTTTTGATAGTATTATAGTTGATAAATTTATCCTATTACTAGTATTCCCTCTATTAAATGCGTTTATTACATTAAATAATATATTAAAAACACTATTTCTACACTGGGAAATTTGGAAAATATTTTTGTTTCCCCATTATTTCTGAATAAGATCAGTGTCCAATCACTTTACTCCTTCTTTCCTTTGACCCACCCACCTTCCAGTATTCGTCAAGCATCCCATCCTTTTGAAATTCATAAGTTTATAATATTTACATACCATTTCATAACCATAAGGTCTTTTTAACTTTTTGAACATTTATATGAGTATTGAAAACCAATAAACAGTATTTGCAAAGTTGTATTTACTCCAAACCTGATAGTGTATTTGGATCTAGAGAGAAAGAATAGAGGTTATATGTTGCCACCTAAAAGAAAATGCTTCAAAGATCAAGATCAAGTAGATGCTCCTTTTAGACTCCATTAATTATTGAGAATTATGCCACGGATGATGATAAAAAGGGGAGGAACATAAATGGAGAGTCTTGTATTATCACTAAGATGGATAACTCGGGTAGAAGGAATATATTACATAGAAAAATCACCAGCCCAAAGGTTGGCCATTCAGGCTTGTTTTTCAATGGGTTGTGGGAAAAGAAATGAGGAAACAGGAAGAGGAAAAGGAAGACATTGAGTAGGAGATGGAATGACAGGTGAGTGAGAACAATCACTTAAGAAAGATCCAAAATATCTAGATTTAATAAAATTTGAAGACTAGGAAACACCTCCCCTACCTCTTGGAGAGGCTCACCTGGAAAGCACCAACCTGGCAGTGGCCACATCAAAGTAAAATTGATTGAGGCCCCATGGTTTGGAAGAGAAAGAACAAGGAATTTGTTCTCTCAAGCTGTCCTGGGTGCTGGGAGGTATGGATGGGATTTAGACCTGGGGATGGGAAGCTAGTTGAGATGCTAAAAATGGGCTCACTGAGGGCAGTGGGACTGGGTTTCTGGAGTAGGGCTACAGAGGCCCTGTAGGTATGGAATGGTTCACCTGGACTAGAACCACAGGAAGTCCCAGCCAGCTCTCAGCACCATTCGTAATGAAAGCAGGAGCCAAGGTGGGCCAGGTCCACCAGCTAGGGCTACTGGGCTGCAGCCAAACCAAAAGAGAAATTAGACCATTGAGTTGTGCCAGCCAAGGCCCTCCATAGCCAATGTCAACAGATTGGCCAGTATAAAACCATCTTCCTAAATGGTCCCACTCTACAGCATTGATCACCAAGGATACAGAGGACATCGGTGGATACAAGGGCCTCTTCTCTCCTCACTGCTTTTAGGACACAAGAAGGCATTCCCCTATGCCCAGAAACCGTATTGGGAAAAGAAAGGGTGGGAGAGCAATGAAGTTTGACAATGTGAACATTTTATCTAAAAGCGCTCATCTGGAGAGTGTCATATCCATTATAAAGATTTAAAGAAGCACAATTTCTCTGCACATCTGTGTGTATCATGAGTCTCCAACCACAAGAAGTCTGGGCAGTTATTAGATATCATTTTTTGTAGCCACCCAGAGTAGAAATATCTGGCTAACATCCTCTGGCTGAAGAAAGCCTGTACTGTCCTATAACAAATTTGGGATTATTCATAGTCATGGGGGACAGGGAGAGGCTGGATCACTTAAACTTCCAATAATTCAAAAATACCATTTTTGCTGAGTGTTGACTATTGACCAAAATTTCCAGTTGCTCAGAGGTCGCCAAATGGACTGATTTGAACTGTATGTCTTTTCATGGCCTCTATCAGAGGAGGGAAGAATCTGTGAAATAATTCAACATGATCTTAGCCCCACCACCCCTGCCCTGTGCCCACCCCGGGTTGCTAGGACTGGGCATGGGGGTAGGAGGTGAGGACAAAAGTTGGGGGATGAGGCAGGGGTGAGTTTGCATCACTCTAGTAAGGCCTCCAGGGATTTCTCTCAGGGAACCCATGACCTTCTTCAGAGTTCTTTAGTTACGTTCTTCCCAGTGCACCTTGAATGAAATCTAAGTTTCCTTCCAGGCTGCAAGGTTTGCCCACACTAGCCTCTGTTTTCCTTTCTGATCTCATTGTGCCACTGTCTTCTGCCTCACTAAGCTCTGCTTTAAGTCAATGGGGATTTTATAAAAATTTTGTAGTATAATTCTGAAAATTGTATAACAAAATGTTAAGTTCTTTTCTGTCCCTTATAGTCATTACTCTTTTTTTCCTCAAAATCCCCTTCACTCATTTCTTTCCATAGTTATCTCTTTGTCATCCTCAGTATCTCCGTTTAAATGTCGTCTCCATGAAATGAACTTCTTGATCTTCTATGACTTTGCTCCCATGAATAGCTTTCCAAACGCCCTGGTTATTAACCTCTTAAGCATGTATAACAAGTTGTGGTGACTTATTCATTTATTGGTTTGCTCCTTTGTCTGTCTCCTGCACTGGAATACAAGTGCAAGCTTCTAAAGGACCATGTCTGTCTTTCTGATCATTGTGTCTCCAGCAACTAGCACAGTGTTGGGCTTATACTTCCCTCTCAATAGAAAACTGTTAGGTGAATGAAATGGGCAGACATTGTTTAATGCTCTGATCTCAGTTCAGATACGTGGTAGCCCAAGGGAGGAAAAGGGACAAATCATCCCTTAAAGTCTGTCAACTGGAAAATGTCCCTCTAGAGGTTGGTTGTCCCTGAGGAGATGGATGGAGTGAGGTTGATTTGGCAAGCTTCCTAGTGGCAAAGAGAGGGTTAAAACAAAGGAGAAAAAGAAAAGACAAATGAAATCTGCTCAAAGCAAAACAGATGTTTCACCTCAGATCCACTTTGTTTCCATTAGGAACGGGTGGGCTGGTGGGGCAGTGGGGAGACAAGAGTGATTGTTTGCCTAGACTTTGCTTCCTCCTGAGCTGCCCAGTCTCTGGCAACCTGGGACTCTTTGCTCCCTCCACCCCTTGACCCCTTCCTGCCTCATCAAATGAGTCATGACCACAGCATTTGTGGAAACTCCTAGCAAGTGGCAGAGGGGAGGGGGTGGGAGAGAAACCCAAGAGCTGGCTTCTGGGAGGCTCTGAGGCTGTTTTGACCCCCAGAAGGCAAGTATGGTTGTCTTCCAGGCTGCAGAAGAAAGTGTCATGTTTGAATGCTGGCAAGCTGGGTGTCTGAGTGTTAAGACCTTGTGAGAAATAGGAACAAGTTCTATGAGAGGCAAGGTACCTAGGACGCTGGGCTATGAAGAGGAAGAGAGCTCACTCCCTAACCTCAGGTGCACAGAAACTTCACCAGAGGCAAGGAAGAGTCAAAGGACCTGGTCTTTGGCAAGATCATTGATGACTGGCAGGGAGGAATGTTACTGGGTGCAGTGCTGGAGCAGCTCTTTGACACAGCTGCTGATATTCAACACGCATAGTAGGTACCTACTATGTGCCAGGCCTGGTTCTTATCACTGGAGAATCATCAGTGGGAAAACAGCAAAGTCTAGCCCCCATGGGGCTTCCTTTCCAGTAGTCTCATGATTTATAGGAGTTCATGGAATTTGATTCTATGTCCTTGTATTTTGGGTACACTCTAAAGCTGTCCTGTTTGCAGGTCTCTCAAAAATTGTGATCTCAGTTGGAGTGATAGGGGCAGTTGTAGTTAAGATCTTGAGAGAGCAAAACGAAAAAGGCATTAACAGGAGATATAGCCATTGAAGTCCATTGCGACAGGCTGGCACTAAAGAGCTTTTGTTGCTAGGATGAGTGTGGTCCTTGGAGCACAGAGACCCTCCCCAGGAAAGAAGCAGTTTACTTGGCTTCTGTGGTATACCTGGCAGACAGTGGGGTAGATTCTTCTGGCTCTCACTCTTGCTTCTAGCCCATTGGCAATGTTGCCATCCCAATGCCTCCTTTTTTGAGATACAGACTTGCAATGCCACCAGCCTCCTTTCCTTCCCAGCTTTGCCATTTGCAGGCTGGTTACTGTCCACTCAGGTCAGGCTGGTATTGGTGTCTGTGCTGCTGTGTTCTCACCTCTGCTACCTCTTCTATTAATGTTCTAGACGTATCTGTCGGGAAAGGCAGAAGAGGGTGGAATGGGGATGATTGAGTTTGTGGTTGGCTTGGCACACCCATAATCCCAGCACTTTGGGAGGCTCAGGCAGGAGGATTGCTTGAAGCCAGGAATTGGAGACCAGCCTGGTCAGCATAGCAGGACCCCGTCTCTCCCAAGAATAAAATAAAGTAAAATAAAATAAAATAAAATAAAATAAAATAAAATAAAAATAGGAGTTTGTGATCTGTAAGGGATGCTAAGAAAGGATCAAAGTCCAGATGAGATTGGTTTCCTCTTTTTCCTCATTGCAGTTCAACAACCCTGTCTCAAGGCCACCTGCAGGTGATTTTGTCTCCCCAAACTCTTCCTCTAAATGGTAACCACTGAATGCCTGCACAGACCACACTGGTCTTCTTTGGCCCTCTCTCCCTTGCTTGCCATATGCCCCTGAAGGTCATCGTGTTTTTCTTATCCCCCAAGTGCATTAGCTGATAACCAGTCACCCCTAACCAAACTTCACTTCTTTCCTACCTAGGATAGACTCCAGGTTATACCTATTCAGTTGTTATTCTAAGAGAAAATAACACCCTTTTAGCTTAAGCCGTTCTTTGTTACATTTTCTGCTACTTTCAACCAGATACTTCCTGAACCAATGTAGCTCATCTCCCTGGTCCATTTGATTTTTGATGTTGCTATGCTGTAGCTGCTTAGAGTTCCCATGTATCTCTTCTTATTATGAACTTCCTATATTTATGAAACTATCAGAGCTGGAAAATCCCTTTGAAATCAGCCTCCAGTCTCCTTATTTTTATGTAGGGAAAGTAAAACCCATAGAGGGAAAGTAATATGAGAGTTAGTGGGACAGCCAGGCCTGGAACCCACAAATCTTGGAAATTAGTCCAGTGTTCAGTGCCAGCCATCTCCCTATTTCCTTGACTTGAAACGATTAATAAAGGTTGAGGTGCAAAGAAAATCTCTGCTTTTGCTTGATGTGGCTATTGTAGACATACTGAGCACAGCCCTGTGCCTGAGGCTCTGACCATCTTGTGGAAAGACAGACCCCGAAAATACGGGCAGCTGTCCCGGAGAGTGGAGAGGCCCCAGGCGCTGGCTCACAGAGCTTTTCTCTCTGCTCCTCTAAATTACTTTCCTGGAGACAGATGCAGCCTCTGCCCAGCTCCCTATAGCAGTGTTCAGACATGAGCTTAGTGGCTGCACTCTTACCGACTCCATGGGCACAAACCAATTAACTGTGAGAGTTGCATGCGTGCATACACACACCCACACAGATACACAGACACACACACATAGGAGACATGCTGCTCTCCTGCTGCCCATTTCTTTTGTCTCTCTCTATCTTGGCCTCTGTTAAGACCCACTTAAACATTCAATAGCTTATTTTTCTTTCCTCTCTTCTGTCTGTGGGTGTGACAGTATAGCCACAGCCCTCACTCTCAACACTGAATATCTTATTAGTTTTCTTTTTATAAGCCCCAGTGTCAGAGGCATTTGAACCACAGCAACTCCAGCTTAAATAGGAGCTGGGTAAAATAAGGCTAAGACCTACCGGGCTGCATTCCCAGAGGGTTAGGCACTCTAAGTCACAGGATGAATAAGAGGTCAGCACAAAATACGGATCATAAAGACCTTGCTAATAAAACAGGTTGCAGTAAAGGAGCCAGCTAAAACCCACTAAAGTCAATATGGTGACGAGAGTGACTGCTGGTCGTCCTCATTGCTACGTTCCCACCAGCCCATGACTTTACAGATGCCATGGCAACGTCAGAAAGTCACCCTATATGGTCTAAAAATGGGAGGCAAGAATAATCCACCTTTTGTTTAGCATATAATCAAGAAATAACCATAAAATGGCAGCTAGCAGCCTTCGGGGCTGCTCTGTCTATGGAGTAGCCATTCTTTGATTCTTCTACTTTCTTAATAAACTTGCTTTCACTTTACTGTATGGACTTGCCCTGAATTCTTTCTTGTTTGAGATCCAGGAACTCTTTCTTGGGGTCTGAATCAGGACCCCTTTCCTGAAACACCAGCACCAGATTCGGTCATTGAGTGTGTTTCTCCCTTCTGCTGGGGAGGCACTCCCTCTACCTCTCCCCTGGGCTGCCCCTTGCTGCCATTCTTCTCCCAGCACTGACATCCAGTCCTCCCAAGGGCCTTTGCTCACCTCCTGGTACTGCCAGTCACTCTCTAGCATGCCACTTCCTTCCCTCTTTGGCCTGGAGATATATATATATATATTTTTTTTTTTTAAATTTTTATTTTTATTTATTTTTTTGAGGTGGAGTCTCATTCTGTCACCAGGCTGGAATGCAGTGGTGCCATCTTGGCTCACTGCAACCTCTGCCTCCTGGGTTCAAGCGATTCTCCTGCCTTAGCCTCCTGAGTAGCTGAGACTACAGGTGCCCACTACCATGCCCAGCTAATTTTTGTATTTTTAGTAGAGACGGGGTTTCACCATGTTGGTCAGGATGGTCTCGAACTCCTGACCTCATGATCCACCGTCCTCGGTATCCCAAAGTGCTGGGGTTAAAGGTGTGAGTCACATGCCTGGCCTGGCCTGGGTATTTTATCTTCTTCAGAGTATTTAGTAGCAATTAAATGATTATGCCGATTTGTTTACTTGTTTGGTTTCCATTTTTCCTTTTTTTAAACATTATTATTATTTTTTAAAAGACAGAATCTCACTCTGTTGCCTAGCTTTAGGCTGGAGTGCAGTGTGCAATCATAGCTCACGGTAACCTCCAACTCCCGGGCTTAAGCAATCGTCCTGCTTCAGCCTCCTGAGTAGCTAGGATGATAGGCACAAACCACCATGCCTGGCTATGTTTTAAAAATTGTTTGTAGAAATCAGGTTTTGCTATGTTGCCCAGGATGGTCTTGAACTCCTTGCCTTAAATGATCCTCCTGACTTTGCCTCCCAAAGTGCTGGGATTACAGACGTGAGCCATGGTGGCTGGCTGCCACTTTTCTTTGTAGACTGCAGACATTTCTTCTAGGGCAGAAACATCCATTCTGTTAACATCCTGTGTTGCTTTCTAGTAACAAACCCATGCCTGGCTTGAGATAGGCATTCAAAAATCATTTGTTGAACTTTAGTCTGCTGAAGTTGACTGAAGACAGACTTGAAATCATTTGTTGAACTTTAGTTGACTGAAGATGGACTTGAAATGAGCTTCCTCCACACCATGGGCCATCTGTGCTGTGGGTGTAGGACAAACAAAAAACAACCTGGACAAGCCTCGGTCCTGGGTGGCCAGTACAATGAAGGCCAGTGACATGTTGACTTTCCTGTACTGCTGTCCTTTCCAGTGTCCTTCCCCTCACACTTGATGTAAATCCACAGACTTTCCATCAGGCCTCTTTATATCCATCCCAACCTCCCCGCACCCACCACAGGAGAAAGGAAGATCTCTCTAAAGGTGTTACCAGAGGTCCATGCCTTTGCCTGCTGGCTGCTAATCCCACCTTCTCCTGACTCCTCTTGAGCTCTTTGGAGAAAGCATCTCCCCTTCTCCCCTTGATCTGCCTGCATGGGAAATTCTGAGGCATCAGAGCTCCTGTGATTCTCCTTGCGAGAAGAGAGAGACCACAGCTTCTTACAGACATCCAGAGATGCTGGGGTGGATCTCTGACTTGGCTCCCAGTATCCCCTTGTACTCAATCCAGCTTGAGCTTTTAGGACAGCGTCTCTCCATCATCTCATTCCCCCAGCCCCATTTCACTATGCGCCCACTTCCCCTTATTTTTGGGCTCTCCTAGAATGTTTCCTGGTCCTGGTCTGCATGACCAGCCCTCATGCGAATATCCGCTTCTGACCACAGTTCTCTGTAGAGAAGAGTACCTGCCTCTTTTTATTCTGGATTTCTCATTCTCAAATCCTTACTCAAAATTCTTCCTGCGGGAGGGCTTTCCTGGCTTACTCTCTTTGACTCTCCCTACTTGACTAATTCCATCTGCCCCTCCAACTTGTCTGCCTGCACAGAGCCACCTCCACAGGAACCAGGTGTGTCCAGATACTGGTAGGTATCAGATTTTAGGTCCCCATTTAATCTTCATGTTTGGTGGAATTTTCTTACAGGTAAGAAAATCATTTTTCTGTGTCTGGGAGGGCAGTCTGTCTATGTATTTTTTTCTTTTTTACTAATTCTTTTTCTCTTTCTTGGTCATCAGAGTAGAGTATAAACTGGAAGACCATGAATGAGTAATCATGGTTCCAGGTTTGTTCCTTCTCATCATTCTTGCCAGCCCCAATCCTGCTCACCCTCTCCATAGCCCTGTGGCTGACTAGTTGCAAATTAGATAAATCATCTTGAGTCCATCAGGAATTCTTCTTTTTAAGGTGTCCTAGCATTGGTTTGCAGGAGAAAGAAAGCGAAAGGGGGAAGGAGTGGGCAGAGAGGAAAGCACCTCTGACCTCAGGGGTCTTGCAGTTTATCAGAGAAGGGGAACAAGCCATAAAGGAACAAACATAAAGGAAAACACTTGAAGAAGGTTGAAGGAAGCAGCTCAGATGCCCAGAATTTTGGCTTCTGGGTCTTTGTTTCACCCACTATTGACTGTCCTGGCAACTGTCTAGGAATATTTCAGAGTCACTTGGGTAGAGCCCGAGAATGAATCAAACGTCTCTTTTCATAGACCCACTGGGCTGGCTGAGAGTGGTGATGGTCATTCTGTCCATCCCCTTCCCCCTAGGCCAGACCACATCAATTCAGCCTGCCAGTCAGGGGTATCTCCTGTTTCCAAACCTCACCAGAGACGGATCCTACCCAGCTCTGTCTGCTCTTCCTGCCCCTGTGGTTTTGAGCCTTGGTAATGAATGGCTGAGACGGCTGCATTCCTTGGACAGCCTCTTAGGCCTGCATATTTGTCAAGGACTCTTGGGAAGGGAGCTCAAGGGGATCTAGAGGCAAAGGCCTGTGTGAGGCTGCCCAGCCATACTCAGCTTTTTCCACTGGGCCTCTCAACTGCAATCTGTCTGTGCTCCAAGGTGGGGAGGTGGTTCCCGTTTGCAAGGGGATGAATGCTGGTGTTTGACTTATTGCTGTATCAGGGCCCAGAAGTTGTGGCAGAGAAAACATCTCTTTAATTTGGAAAAGAAAAGAAAGACCAACTTTGAATTCCACCTGCCTCCTCAGTCTTCAGCACCACTTCCTCTTCCCCCCTACTTTTCTCACCTCTCCATGTGGGATGACTGCCCACCAGGACAGGCCTCACTGACAGCCCTGTCTCTGCTGGGGGCCCCACAGTTCTATTGTCCTGCTGGATGAAAGGCTGTCAGCTGATATTGCTCAGTGCTGAGAACTGAGGCTCTAGTGGGATGAAGAAGTAGTCTTGGGTGAAAGGGTCACACCAGATGAGTGTTGGCCAAGGCCAAGATTTATGTATTTTTAAAAACAGATACCTCTGTCAAGTTTTCTTTATGTCTTTCCTATAGAAAATCCCATTTCTTCTAGACCACTTCAGCTTTTTCCATTCTTCAGAGTGACCCTGTAGAGTTTGGTGGTCAACCATGCAGCCACTGATGACAAATAAGAAGCAATGGATACCACATGTGCTGTTTCCTCTGTTGGGACATGCTCCCCACCCTGGGCCCTACACCACACCTCTGGCTATCACTAGCCTCATTCCCTTGGGGCCTTCAGGTCTTAGTTCAGCCCAGGTAGCTGCTCCTCTTACATGCTGCCTCTGCAGTTTCAAGAGAGGGGAACTGAGAAAATGTGGTCACACACAGATCAAAAGGGGAGGAGGCTTCAGGCAAGGAGTGCCTTGATGCAGTTGATAAGCATCCAAAAGTTTGGATTAGGTTTATAATTCAGCAAGAAATCAGTAACTTCCTGGAGAGAAACTTCAGGGGTTTATAAAGTCAGAAACTGAACAACAGTAGGTTGAGTAGCAAATAAGAATAAAGTGCGAACAGTGCCTTTAGACAACTCTTTCAAGAAATGACCTATGAAATTTAAAAAAAAAAAAAAAAGTAAAAAAGGCATTAGCTAAAGAGGAGAAGTGGAAAAAGAAGATGATTTATTTCTGTATTGTTAAGATGGAAGTGACCTGAGAAATGTAGTCTTGGGTTATTCTATATTCTGGGTGTTCTCTCTTTACCACACCCAGATCCACTCCTTGCCCTACTCTGTGCCCTGAGAGGCTGACCTTTCTTGACTATGTTAAGGGGTCCCTTGCAGTCTGATTTCCTGTTGAGTTCGGCCAATGGGAAGCAGAGGATCAAAGGGCAGGAGAAGGAGTTGGGAGTATTTACTCCTTTGTCTCTCTCTTTACCAAGTTAAGGTTCAGTAGTGGACCATGTTCCTCTATCAAAGGCTAGCACTCCTGCCAGGCAGCTCTCTCCTATGGTACAGTGATAGTTCTCTACTAGGCCTGTTGTTGTTGGCTTGGGAGCTTCACCAATCCTTTCCAATTTCTCTTAGCTTGACTACATCTTTGCAAGCAGTCCCTTTAGTAAACTCTCCTCAATTACCCCAGTTGAGTATAACATCTGTTTCTTATTGGGGACCTGACTGGAAAAGGGGGGCAATTAAAGACCCTGTTTTTATCAAAGCCTCCAGAGATTGCCGGGAATGTGAAGAGAACACATTAGAGAAGCTGTAACAATAGACAGTGAATAGAAATGGGAGAATTTTAGTCAAAACCATGTTGTCACTTCATGTTTTGAGGCCTTTACTCTGCTTTTGACCCATCACAGTGATGAGTAAAATACAAGTCACGTCAATGTAGTTGAATCTCCAGGCCTGTGGGGCCATGGGTCAAAAAGTAGGCAGAGGCAGCTGCATATGCAATTCTGTTAGTTTACAATTGTCAGTTTAAAATTAGAAATCCCCATCTCTCTGCTTTTGCTGTCAAGTCATGAAGAGGCTGGGGAAAGATGCTGCAATATGAATCTATGGCTTACATAAAACCACATGTCTAGCAAGGCAGAAGAAGGTGGAGCACAGCCTGTGAGGGAAGGCCTAGGTCAAGGCACCTGCTAGCTTAGAGACTGATGTGGTTTCATGTGTCCCCACCCAAATCTCATCTTGAATTGTAGCTCCCATAATTCCCACATGTTGCACGAGGGACCTGGTGGGAGATAATTGAATCATGGGTGTGTTTTCCCTCATATTGTTAGTGCTAGTGAATAAGTTTCAGGAGATCTGATGGTTTTACAATGGGAAGCCGTTTTGGCTTGGTTCTCATTTTTCTCTTGCCGGCCACCATGTAAAAAGTCCCTTTGTTCTTCCTTCATCTTTCACCATAATTGTGAGGCCTGCTCAGCCACAGGGAACTGTGAGTCCATTAAACCTCTTTTTCTCTATAAATTACCCAGTCTCAGGAATGTCTTTATCAGCAGTGTGAAAATGGACTAATACAGAGATTAAATCTGATATTCCTAATATCACACCAAGATAGAAATCCCAAACTGCCCATATATAACTTGAAGTGAACTCATAGAACATGAACCTATAAAACCAAAATCTGAGACACATGAGGAATATTAACCATAAGACAAGCACTTAACAAAATAAAATGTGGGAAAATAAATTCATTTCAGATTAAATGAAAATGATAAGACAATCTGAAAATGATTTAAAATGAAGTCTTTAGGATTGTCACAGAGATAAAGTATAATAAAAAATTAAAAGATAAAACAAGAAATCATGAAACACAAAAAGCAAAAATTAAATCTATATAAGAGAATATTTATAGTAACAGTAGTAAATTATGTACTAAAAATTTCTATTTTAAAAAATACTCAATAAATGGAATAAACTCTGAAGTAGAGTTTAGAGCCAAACCATAAAGAGAGTATTTAAATGGCAGTGATAATTAATTTTATGTGGCAATTTGACTGGGCTATGGGTTGCCCAGATATTTGGTCAAACATTATTCTGGGTATTTCTCTGTGGATATTTTTGGGTGATACTAACATTTCAATTGGCAGAGTAAAGCAGATAGATCACCTTCCATAACATGAGCAGGTCTCATCAAATCAGATGAGTAGGACTGAATAGAACAAAAGTCAATCTTCTCTCAAGTAAGAGGAGATTCTCCAGCGGATCACTTAATAGGACTTCATTTGCACCATCAGCTCTCCTGGGTCTCAAGCCTGCTGGCCCACACTGCAGATTTGAACTTAAAAGTCTCCCTAATTGTGTCAGACAATTCCTTATAACAAATCTCTCTCTATATATGTACACACCATAATGGTTCTGTTTCTCTGGGGGATCTGTTACAACGGGAAAACAGAACTCAAAAATATAAACAAAATATAGACAAAAAGAAAAATTATACATATGTACGCATACAAACATATTAATGTTTGTATGGGAAGTTAAGGGCAATAGAAATGGATTGAGAGACTCCAATACGCATCTGATTAGGAGTTCCAGGAAAAATAGAGAATGATGTAAGTTTCCAGAATTGAAGTTGTGAATCTTTTGGTGAAAGTTCATATAAAATGCAAACAGAACAAATGAAAATAAAACCACATCTATTTACACTGTAGTGAAACTGTAGAACATGAATAATAAAAATAAATGCATATTAGAAGCTACCAGAAGGAAAAGACAGCTTACTCATAAAGGATTAATGATTATATTGACAAAAGAATGATCTTCAGCTAGATTAGACCCCCCATTACAGATAAGTTGATATCTTCATAGCAGTAAGAAAAAAAGTCAACCTAGAATTTCATCCCAGCTAAACTATTCAATTGTGAGGGCAAAATAAGGATACATTAAGTTACAAAAGGACTAAGAAAATGTACTGCTCCCAGACCCTTGCATTTAGTTCAAAAAGAGAAAAGTGAAATCAGAGGGAACAATTGGGGGCAAGAGAGAAAAAGTTGTAAAGTAGTTCAGTAAAAGTGCATTAACTACTAACTTCTAAAAATAAATTTTGTATTAAAAAATGAAGCTAAAAGTCTAGACAATAGCATCAAAGAACGTTGGTGGTAGGGAGTGCTCAATAAACTAGTTAAAACCTACTAAGATTTCTGTTTTAAGAGGATTCTAGAAATTATGAATAAACTTAGAACTTAGTAAAAATTTTTGTGAGGTCATGCACTGCACAGTATTTTGGTCAATGATGGACCACATATATGATGGTGGTCCCAGAAGATTATAATACCATAGTTTTACCATACCTTTTCTCTGTTTAAATATGTTTAGATATACAAATACTTAGAGTTTTCTACAGTATTCATTACCAAAACATGATGTACAGGTTTGTAGCCCAGGGGCAATGAGCTATACCATATAGCCTAGATGTGTAGTCAGTGATACCATCTAGGGTTGTGTAAGTACACTCTATGATGTTTGCACTATGACAAAATTACCTGATGAGACATTTCTCAAACATATCCCTGTTGTTAAGTGATGCAAGACTGTATATATGCATATTTAACAATTTATCAGTGACCATTAAAATATAAGAAATACAATTTAACGTCTAAGTCAGAAGCTGATTGGTGAAAAGGTGTTGATGTGGAGAGAATAGCTAAAGCTCTATTAATCCAACACAAGACAGGCAAGGAGAAAAAAAAGGTTTAAAAAAGAAGCATAAAAGGAGAAAACACAAAAGAAGTAAAAACATCGATTTACTAAAAAGCAAGGAGCAGAATCTTATAAACAGTATGACATCATTTATTTTTAAAGTTACCAGGTACACAAAACAATAATAAATGCTTTTGTATAAAAATGTACTAAAAATATAAAAACTCATGGAAGTGGGATACATATCTTTAGGTGTGGGGTTACCAAAAAGGGGAAGAAAACGAGGGGATGGGGCTTCAGTTGTATTTTAGTGTTTTATTTATTTTTAAAAGGCCTGAAAGATACATGATAACATTAACATTTTTCAAAATTTTGGTTGTGGCACATGTGTATGTTTTAAGTTGTTCTCTAGAATTTTTTATATCCTGTGTCAGAAATATTTCATGATTTTTAAAGGAGAATAAAATGAGAGGTAGAACTGTATGGCTGCGGAAACAGAAGTAGGACCAGTATGAGTTTATGGCAATGGGGAATTTCCTTAGATCTGGAGAAGGATTTGGACAGGACTCTCTAGGTCACAGCCAGGTAGACACAGGCTGAGGCTCTGGATCACATAATTTTGTACTTACAGAGGTTTTGCTTTGTTCTATTCATAGCTAGGAAAGTAAAAGGAATACTTTGTAAGTAAACCATGGGCTAGGTTCTAGAACAAGTTGTGACAGATTTGGCCCAAGAAGGACCAGAAAAGGGCTGTTTAATTATCTCACTATATGCCAGGCTGACTTGTATACATGTGAAGTGATTGTGTAGAATTTCTTACCTAATATTTAAAGTATATGCTACTTTATGTTGAACACAAGCCACTCTGCTAAATGTTTGACTTGTGTTATCTTCTTAATAATCTTCAGCCTATGAGCAGTGTTTTGATTGCCTTTCTATTTCATTAAGAGACAGTATGAGGGCCTTTCCTCTCAGAAGTTCTCTCTCTCTCTCACTAGGTAGAGAGTTGTTTGCCTTTCTCTTTCTTCTGCCTATTAAATCTCTACTCTTAAACTTCTGGGGCGGGGAGGGGGGAAAGAGGCAGGATGATGGAGTGATTGGGAATCATAGACTCTGTAGTGTTAGATCACAGCTTTGCTCCTCACAAGCTGTGTGATTTTGGCAGCTCACTTAACTTCTCTGTGCCATGGTTCGTTCATTTATTATTTTATTTTTTTTGAGACTAGGTCATGCTCTTTAACCCAGGCTGAAGTGCAGTGGCACTAACTGGCTCACTACAGCCTCAACCTCCTGGGGTCAAGCAATCCTCCTGTCACAGCCTCCCATGTAGCTGGAGTCACAGGTGTGCAACACCACTCCTGGCTAAGTTTCTTGTTTTCATAGAGATGGAGTCTCGCTACATTGCCCAGGCTGATCTTGAACTCCTAGGCTCAAGGAATTCTCCCACCCCGATCTCTTGAAGTGCTAGGATTATAGACATGAGACACTGCACCCAGACTCTCTCATGTTAAAAGCGGGGAGGAGGAATATCTATCTCACTGCAACTTAAATGTGTTGATATATGTGAAGACTTAGGAGACTTGTTGGTATATAGTAATCTCTATATAAGTGGTTGCTATTATTATTTGTTATTCTGAATCAGAAAACAAAAATCCAGAGAGATAAGGTAAGGTAACTTGAAAAAAGTTCCCAGCTAGTAAATGGTAGAGCTAGGTCTCAAATCCAGGATTAATTAACTCTAAATTCAAGTCCTGAATTGCTATACTATTCTGCCTCCCCAGGAGACATAAAAAATAGAGAGACAGTAGAAAACAAAAAACATCAGAGTTACTGGAGAGAAGTAGGGTGAATCAGAAATACAGGGACAAAAACTTTACGGCAGAAATCTGGATTTTCCCTTACAGGGTAGCAGACAGAGCTGTGAGTCTGTCCATCAGCACATTCCCCCTTTCCTCTCTTTTAAAAGGCCTACTGGTAGGTTCAGGCCTCTGCCTTCCTCTGTGAAGCTGTGAACTTCTGGAAAGATAGAGCCCCATCTTCAACCCCAGAACTTTATTTATGGTTGATCCGAGTCAATAGTGGTCCTGTTCTTCTTGATAGAAATTGGTTTGGGCATGGACAGTAAGATGTGAGAGCAGGCCTTATCCCATGGAGGGGTTCCCATGAAAGGTGGACTCATGTGTGAATAGATGACTCTCTTTTCTGTTCGATGTTGTGGTGTCTGGGTGTCTTGGCCTTTTGGGCTTCTATAACAAAGTACCATAAACTAAGTAGCTTATAAACAACAGAAATTTATTTCTTACAGTTCTGGAATCTAGGAAGTCCACGATCAAGGCACTGGCAGATTCAGTGTCTGGTGAGAGCCGGCTTCCCAGTTAATAGATGGTGCTTCTCACTGTGTCCTCACACGGTGGAAGGGGCAAGACAGGCCTCTGGAACCTCTTTTTTAAAGGCACTAATCCCAATCATGAGGCCTCCACTCTCATAACCGAATCACTTCCCAAAGGCCCCACCTTTTAATATTATCACATTGGTGGTTAGGTTTCAACGTAGAAATTTGGGGGGAACACGAACACTCAGACCATAGCAATGGGTAAGATTATGGTAGTCACGTTTCACCAGTAGGTTAGCTAACCCAAGGACCATGGGTTAGACATGAGGGTGCTAGAGCAGGAAGACAGAAAGAACCAAGGCCTTGTTGACGTCAGTGAACTCTGAATTCACCAGCCTCAGAATTGTCCTACCCATAGACTTTTGTTATGGGAGATAATGTTTTCTTAATTGCTCAAGCCAGTTGAGATATATTCTGTGACTTGCAGCCTGAACTATCCAAACCAGTTCAACTACAAAATCAAACGCTTGCTACCAGAGGAGAGAAAGAAGTAGTGCCATGGTATCTTTAGGCGTATTCCTAGAGGGGCGGCCCCAGATCTACGGGTCTGTTTCTGAGAGCGAGGATGGGCTGTGGCCCTGCAGGGTTGCCGCTGAAGCTGGTTTCTCATGTTGTGTTGGAAAAGGCCATTCTGGGAGCTAGGTCACGAGCTCCTGGAGAAGCAGAGTTCCCCAGCCCTTTAAACGGAGAAGCTCCCATAACAATGATCTTGGAGCTTCTCCCTACTCAGATTAGATGCATGAAGGTAATAAAAACCACCCAAAAGAAACTGCAGAAAGAGGCCTTGGGAAGCGCATTCAAGAGGGTGAAAAGGAAGAACAGAAGGAACCCGTGGAAAGAAAATCTTCCAGACCAAATGATGGTCCAAAAATAATGAAACCAAAGTTCAAAAAAGTAATTTAAACCAAATAAGGCAGGGGAGGCCTAGCCAGCAAGGGGCGGGCTCACTCTGCAGGGAGCAGGCGAGCAGAGGGGATGGAGTTGAGCAGAGTTCACTTCAGGACAGCCATGGGTCAGAGGGAACTGAGGAATGCACCCGCTGCCCAGGTTAGCAAGGCGAGCAGGACCAGATGGCATGCCTTCTTACCTCCCCTGCCCAAGGGGCCTGGAGCATTGCTGCCACTCTCACTGGTGACAGGGCTGCTTGAAGTTGCAGAGCACATCCCATCTGGGTGGGCTTGCTGCCACTGCAACAGAGAGCCTGCGGGACCAGGCAAATGAAGGAAGCCTTACTTGCTCATAGCCAAGCTTCTTTTCAGGTTCTCTTTTATATTTTATTGCAACAAAGAATTCCAGGGCCATACTGCGAGCCAGGGATGATGGATGCTAAGCTCATTAACCGCCTGCTCAGTTTGTGGACTTGTTCCTGCTGAATCTGTAGTCCAGGTACTGCCAGTTTCTTAGTGTCAGAGCCCTCGTAGAGTTCATTTGTGCATTCTGCATGTGGATATGTGTGTGCATTTACCCAGATTTTTAAAAAGCTTTCTATTTACCTTTTATATTTACCACATACTCTCTTCCACACTTAAAACTCCACACCTTCTACCACAGCTTTTGGAGTGAGAGCACTGGGTTACAATACATGTTTCCACAGGAATTGAGCATTTAAAGAGGTACTAAAGTGAACATGATGAATTTAAATTCTAGGTAAACAGCTCTCAAAAGCTCTCTCTTCTTTGTGCTTTCCTCGATTATGACATCTGATATTTATTCTGATGACAGAGGACAAACTGAACGGTGTATCACAGTCATCAGTTGATTCACTCTGCACCACGGGTCCCCAGTGGCATTTGGGGGCAATGTGGTATCTTTTTCCTAACTCAGGGCCCTCTTAGTACCTCCTTATCCCTCTCTGGAGCACCTATGAATCCTTAGGTCCACTGTCCACCCCGGGCAGGCCATGGAGTGCAAGCAGTGCTGCTGGAGGCTTGCCTAGCTGGTCACTGTCCCGCTCCACTGCTAAACTTTCCGCCCTCACTCAGGCCATGCTGAATATGGCTCTGTGTGGGGCTCCTCCAAGATGCTCCCTGTCTTCCCTAAGATGTGTTTGGCAAACAGTGTCACTGGTCACCTCCTCCAAATATTCTCAGGTTCCTTCCATATCTAGCTGGAAAATGCTCACTATGCCTCCTTCTAATCTTGGCGTTCATCTCAGGAGTGGGGAGATTAGGACATGTAAGTCACATCTCTCTGCTGTATTTCTGTCTTTCTCTCCTGCTCACAGCCCCCTTGGGATACACAGATAGGTTCCCTTTCCACTCTGGGCTTCAGAGTAGGGTGTGTGTACAACACTCCTTTATTCTCTTCCCATCTGCCACGTGATTTGCCCGTCCCTATTTCCTGAGACATGAAGGCAAATAGGGTGCAATGAATGAGAACTTGTTTTCACAGATAAGTGAACATGACTTTTGAAGTGGTTAGAATAACACAGCAATCACATTAGCATACATAGACCCTTGAGGCTGACTGGGAGCCCTGTACAAAAAATAAAAATAAAAAATAATAAAGGCTGCTTTCTGGCTGTGAAGGGAAGGGAAGAGTAAGGATTTTCAATAGCATGGGGTCACAACTCCACCGGTTCTGCAAGTTTTTCTCTCTGAAAAAGAGGACTCTTGACTTTTCCTGCTTTCTTTTAATTTCAAAACAGCACACACACTTTAGGAGTAATAGCACCATGGATGAGTTTCCTGCCATCACATGAGCAGGATGGCATAATCAAGATGCCCCCAGGAAAGATCCTCCGATTTTTTTCTAATTCCGAAAAAAACAGAAGAATAATATGATACACGTATCCCCTGCTCATATTCAAAATGTTCACTTTTTGTCACTTAGGCTTCAGATAGTATATCTCACAGTGAAAGTTGAAAACCATTTTGTTCCTCCTCTCCATCCTAGTCTTGCTTCTTTCTCTCCAGCGATGACCACTGTCAATAATTTGATATATAGTATTCCAGTCCATGTTTTTATTAGCTTATTACAGATTTTATGTATCGGACAATAGATGGTATTGCTTTGTAGTTTTAAAATTTTGGCTGAATAATATACTGCATGAATTGTTTTGCAATTTGTTTTCAGTAAACAATATGTTTTTGAACTATATATTTTCATGCTTATAGATACAGTCCTTTTTTTTTTGAGGTGGAGCCTTGTTCTGTCACCCAGGCTGGAGTGCAGTGGCGTGATTTCGGCTCACTTCAACCTCCGCCTCCCGGGTTCAAGCGATTCTCCTCCCCCAACCTCCCGAGTAGCTGGGACTACAGGCGCACATCACCATGCCAGGCTAATTTTTGTATTTTTAGTAGAGACAGGATTTCACCATGTTGGCAAGGCTAGTCTTGAACTTCTGGCCTCAGGTGATCCTCCCGCCTTGGTGTCCCAGAGTGCTGGGGTTACAGACATAAGCCACTAAACCTGGCCAGTCCCTTCATTTTAAACTGCATTCAAGTACTCAATTTGTGAATACAAATATCTATTAATTAATGTCTATTAATTCCTCACTTAAAAATAGTCATCGTTTTTCAATATTTTCTCCCAGTGTTTTATTTTTAATAAGAGGAACAATTGGCTCCACCTAATACTTCAATTTCAGCCCATACTTGGCCAGAAGACATCATTGCCTTAGAGCAGCCTGTTTTCCAGTCGACACTGAACTGCTGTCGACGGGTAGATAGTTGAGAGTCCACATATGCCCCCAAATAGTTGCAGACTGTGTGTGCTGGGCCTGATTCTGTTCCCTTCTCTGGAAAATGGGATCATAACTGTTTCTATCTCCTTGGGCCGTATGAGGGATTGGTGTTGTGGAGCATGTACCACAGTGTCAAGCAGACAGTAAGTCCCCTGCTCGTGCACATACAGTATTTAATGCCTGGTATAGACCTAGACCCCAGCACCTGACTCCCTGGCCAATTGTTTTTCAAAGACACTCCCTGCCTGTGTTACCACTGTTGGTAAGACCACGTCTCTAAGAGTTAATCATCTGGAAGACAGAAATCCAACCACAAGAGGCAGAGGCAGTAGGCTGTAGAGTTAAGTGGCAGGCTCCCCACCCCAAGTGCTGTCAGTACTCACAGCTTCTGCTTACCAGCAGCTGTCTGTACTCTGGATTGTTTTGAGCCTGTCTTTGCAGGGCTTGCTGGGGCCTGCCAAGTTCAGCTGCCTGCAGAAGCACAGCTCAGAGCCGTCGCTATAGGCCTATTCCTTGCACAGGTCCGGCCAATCAGAGCTCTGTTACCAGGCAGAGCCTCTCTCCGGCTCTGGTCACTGTCATCCTAGCTGTCCAGACACCCTTTTGCAATTTTTGTTTGAATTGATTTTTTTTTAAAAGCACCTGATATATACTTTTCTTCTTATTCTTCTCCTTCTAGTCCTCTATTCAAGGCCCACCACAGAGACACAGGAATGGAACTCAGAATCACAAACAAAGAAACCTCGGTCCAAGAAAGAAAATGATCTTTAAAAAGACCTTCGTTTCATGCTTGCCAATGCTGAGACAATCGGCTCTGGAGGATATTTGGAGACACTGATTAAAAGGTAGTACCATCACCACATATTTAACTTCCACTTCTTTTCCCTCTGCTTCTAGGAGTAGAGAAACCAACAAAACCAACAGGAGAGAGATAGTAAGTTTCAAATAATCTGTCCCTCACCCCACCACTATTCCCACATTTCACAAGGTCCCAGCCACAAAGCCAGTGCAACATGGGACACCAATCATCAGCAGAGTGGAGCTGACAGACCCTGCGTTTCACCTCTTACGGCATATTTGCTCATCTTCTCTCTTCCCCACCCCCCTCTGATAAGAGAAAGGACAAAAGCAAGGCAAGTGCATTCCTGAGCGGGAGCTGCAAGCGCCCAGGCTCATGACTTCTGCGGAGCACACTGGAAGGGGAGAAAAGGAGGAGGGAAGATTGAGGGACCAAGATGGCAGGATAAAATGCTGTGGATGGAAGGGCAGGTTCTCCTGGGGTAGGAAGTATGAGGGGTCAGAGGGTTTGGGATGCCAAAGAACAAGAGAAGATCGAAAGTTTAATAAGCAAACTTGACCTATCCTATGGCATATCCTAATATGTTAGGAGAGATGTGAGTACAGATTGGAATACCTGTGTACCCATGCTGTTTTGAATTCAGTGACGGTTTGGTGCTGAAACATGCCCCATAGCTTTCAAAGCGTTACACTTACTTATAGTCCATTTTTAAAGCAGTTTTATAAGAACATATGTAAGTAGATCAGTACCATTAAAATGGGGTTAATTGTTTTTCCAAGTCACAATGGTGTAGGGCAGGTTGTGGTGGGAGGACTAATTGTCCAGAAATCTGGCTAAAGCTAATTATTAAACTGTTATTGCTAAAAGAAAGGGGGAATTAGGCAGAAAGCCAGTCTACCTTGCTTCAAATGGATTTTCTCTAGAGATCTGATCCTCTCAGTCTCTTCCTTAACCTCTCCTTCTCTTCCCCCTTTCTAGATGGTTGTCCCAGTGGAAAGGGATTCTTAGTGTTATATAGATAGCAAGCACGATGCAAAAATGTTGAAGCAGGAGTGTAAAGAATAATTAAAACATCTGGTGGGTTCTAATTTTATCTTTGGAAAACATAGCTTTAAAACAGGTGTAAAATACAAGCCATGGCCCTAAAAGCCAGGGTCTGAAATATATGAGTTAAAAAATATCATGATTCCCACATCTTAAAGTTTTGCAGCTTCTCCCCCTACCCCAAACAAAAATACTCCTTTTGGGAATGAATATTTCATGTGTTAAAGTGACATTTTTTATATTAGGAATTTTTAAAGGTTCATAATAATTTTTTTCTTAGTCTAAATTCAGGCAAACTTAATACTTTTGATTTTAAAAAGTAAACAGCAGTAAGATCTCATTGTTACAAAATTATGCCTATCAGTATACATTGAGAGATCATAGGAATCATTCTTACATAAAAGTAACAAGGGTGGTCTTAATAATGGAATACTGGAGTGATTTTTTAAACTTTTTTGTACTTTTCAGTTTGAATAATTTTAAAAACAAAACTATATATTGTTTTCCACAGATAGAACGTAAATTTTTTTAAAAGGAAAAGAAATTAGGCAATCAGTTGCTTGAGAAGTAATTGAATATGCCAATTATTAGGTTGGTGCAAAAGTAGTGGTGTCTTTTGCCATTAAAAGGAATGACAAAAATCGCAAAGTACTTTTGCATCAACCTAACACTTTCTCCTGTAGGTTTCATGAAGTTTCCTCTGTGTGTGTGTGTGTGTGTGTGTGTGTATGTGTGTGTGTGTGTGTGTGTGTGCGTGTGTGTGTGTGAGAGAGAGAGAATGATAGGGAGAGAGAGAGAGAAAGAGAGTAGCAGTGCCTCAGTGCATCTGTTCCCAAGAGACATTTTGTGATATCTGAGTTCTAAGGAATGAGGGTCAGACAAAAGGGGCAAAAGTAGTAAGAGGGAAAATGGAGATCAGGAAAACTGGCCATGACTCAGCAAAAACACAGTGACATTTTCAGAAACCCAAAGCCTCAGACATTACAAAGTCTCCTATACCCCTTGCTTCTGAATAGAGTTGTCCTGGCCCTCCCCATTTCAGGTGGGCTCCAGCCTAGGCTGGGTAAGCATTGAGAGTGAGGAGGCACGTGGGTGGATTGTCCCTCAAGGTGCAAGGAGGGAACAAGTACCCTGTCTGTGGCTGATTGAACTGGGGAGGACCAGAGGCCGGAAGGTATTCTTAATAGCCAGTATTTCTCAGAAATGCAGCGGAAGTCTCCCAGACAAAGCAGACAGGTTGGCATCCCTTTCTTGAGAGTTAGTAAGAGGGAAAGGAGTGAGGCAGGCCTAGCCAACATACCAGGGACAGTGGTGAAATTTCGAGAATCTGGAGGGTCTGCCAGCTGTGCTTCCCACAGCAGCTCTCAGTGCCTGCCCCTGAAAAGCTGGCATACACCTGGCTGCCAGACCATAAAGGGACATACCTAGAGTGAAGGACTGACTGCCCCTAAATTCACTGCCTCGTGCCAGCTCCTAAGTTACTGTAGGGATCTGTGCGGGTCTGGCCCCTCTGCATGGGTCCTGGGACCCTTCAGAAATCTATTCTTGTGCTTGGCATTCTGTCTTATCTTCTCCCTGCTCTGCTGTTAGGTGATGGGTGAACCTATCAACACCCTATCTCATGTCACCAAGTGCTCAGATTCAAAACCGAAATCCAGTTCCTACTAGATCACTAGCCCTCCTCTTTTACTTCCATTTCTCATAACCTACAAAGAAAAGAAGAAATAGCACATACGAAAAAAGATCGTTAAAAAACAGAGGAGAGACTTCCTAGCATTGGGCTGGGGGTACAGCAGGAAATTGTAGCCACACAAACGGCGCTCCATGGACAGAGAGTTACACATCATGACCCTTGGATTGAGCAACCCTAATGCAATACCAGGGTGTTAAAGGGCTGGAACTCTCTTGTCCTCCGGTAGGTCAGTTCTTAGCTGTAATATAATTTTACAGATGAAAAATTCCAGAGAGCAGTGACTTGCTCTGTGTTACACAGTGAGGCATAAATACAACGTACGGCAGCGACACAGGTCTAGTCCTAATTATTTGACATCCTAACACCTTTCGTTTGTTTTCTGAAGTGGCTGAGATGAATGTCCAGTATGTTATTACAGTGGGAAGCCAGGCCAGCAGACTTCATTGTCCTCAGTTCTGTCTCAGTTGCAGTAAGCTTTCCTACCCCATTACCTGAGTTTTGAGATGTAAAGTGGAAAGACACATTTGGTTGACATTGTACCCAAGACAGAAGGTAGAAATTCGTCATGCTTGTGCCTCCCAGGTCTCAGGGTGCCTGATCTGTTTTCTCTCGGCCCAGGCTCATCTTCAGGGCCACTTTCTCTTTCTTTCTTCTACACCAAGTATCAACCCAGCCCCTTTGTATATCTCAACAATGATTTAGTGGACACTCTAGCTTACTGATTTTGTTCCATTACAAAATGAGTTTCCTGCCAAGATAGAGGGAGAGATTATATAGACAGACATACATTTACAAAAACAAAAGGAATGTGGAAGGGTGATATGGGGGCACTTTCAAGATGGTGGGACCTTCCTCCAGGCCATGGCAGCTTCTGCCCACAGCCCAGAGAGGCCACTCATATGCTGTGAAAGTAAAGGCATTACCTCATCTCCTTGTCACCACCTGAGTGATCCACGAATGGGTGTTCTCTCCTCACTATAGGCGAACTTGATCAGGACAAGAAGCTCCAAAGGCTTACTCGATTTCTTTGTTGGTGCTACCCTACTTTACTCTGTCGTATTATATAAAGCTGTTTAGCCAGGCCCTTGCTTCATACATTCCATGTCACTGAACAAGAACTCAAATTCTGGTTAGCTGCCACTCCTCCCAAGTCAGTTTTACTTGATGTGCAGTTATATGCTGAAATATACTGTGTCCTGTAGAAATGAGCAATGTGAGGGAAGGAGATGCAGAAGGAATCGAGTTGCACACTTTGGATCAGATTTGTGTGAGTTATATGGATGAACTGACTTGCCCCAAACTAGATGAAGAAATCCTCCTCTAAAACTCAGCCAAGAGCCTGTTTATAGAGGGCTTCATTGTTTATAATTTCCATGTCAGTGCTTCTCAAATGCTCACTACTCTCTTGTTTTGGCCTTACTAAACTGAGATGAGCTATGTGGTTCTTGCCCCGATTTATCAATGTGAAAAGAGAGTCTTTAGGGATTTCACCATAGACAAGTCCCCAGGGGAGTGAGGGGTGGAGGTAAAGTAAGCATCCTGCTTTTCCAGCCTCTTCCCTCTTGACTCCACTGCCTTAAAGCAAGGTGTCTCCAGAAACCACGGTCACCTCCTCTTTGTGAGGCAAACATGAATCTCTCTTGGCCTGTTACTCCCAAGGAAAGCAGAATATGAAAAGACATGTCTTTTGCCTTGCCAGATGGCTTCAGGGTAAAATTCTTCCCCAAACTAAGTGTTAGAGTCCAGTCAACTGTTTCAGGGAGGGCAAGAAGTAACATGGAGAATTATTTAATCCTCTTTCTTCCCCGAAATTCCATGACATTCAAGCTTGTTGTGAGCAGGCCCTGCCAAGGCAGACAAGATCATTGAGCTGAAATCAAGAGAATGGGTCCTTGGCAGAGCAGACCCTTTTAAGGATGAAGATTGGATGCCGGGGAAATCCTACCAGCCCTTGGCAGTCTGAAGGTTTGAAGTTCCAGACTGGGCTCTCTCATTTTCCATACCTCCCGAGGAGCTGGCTGCATAAGTCATGAAATAAGCTGAAGAATCTTGAGCACCATCTAACCCATCTGGGAACCCACAGTGGAAAATTATGGGAGTAATATGTTGGGACAGCCCTGGCTTCTTAAGACCAATGCATATTTTTGTGCTTTTCTGCATACTTTGTACAACTTTTCATTTTGAAAAAAATGAACAGGTCACATGAAGAATGGCTACTTATTCTTCAAATGCTTTGGAGAAGCCAGAGCTTGGGGAACCCAATGAGAGGGAGGGTGAGGGTAACCAAGGAAAATCGCTCACAGAAGCATGAAGGAGCAGCACATTGGGTCTCAAACCCTGTTAGACTGAATGCTTGGGCATTTTGTGCTGGTTTTTGTGATAGAATTAGCATTAGGACTCTTGAATGAATTCATGGGACAGGATTTATGCTCCTACTTTACACCAAACACTAGAAAGGTAAAAATAAAAATGAATAAGGGGTGTCTTTTTCACCTACGGAATGTTTTGCTTGAGAAATCAAAGCTTTGAAAGCACAGAGACTTCTATTTAGGTATTTGTTTTAACTACTTTTTTTCCCGTGATCTTCCTTGCTCTTTTTCCTTTCTTCTTCCTCTCATCTTTTCTGCAAAGCTCTATGTGAGTCTTCTAAACACGAGACAGTCCGAGTCATTGTGATTTAACAGATACCGAAAGAGCAGCACCCTTACCTGACCCTCAGTGCAGGACACTACGAATGGGCTATATGGAGCATTTGGGAAATCTCTTAGCAGAGGCTGATTCTAAAGGATTCACTCTGGGTTGTATCTGGGAACACTGACTTTGCTTCAGGAGCCTCAGAACTTCATATTGGGACATGCGGGAGAGCAAATCAGAGCAAATATGTTGGAGACTTTCCTGCCTTATCCTGATCAGGAAAGAGCAAAAGGTCTGAGAGCCTGGCTAAGCACATGTGGGCTTCATGGATGCTAGATTCTGCAGTGAGCTGTTCTTGACTCCCACATCCCTATTCCAAGTTCTACCCCCCACCCAACTGGCTACTCCTCAGTTTCTCCGTTTCTTTTTTCTCTCTCTGCCTCTCAAGCACCCATCTCTTTCAGATGCTCTGTTCTCCACTCCCTTTTACAAATTCTTTCTCAAAGACCTCATCCATTCCCATGGTTTTGATTGTCACCCACAGTAAATGTTGTCTCTCAAACCAGAACGTGTCTCCTGGGTTCCAACCCTAATTGATTATTGGGTGTTGCAACTGAATTTCCTTCTCAAATAAGACACAAAGTCTCAAACTCTTGACCTGTTTCCTCTCTGGTTTCTCCCATCTTAGTACATGTCACCAAGATGTACCCAGTCTCCCATGCTAGAAATCTGAGGACATCCTGGACTCTGCCCCTTTTATCACCCTCCTTAAGAGTCACTAATACTATTGATCATGGTGTCTAAAACTCAATAGAAATCAGTATCTTGGCTTTCTCACCTGTTTCTTCCATTCTTCAGGCCCATTCATTTCTGTCTGCAACCATAACTCCTAACCGTCAAGTGATCTTCACACCATGAGATTGTGAATGAATTCCTTCACCTGTCTGTGGTATTTCTTCATCTAAAACAGGAGGACATTGGACTACATCTCTGAGAACGTTTCTAGCGCTGATATTCTTTAATTGGTTAGCTTGCATATATCACAGGCCGTAAAGCAAAAAACTGAGTTTTCTCTCCTTTCACTTATTCCTTGCTTCCCAATAACTTTTTAAATTCTTCTTTCTCCATTTTGGTTTTGATAGAAATGTGGCAGCCCAAGACCCAAGAAAGGATAGGATTTCCCAGACATTCCCGAGGGAGACAATCCCATGTGCTTTCCTTCTGATGTCACATCAGGTAAGGGGGTTGCCTGGGGCTAAGGCTTAAACAGAGTGGGTGTTATTCTCGTTGTTATCATCACTGTTACTGTTTCCAGGGTACTGCTCCATGGCTATGCAGAGGCAGACACTTGGGCGGAAAGTTATAAGACAATTTCCCCGTGTAAATTAATCAGAGGGTGCATATGAACATCTTGTTGTTGCCGCTTCACCCCCACCACTGTCTCTTCAGCTAAGACACCACTTTAATGAGGTAGTTCCTGAGGCTTGGAGTTTCCCTAAAAACTGCGTCTCCTTTGGTGTTGATTTAGAAGCTCCATTGAGGGTACCAAGGGGAGTGGTGAGATGGCACCCTTGCTGAGAGCTGGGGGTTAGATGGCACCCTTGCTGAGAGCTGGGGAATTCACCATAGTCTTTGAAATAACACTGCCCTCTGTAAGCATGAGGAGTCGCCATTCTTTTTGACTTCCCACTGGCTGGGAGGTCATAGGGACGAGCTAAGACTTCCATTCTCCAGTCACCTGAAGTTGGTGTTTTGCCTCATATTGTGCGGGAAGTGGGCAGTTTGTCTTCGATGTCTCCCATCACTTTTCTGTGTACTAAAAAGATCATTGAGAAATGGCTTGTTTTTTTTCTTTTATACACATCATCTTCCTAGAATCTGAAGGCTGCTAGAGAAGGGAGAGGCACATGCAAGTGCATCCCATGCTGATTGTTGTTGAAATACCTGGAAAGAAATTGGCAAAGACTATCCAAGGTATGCTAAGACATGTCCAAACTTACAAAACAGTAGAACCTGAATAGGAATTTGAAGTTGTCTATACTCTCCTCAGCCACACCCTGCCATTTTACAGGTATGAAAAATACAATTTTCAGCAAATTAGTGATGGATACAAAGTATCTGGATGCCCAATCCCGTGTACTTTCCATTACCGTCTGCTTCCTAATTGTGTGTGGATTTCCTTGTTCTTCAGAGCCAAGGAGCATCAACATTTGGCTTCAGAAATGCTGCTAAATCCTGAATAAACAAGAGTGAACAAGCAAGGTAGCATTCAAGTTCTCTTACTCCTAAACCCAGTTGCAATGCTTGTATTAAACCCTGGGCTCCAGGCTGCTTCAGTGCTATTAAACTTCCTCTTTACAAAGAGAGGAGAAAATGTGGGGTATCAGACATATCCCACCCTTCCAAGGCCCGGTGCAGACTCTTAAAAGATGAGAGGGTTTTTGTTTGTGCATATGGATCAAAGAAAGACTTCCTTGAATTTTGGTCAGCAGGGTTTGTTGTAGATCTGTGAAGAGTGGAAGAGGTCTCAATTGAGTGATTTCATGGAGGACTGGGAAGATCCCTTTCCTCACCCAGAATCACTGTTGAGGTGCATTCAACCATTAGAATTCCACTAAGGGTAAAATACTGGGAAATAGCATAGATGAGGAGTCATTGTACCTAGTTTCCAAGCCTGGTTCTGCCCCTGTAATTTATAGCTTCATCCATATGTTCATTTAATTAGGAAACAAAAAAGTCATTGAATTAATATATATCTTGTACTATTCTATGTGCTGAGTATTCGGTGTGAAATAATGCAATATTTTTATTGATCTTATAATGTGGTGGGGAAAGCAATAATTCACACATACATATATAATATAATAATACCAATGTTATGAAGGAAGCACAAATCAAATAAGGCAGTAGAAAGTACCAGACAAGGAGATATGTTTGTGTAGGGGTGTGTTATAGTGCTTTAAAATACGTCCACAAACTCTTTCACCCTCTCTTCAAAAGGTGCAGCCTAAGCTACCTCCGCTTGAGTGTGGGCTTGGCTTAGTGACTTCTTCTAGCAAATAGAATAAAGTAGAAGTGATGATGTATGGCTTTCAGGCTGGATAATAAAGCCACTGTGTCTTCTTCCTCTTGTTTTTGGATTGTCTCCTCTAGGGAAATTAGCTGTCATGTGAGGATACTCAAACAGTTTATAAAGAGGTTCATGTGGCAAGGAATGGAGGCCTCCTGCCAACAGCCATGTAAAGGAGCCATCTAGGAAACAGATTCTCCAGCCCCAGTCAGACCTTCAGATAATTACAGCCCCTACCAATATTCTGACTGCAGTGGAAGGAAAGACCCTGAACCAGAACCACTCAGGTAAGATAATCCTGGATTCCTGACCTAGAGAAACTCTGAGATAATATTTGTTGTTTAAAGTCACAGCTTTGTGGGACAATGTATTAAGCATAACTAATACATGTGATTAGGGAAACTCTCAATAAGAGGCTAACAGGTTAGCAGAGACCAGAATGAAAAAGGGGAATGAGCCAGGTAAATATATGTATGAAGAATGCTTAAAATAGAGGGGATAGAACTGGCATAGGTCCTGTGGTTAGAACAAGCTTCATATTTTTCAAGGAAAATTGCAGGACTTGGAAATGGGCAAGAGATACCTGAGTACCCATTCAGTGGAGGGCTGAGCATTGTCTAGGGTATCCTCTGGGGATATCTGATTATATTGAGATGTTTCTCTTTAACTAAATTTCTATTTTGTAAGTTATTTTACTTGTGGAAAACTGACAGTAATGCAAATGATCCTCCTTAAAGAAATACAATGAATTTTGTCTAGTAGAGATGTGACTGAATTCTACCCTGTAGAAAAGAGAGTCCCAAACAATACATTTTAAGCAGCTCTATTGAAATATAATTCTTATACCATAAAATTCATCCATTTAAAGCTTAAAATTCAGTTTTGTTCAGTATGTGCACAGGATTGTACAAACAGCACAACAATCTAATTTTAGACCATTTTATTGTTCCTCCTCATCCCTGCAAAGAAACCCCATCCGCATTAGCAGCTCCTTCTCATTCTTTTTCATGTTTTGCTTTCCGCCATCTTCCAAGCCCTAGGCAACCACTAATCTACCCTCTGTCTCTATAGATTTACTTATTCTGAAAATTTTATATAAATGTAAACCTACAGTATGCAGTCTTTCAAAACTGATTTCTGTCACTTAGCATAATGGTTTCAAGGTTCATCTATGCTATAACATGTATCAATACTTCATTCTTTATTGCCAAATAATATTCAATTGTATAGATAACTATATTTTTATATTTTTTGTATAGATAACTATTTTCCCCCATTAGGAGGTTTGCCTTTTTCACTTCTTGATGGTATTATTTGCAAAATAAGAGTTTTTAATTTTAAATCCAATTTATATTATTTCTTTTGTTGCCTGTGCTTTTGATGTTGTATCAAAGACACCATCACTTGACATAAAGCCACAAAGATTTATTTTTTTGTTTTCTTCTAAGAGTTTTAGTGTTTTAGCTCTTACATTTAGGTTTATGATTCATTTGGAGTTTATGTCTGTATGTGTTATGTGGTAGAGATCCAAATTTATTCTTGCGTATGTGGATGTCCAGATGTCCCTCCACAATTTGTTAAAAAGAGTATTCTTTCTTCATTAAATTGTGATTGTACTTTTGTTGAACATCAACTGATCATACAAATATGGTTTATTTATGCACTCTCAATTTTGTTTCATTGATCTATACATCTAGCCTTGTGTCAGTACCACACTTTCTTGGTTACTATAGATTTGTAGTAAATTTTGAAACTGGGAAGTTTGAGTTATCTAACATGTTTCTTGTTTCTCAAGATTGTTTTAATTTTTGGGGTCTCTTGCATTTCTAAATTAATTTAAGGACCAATTAGTCATTTCTGCAAAAAAGCAGCTGGTAACTTGATTGGGATAGTTTTGTACTTGTGGGTTAAATTGGGAAGCATAGACATCTTAAAAACTATGAAGTCATCTGATCCATGAACATGGACTATTTTTCTATTCATTAGATCTTTAATTTCCTTCAATGATGTTGGTGTATGTCTTGCACTTATTTTATTAAATGTATTCCTAAGTATTTTGTTCTCTTTAATATTATTATAAACAAAATTGATTTCTTAATTTCATTTTTGAAATTTTACTGAAAATGCATAGAAACCCAGTTATTTTATTTTATTTTATTTTATTTTAGCATATTGATCTTGTGTTCTGCAAACTTACTCAACTCATTTACCAGTTTTAATAGTTTTTCAGTGAAATTGTAAATAGTTTCTATATACAAAATCTTGCCATCTGCAAATAGAGATAGTTTTACTTTTTCCTTTTCAACCTTTGACTTTCATTTTCACTTCTTTTTCTTCAATAATTGCCCTGGCTAGACCCTCCATTACAATGTTGAATAGGAGTTGCAAGAATACACATTCTCATCTTAATCCTGATCTTATAGGGAGAGCATTCAGTTGTTTACTATTAAGTATGATATTAGCTGTGGGCTTTCCATAATGATCTTTATCAGGCTGAGAAGGTTCTTTTCTAGTTCTAGTTTGTTGAGCATTTTTATCTTAAAAGGGCATTGGGCTTTTGTCAGTTTTTTTTTTCTATGTCCATTGAGAAAGAACATAAGAAAATGCTTTGCCCTTTCTTCTATTAGTATGGTATTTTACATTAAGTAATTTTTTTGCTGTTAAACAAACCTTGCATTTCTAGGATAAATTTCACTTTGTTTTAGTGTATATATGTATTTATATGTTGTTTTATTGAATTTTCTTGTGCTTTGTGGAGTACTTTTGGGTCTATATTCATAAGGGGTAATGATCTGACATTTTGTTTTCTTGTGGTGTCTCTTTGTATGATGATCCAGTAATGCTGACTTCAGATAATGAAGTGAGAAGTGTTCCTTGCTCTTGTGTTTTTTGGAAGGGTTTCTGAAGTATTGGTATCAATTTTTCTTTGAATATTTGATGAATTTTAAACTTGCTAACGCAACTGCTTTACTTGTTAAAGATTTATTCATTATTTCTATATTTCTTGAGTAATTTTCTGTAATTTGTGTCTTCTAAAAATTTATCTAACTCAGATACGTTATCTAATTCATTGGTATGTGATTTTTCATAGCATTCCCTTATGAATCTTTTTATTTATGTAAGGTTGATAATGATATCTCTTCTTCTATTCTGACTTTATAATTTGAGCCTTCTTTCCTTTTTTTTTATTATTCTAACTAAAAGCCTTGTCAATTTTATTGCTCCAAACATTATACTTAGTTTTCCTATTGGATTTTAGCCAGTTTTGCATCTATTAGTAAATTCACGCCAACATTTCTGTCACCCTACATCCTTTGTTCTTCAAATTCTTTTTTTGTAGCAATATTAACAGGTTACTAATTCTCTCATTAATTAATGAGTGGAATTTACACTTTTATGAAAGTGATGTTTTCAAATTTTTGAAAATTATACTTTAGCAGAAAATATGAAAAGAAGTAAAGAGCCAGAGAGTCATGGAAAATGAGATGAGAGGGAAAGACAGGGCAGACCACCAAAGACCTTGAAGGCCATGCTAAGGAGATTAGTTTTACTCTGAGTGGGGTGAGAAGCTTTTCTCATTCCCTTAGATAAGTCTTGCCCCTAACTGAGACCACAGCTATCTGTAATATGTTTCTATGCCTCATCACAGGTTGACTGTGAAAATAGAATGAGACAGAATGAAATCAAAAATTGCATTGTTATTGTTAGTGCTCAACTGGCTCACCTATGAGGTCAGTTTTCAGGTACTAACAACTTGGCCTAAATTTATTGTTTTTGAATTCTTACCTATTACCAGGATTTCTGAGAGAAGCAGATACAGAGAATTCCAGAAGGCTAAGCCCTGGATTCTGAGAAAGGTAATTTTGTCCAGGAAAATGGTGGTGATTTGTGCATGGATATGAGATATAGTATGGTCATTAGATCTCTGAAAGAAAAGGAGACAGGGCTAGAGAGGTCTGAAAGCTCAAAAGGCAAATTTGACCTGTGTCTTCAGAACTCCACATGGAACTGACTCTAGGGGGCTAGAAGGCTAAGGTGATAGAAGGGTAGGGTTGAGGAGCAGACAGACAGATCAAGAGCAATGCTGAAGTGCATTTCATGAAGCTGATGGAAGGCCTGAGAACTCAAAGGTTTGAGCTTGAAGAAGAAAGCAGAATACTAGACATGAGCATTTGCAAAGCAGGTGTAAAGCATCAGTGTACTATGATGTTTGGAACTGAGTGACAAAGGCCAAAAGGAAGGATAACACAGTAAACCAGAGAAAAAAATCCCTTGCACAAATTAACAAGCATTTCTCCTTAGCCTACATCTCAGGGTATTCACAGATGGGAAAATGAATCAAATCAGTATCTCTCTCGTTTTATTTTCATTATTTTTATTTTATTTTGCCCCTGGCTTGACCTAGATCTTAAGTTATTCGTGGAGATTTAAAAATATATTCCAGCACTCAAAATCCTCCCTGGCAAACCTCTGCCAGTTGTATAACGTAAATTTTTGTTGTTTATACTAGCTCCATTTTTCATGTCTGTGTTTTTCAATAGTCCCTCAGCTTGCCTTTCCCAGAGTTCAGCTAAAGTCCTGGGAAGCAATGGTAACCCCAAGACAACCTCTCAGGCAAGTCTAATGGGCTGAAATAGGTGGCCTCCAAAGAAGGAGAATATGCCCAGGGAATGGTCTGAGCACACAGCCCTGGTTATTTGAGGTAAAGGAAATCTAAATTACTCTGCTCTCAAGCCTTTTGAAGGGGCTTAGTTTATCAGCCATGACCTAGTACATAGGGCTATAAAGTATGTTCTTCAAAGATTTTCTTGTCTTCCTCGTTCTCTCCTTTCTATTAAGAGTAGAAATCCTCAGGAAAAGAATCGTATAAACATAAGGGCAGAATTAAGATAAACGCATTTCTTTTCCTTAGGAAATTTTCCATGACGAATGAACAGCACTCTACCCCTTAGCCAGCCAGGTCAAGTGTTGACTCTTTAAAGAAGATTCACTTTTCTAGAGCTGAGGCTGGGGGTTGGGTCTAGGGACCTGATAAGAGATGAGGGCTTGCCAGAGAAAATAGTTCTCTAGAAAAGAAAAACTGATGGTCATTGCTGATCTCTCCCAAAAGGTTTGCTGCCCCTCCGTGGTTTCAGAGCTGATGGTAGATTCTATGTTATTGCTTTGGGGCCTCTCCCCCAGTGCCCCTCTGGAGCTGATCGACCATTCACAGCTGCAGCTGTGAGTGCTGAGAACACTTATTTGTTTATTTATTTATTATTTATCTTTAGTTTTATTTTAGTTTTAGAGATGGGGTGGAGTACAGTGATAATCATAGCTCCACTGGGCTGGATACTCCACTGGGCTGGAGTACAGTGATAATCATAGCTCACTGCAGCCTCAAACTCCTGGGCTCAAGCGGTCCTCCTGCCTTAGCCTCCTAAGTAGATGGAACTCCAGGTGCACCCCATCACACCTGACTATTGTTTATTGATTTATCGATTTTCGATTTTGGGTCTTTCTTTGTTGCCCAGGCTCTTCCTGAACTCTTGACCTCAAGAGACCCTCCTGCCTCAGCCTCTGAGTCACTGGGATTGCAGGCATGAGCAACCAAGTCTGGCAAAAACACTTTCAACAGGGGCTACCCTGCTCATCCCCGATGGACACAAAGCTTGTTTGTCTACATTTGCACTAAAGAGTGAGCACACTTGTAGGTTGTATAATTGAAAAGGCTCCATGGAAGAAAAGTATCAGAATATCTGGGTCCCAAACCTGGCTCTGTCACTGAATGAAGCTTGGAGAGTGTAAATGGTATGTCCAAGCTCACCTAGCTAATGCTACAACTTGTGAAGCTGGCAAGAATTGAACCGTATTGCCTAATATCCTTCCAAATTCTAACTTTCTGTGTCTGAATGTTACAGAGATCCCTGAATATCTTTAGATGTATGTTTGCTTTCTTTTTCTGTGTCCCTTCTTGTACTCCCTCTGTATTTTTGTTTGTTTGTTTGTTTGTTTTTTGAGGGCTTGGTCTAGCAAAGTTAGAAAGCCCTAATTAGCAGATAAAGAAAACGTTACCTTAGGAGTCCTACTTAATTTTACTTATGGAATGCTACCAGTTTTGAAATCAAGTAGGGATGGGATGTTTGACGTCTAGGAATGTCAGGCCCAAAGGACATTCTGGAGTGAAATCTTATGCAACAGTAAAACATCATGGGCTGGAGATGAGAGAACTCGGGAAAAATGATCATCTTATTAGTGTGCTCACTGCATGCTAATGCAGAGGTTCTAGTTGTCAAAGGAAGAGAGGTACAAGCTGAAGCATAGATGGACAAGAAGAAAATGAAGATATGAAATGCAGGTGGTGAGTTATTTTTTTAAGCTTGTGTCAGTTTTAAGGACCTTTGACCATCACCCCAAGAAGTGACACTTTGTTTGGGCTGTACTGATACCAGGTAGTGAATTGAATAGAATCTTAGACTCATGATTGAGACTGCTTGGGTCCACTGCTGTGAATAAAGCTAATTGGAGTGGATTATCATGCACACACATAAGTAAAACGAAAATAAAAAGAGGGAGAAAAAGCAAAAGAAGGAGAATAGTTTTATTAAAACAGGCTAGCCTTCTATCAACACATCAGAAGCTTAATCTCTGTTTCATCTTTAAAATAAACACTTTGATACCACTTGGTATCTTTCTCACTAATCCTCAAATACTTTTAATCACTCTTGAATATAGCCACAGTCTTAGTACTAGATTTGTTTAAAATATTCTTTTCTACTCACACTGAACCCATTCTTGGAGTCCAGCTTCTTAGAAACTTGTCTATTTCCCTGAAACTTTTGGCCATATTTCCACAAAATATAATCTCTCAAAAATTTTCAAATATTTGGCAGTGGCAACCCAGAAAAGTCCAGTGATGGGCAAAGCTGGAGAGGCGTGACTAAACTTTCTCAGAACTCCTGGTTTTCAACTAAGCAGTCCAAGAAGTCAGCAAAAGCTAGCCTTCTGTCTCCCTCACTATCTTCTCTGTTCTTTTTGTTTTCTTTGCACCTCTCCACTCACTCCCTTCTTTAGTACGATTGTGGCACTAATAAAAACTGCCAAGTTGCCATTATTGAGATATGCTAGGACTATCTGGTATCTCTGGTTCCTCAGGTTTTAATTAACTCTCCCTGAGGTGTTAACAGACTGTATTCAAGTCCTTCTCCCACTCACTTCAGCTTATGGATCCTGATGCAGAAATTCTACTCTCACTTTCCCACTTAGAGTTTGGAGCAGGTAATGACGCCAGTAGGTTGAGTTGGAGGGGACTGGTAGAGTTGGAGAGTAGTGGGTGAGGAACTGGGAGATAGATCCTAGTCAGTGATGAACCTTTTAAGAATGTGTAACTTGACATGCAGCTCCATGAGCTGGAAGAGTTAGAAAGAATTTCTGTGAAGAAGCTGGTTCTGAGAAGTCTCACAATCCCAATGGGTGTGCAATCCCTGCAACTCAGGAAAACCAGAGAGGAAGGGTAGACAGTAGCATGGAAGAATCACGATTGCTGAGCAGCTGCATCCCCCTCATAAGGATGGGGCAGATGGGATGGGAGATGACCATAAGGAGAGACCACACAAGAAGATTCCTCTGAGATTAATTAAACTGGGGTTTTTAACCAGAAAATCAGTCGTGAAATCATTGACTTGATGAGATGGTTTTTAAAAATAATTAGAAATCAAACCTGGTTTTAAAGGCTATGAAGAAAACAACTCAGCTCAAATTGGAAGGATAAGCCAAAAACAGAATAGAGACCTTTAGGCGAAGGTGGTGGCAAATGCTTCACCTGCCAAGTATCTCACTCTGATTGTCCACACTCTGGACAGGAGCAGCTCCCTGTGCTCCAGATTTTCAGGAGAAAGTAAGGGAAAGACTTGAATGAGTCAGAATCCAGGACCAGACTTTTCTGGATAACCTGACTTTGGAGGTTTCTGGCAGGAGTAATCTAAGCAGAGATCAGGAATTTTATTTATTTGGGGGTCATCTTTAGATGACCAAGTTTTTCCCACTTCCAGCCAGAAGCATCAAAGTTGCAACTCGAGGGCTGAACCATGGAATTCTTGAACTGCCCAATTCATGCGTCTAGTAGCTCCTGAGTTCTAAATCATAACTCTGAAGATTGCTTTGTGGTGATGGTGGTAATAGGGATGGGAAGTGTCCAATGAAATGTCAGTTACCTAAAAAATGCCAAATAAAAGTATATGACCTCAAAATGCACACAGATAATAAGCTATTGTCTAAAGGCATAATTAAGAGGTATGGATTCTGAGCAAGTGTTTCATGCCATGGGTACAACTGACAAAAAAAAAATCATTTTTGAATCCCATTGGTTAGTGGTCAGAGCACTGGCTATTTTGCCTGGTTGATGCATCTTTTTCTTGGGGTCTGGCTTCTTTAATTCAGCATAATTATTTTGAGATTCACCTGTGTTACTGATTGCATCAGTAGAAAAAAGAATGTGTCTTTTTTATTACTGAATAGAGTACCATGCTATGTACAAGATATGCCAAATCTGGTATGACCATTTACCTGATGAAAGACATCTGAGTCATTTATAGTTTTGTGCAATTATAAATCAAGCTGCAATAAACATCCATGTATAGGTTTTCTGTGTGGGAAGATAAGTGATTATTTTACCTAGGGATGGGATTGCTGGATTATATGGTAAGTATATGTTTAACTTTAAAAAAATCTACCAAACTGTTTTCCAAAGTGGCTATGCCCAACAGTAATGTGTGTGTCCCAGTCCCTCCATATCTTTGGCAACACATGAAATGGGTCAGTGTGTTCAATGTTAGCCATTCCAGTAACTTCGTAGTGGTATCTAATTCTAGTTTGGTTTGCGTTTCCCGACCAACTGCTGATGTTGAGCATCTTTCTATTTATTTGCCAACCATACATTTTCTTTAGTGACTGTCTGTTCAAATCTTTTGACCATTTATATTTGATTACTTGCTTTCTTATTATTGAATTTTGAGGGTTCTTTATGAATTCTAAATACAGCTTCTTTGTCAGATATATTATTTACAAATATGTTCTCCTAGGCTGCCTTTTATCTTTTAATTCTTTTTACAGAATTTACAAAATTCTGTCTTTTGAAGAGGAGAAGTTTTTGACTTTGAAAGCCAATATATGATTTTTTTTTCATTTTATGGATTATGCTTTAGGTGTAAGACCTAAGAAATTTTGCCTAATTCAAGTTCACAAATGTTTTTATCCTATGCTGTCTTGTGAGGGTTTTATAGTTTAGATTTTACATTGTGGGATGTGTCTTGGGTTACTTTTTTATTATGATGTAAAGTATGGATTGAAGATCATTCTTTGGCATGTGGGTATCCAAATGTTACAGCACAATTGTTTGCAGCCTACCCTTCCTACTCTAAATCATCTTTGTACCTTGGTAAAAAACCAAGTTGTCCATCTCTGCATGGATCTATTTTTGGACCATGTCTTCTGCTCCATTGATGTGTTTGTTGGTCTTGATGCCAATAACACATTGTCCTGATTTCTTCAGCTTTTATAATAAATCTTGAGCTCAGATAGTGTTAGTCATCCAACTTTGTTTTTCTTTTTCAATTTTGCTTTAAATTTGTTCTAGAGCTTTTAAATTGTCACATGAATTTTAGAAACAGTTTGTTAAATACACCAAAAATCTACTGGAATTTTGATTAGGATTGCACTGAATCTATAGCTCAATCTAGAGAGAACTGACATCTTAACAACATGAATGTTCTGACCCATGAACATGATGGAATCTCTCCATTTATTTGGGTTTTTAAAGATATCTTTGGCAACGTTCTGTAATTTTCAGGGCATAGCCCTTTCACATATTTTGTCAGAATTGTCTTTAAGTATTTAATATTTTTGATGTTATTATGAATAATATTACATTTAACATCAAGTTCTAATTTATCATCGTTACCATATAGAAATCCAATTGATATTTTATAGATTCTATCTGATTTTCTACTCTTCAGTCACGTAGACTGTAAATAAAGTTTCACTTCTTTTCCAATCTGGATAGTTTTTATTTCTTAATCTTGTCTGACTGCCCTGACTCAAACCCATAGTACAGTGCTAAATAGAAACTGTTAGAGTAGACATAATTTTCCTGTACCTTGTCTTAGGAGAAAAACATTTGGTTTTTTACCATTAAGTAAGACTGAGGCAGTTCTCTTCTGTTCCTGGTTGGCTGAAGATTTGTGGTTTTTTTAATTTTAATTTTAATTTCTTGGTAAGGAATGAACACTAAATTTTGTCAAATGCTTTTTTGGTATCTATCTGAAATATCATATGATTTTTATTTTTAAAGTATGCTAAGGTAGTGAATTGCATTGATTTGTCATCAAATATTAAACCAACCTTGCATTTCTGGGATGAACCCTATTTGGTCATTTGTAAAATTCCTTGTATATATTGTTGAACTTGATTTGCTAAAACTTTGTATAGACATTTTACATCTATGTTTGATGGCAGTTAGTATGTGATTTTCTTTTCCTGTAATGTATTTTTATGACTTTTGTATCAGAGTAAGCCGGATTTCATAAAGAGTTGGAAAATATTTTGTCCTTTTCAAATTTTAGAGTTGTTTATGTAGAATTGGTATTAATTCTTTCTAAAATGTAATTCACCAGTGAAGACATCTAAGCCTGAAGTTTTCTTTGTGGGAAGATTTTTAACTACAAATTTAATTTTTTTAATTAGATATAGAGCTATTTGTGCTAATGTTACCTATTTCTCCTTGAGTGAGCTTTGGTAGTTTGTGCCTGATAGAGTTTGAACGTTATGTTCCTGCAAAATCTCATGTTGAAATGTAATCCCCAACATTGGAGGTGGGTCTTAGTGGGAGGTGTTTGGGCAATGGGGGTGAATCCCTCATGGCTTGTTGGTGTCTTCACAATAGTGAGTGAGTTCTCCTGAGATCTGGTTATTTAAAAGTGTCTGGCACCTCTCCCGCAATCCACACACACTCTCCCTCTTGCTCTACTTTCACCATATGATGTACTTGCTACTTCTTTGCCTTCTTCCCTTAGTAAAAGCTCCATGAGGCTTCCCAGAAGCTGAGCAGATGCTGCTGCCATGCTTGTAAAGCCTGAAGCACCATTAGCCAATCAAATCTCTTTTCTTTATAAATTACCTAGTTTCAGAGATTTCTTTATATAGCAACACAAAGAACAGACTAACACAGTGTCTTTCAAAAAATTTGCCCCTGTCACTTAGGTTGTCAATTTATTGGCATAAAGTTATACATAATATTTTCCTATTGTCCTTTTCATATGGTAGAATCTGTAGTGATGCCACCTCTCATAACTGATATTGGTAATTTGTGTCCCTTCTTGCTCTCTGATTTTTCCTGATCAGTCTGATTAGAGGTTGATTATTGATGTTTTTAAAGAAACAACTATTATTTCATTGTTTCATTAGTTTTTTCATATTGTTTTTCTCTTTTATATTTCATAGATTTTTGTTTTGATTTTTGTCATTTCTTTTTTGTTTACTTTGGATTTAATTTACTCTTCTTTTTTCATGTGCTTGATGATCATGGTATCTCCCCTGGTAAGTATCTTTTTTTTCATTTTCTTTAGGCAGAAGCTGAAGTAATTGATTTGAGACTTGTATCTTTTTCTATTCTAAGCATTTGGCAATATATTTTTCCCAAAGTACTACTTTAGTGCCATACCACAAATTTTTATTTTCATTTAGTTCAAAATACTTTCTAATTTCCCTTTTGAGTTCCACTTTGATAATCTGATAATTATTAAAACTTGATAATGTGTTAATTGCTATTATGTAAACAAACAGAGTAATGGGATAGAATCTCATAGAGAATTGTCTTTACTTTAGATGAGACCATAAGAGAAGGCCTGTTGAAGGGGATATTTAATCCATGACCAGAAGGGTGAAAGGAAATCAGCCAGGTGAAGAGCTGATGCAAGAGCATTTTAGGCACAAGGGCAGCAAGTACAAAAGTCTTGAAGCAGGAACGAATAGGAAAGAGTCTGAGAAGAAGAAAGAGGTGAAAGAAAATTTGTTGTAAGTTCTAATTCTCAAAGGATGCTGCTTCCAAATATTACAAATTGCAGGAACAAGTCATAGTCATAAGAACAGAGTACGGCCATGTTTGGGCTGACAACAGCTCTTCTTAGAGCCTGAATAATAATGGGTCAAGTGACCTCTGGAGAAGCTCTGCCATCACAGGAATTGTATTCCTATTAAGTTGTTGAGCCAGTGTTCCATCCTTACACAGTACTGCTCTACATCCTTAGTAAATTAAATTCTTCACCCTTGAAAGTTTGCCATGAGATATTACTAGATTATTATTCTTTCTTTCTTTTAGACATTTTTTATGTGCTAAAGAAACTTCCCGGATTGACCTCAAATAACTGATTCATGTCAAATATATATATATTTGCCTTTTCCTTTGCCCTAGCCTTGCTGACTGGGTCTCTTCAATTCTTGGTGACAAGATTAAAATGATAAATCATGGACACAATCTGGTGCCATCCATTTTCTACTTTATTCTTTTTCACCACAAAGGATCTGGGATGGAAAATGTTCCTCAGTCAGCCACAACTGGCTCCAGTACCACAGTGAGTTAGTAAACATCTGCTAACGACAGGCTGAAGATGTGCCTCCCTCCACTTGTTCTCTCCAAGCTGGCTCACTAAGGAGCTGTTCTCTTTGTCTCTGGAGATCTCCCTCTGTACTTTCTCTCCCCCTTGGCTTCCATTGGCTTTTCCCATCCTGTCCTCAATCGAATGATTCACAGTTTATATATGTCAGTCTCGGGAAAATCTACAGAACATTCTCTCTTTTCCTCAGTGGTGAGGACCCTGCTGTTAGGCCTTGGGCCATCACTTCCCCTCCCAGTAGATCAGGGAAAACATGGCCTTCTATAGGGAGGGGTGTTATTTTTTGTCCACCCACCCGCAGGACCAACCAAGAAGGCTGCAGGATGGGATCAATCAGATATCTTACCATGAATGCAGTTCCAAGGATGGAAACATTTCAAGAGAGAAAAATTAGAATTCTTTCCCACTTGGGATGTTGTTCTCTCCCAGTCTTGAAACATTCTGAGGAAGGTCTTGCCAAAGTTTCTTTTACTGGTTATGTTCCTGTTTCCTGAATTCCCCCAGTAAGGAAATTCTAACTGAGAGGAGGAACAGTTATACTGTCCTTCGCATGTTTGCACTTTGACTAGGAAAGAAATAATACAATACTTCCATCTTCTCTTTCCACTTACTTATTTGCCCCTCCCCAAAGCGGGAGGACTAGCTAACCTGACTGTTGAGGACCTGACTTTCATGGAATCACATTTAATAGTCGATGGGGGACAGTGTTAAATGCCATATGTGTTCACACATGGCATCGTTTCTTAGTTTCTTGGCTCTGTGTTCTCTCGGGGAGAATTTCAGGATTATAGTCTTTAAATTCTCTAGGCAAGGTCCCCTAGTATGGAGGGCCTGGAAAGGATATCCTGGAAAGGATATGGGGCAGCCCTGTGCTTCCTTGTAGCTACCTTGCTGGTGGCTAGGCAGGTGAATTTATGTCAGACTCACAAATCAGCTGTCCAAATAGGTGAGTCCTGAGACCAAGGTTTGAGTAGGAGGAGAAGGAAGCTCCATTGAGCTCAAGGTTTAATTCCTACTCTCTAATAATTTTTCTAGAAGTTCTACTTTTAGAGAATGGTTAGGTATATCCTTCAGCAATAAAGAGGCTGATCTTTTGTCCCCGATTTGGGTCTGATGAGTCTTGTATCTTTTCATTTGATGAAACAGAGACCAACGGGAGAAGACTGTAACCCCTCTTCCGGCCTCCATTTAATTTTTAATGCTAAGTATAGCCTTTTAAAATGAAAGGCTGCTTGGGAGGCTGAGGCACGAAAATTGCTTGAACTCAGGAGGAAGTTACAGTAAGCCAAGACTGAACCACTGCACTCCAGCCTGAGTGACAGGGTGAGATTCTGTCTCAAAAAATAAATAAAATGACAATGAGTTTTAAGGTTATACCTATTGATTGTCTCTCAGAGCACAAAGATTTCTTGCATGTGTATGTGCATCTTACTGCCCTCAGTATGCATGTCTGAAAAACTAAGATACATTATGTTCAAGCATCCAGAGAAACAGAAAACTAGAAAGGCCAGCTGTCTTGCCTAAAGTCACAGACACATTACTCAGCCCTTTCTTTTTGCATCTTTCCTATGGTATTTGAGTTGGCACTGCTTGTCTGCTTAATGCTAGTGATTGCAGGTGTATAATAAGGAGGCTAAAATTACCTTCCCTCTGCATGCCTGTAAACCATCCCCTTGACTCTACTGGAAGTTCCACACACCAAATCTTAGACAAGAGTCCCAAGAATGAAATAACTCCTCTAGACTCTGGGGGGAATGGATTAACCACCAGCCAAATCATCTGCCAGTATTGATAATCCAGCTCCTTTGCTCTATCTGTGGTTATCACCATTGAGGTAAATTCTGCAGATAGAATGCTGATTCTGGTCACATGGAGAAAGGCTTGGATATGTTTAATTTCTTGTCACATTCTGACAAAAAAAAGCTAATTTCATGTCTTATGATCAAATAACCATAACGTTGCAAGAGCAGAGTGTGTTGGAACAGGGATATTGAGGGTCCTTGTGTGGCTTGGGGCATTGCCAGGGCAGCTTCGGGGTCTGAGTGTTTTTATTTTATTCCTGCTTTATTGCCCTGCCTAATACTCCCATTTTAAAATGTCGTGGAGTAGGCTGGTGTCATTTGTTTTCATAAATTAATGTCTATTGCAATTTATGGCCAGATGGGCCCTGAAAAATAAGAGCCTTGTGTGTCTCTTGGAAGGTTTAAAGAAAAGCAGTGGGCAATGCTCAGGGTGAACTTTTGCACTTTAAGGCTTCGTTGTGGGGAGAGAGTAAATGCTTGTGAAAAATCCTGTTTTATAACAGCTGGGCACAAAGGACTCCTTATTAGGATTATTTTTTTGCCACTGCTTCTAATTCCTGTAGCAACCAGAAAACACACACACACACACACACACACACACAGAGAGAGAGAGACAGAGAGAGACAGGGAGAGAGAGAGAGAGAGAGAGAGAGAGAGAGAAATACAGAGAATTCTTCTTGCTGGGAAGCCATGTGTGTTGGAAATAACTTCAACTTGCTTGGAAATCAGAGGTCTAGATTCTGAGACCCTCAGATAGCTCTCCAGCCAACTAATGTGGGGAGTGTGGTACATATTGGATCATAGCACATAAAGGCTCTGACTCAATGTGCACATCTCTCTTTTTGCTACTCCTTCATGGGTCAGTGAGAAGAAATGGGTCAGTGTGAGGCACAGAGAAAAAAAATGAAGAAAAAAAAACACTAGAGAATTTGATGATTCCATGATTTTAAGAAATAATGGCTTGTGGGAAGGTCGAATCAAAGGTCGGCTTGGTAGCAGCCAAAGAGGAGGCTGCTTGGCTGCTGTAAGCATTCAGAGACCACGTGCGGCTGGACAGGCTTCCTCCCACAAGTGCACATGCTTCTGAGTACGTGAAGGGCAGGCTTAGAGAAGACCCTTTTTCTGACCCCGGTTTGCTCATAGCTTTTGACTTGGGCAAGTCACATACATTCCAAGTCAGTTCGTTTCCAGGTAGAACAAATATGTAGACAGGATAAGCTCCAGAGTTTCTCCATCTCTAATAGCCCTTTGATGATAATTTTTGATTTATGAAATTATGTTAGGATGAGAGTATTATTTTATTCGCTTACTCAAGCAATTGGCATTTAAATCATTTGAATTTCTCTGAAGAGGCACAAAATTATCTGAAGGCCTTTTCCCATCCAATGCTTTTGTCTTACTTTTATAGACCTTCACAGTTTGAAAAGACATTTTCATGTATAAAAACCCTGTGAGGTAGATAATACAGGAACTATGACTTGTCTCAGATGTCATAACAGGACTGGGATTTAAACTCAATCTCCTGGAGATATCCCTCTCTGTCATTCAACAAAGACAGCTACAGATTAGTTTGGGCACATACTAGATGCAAAGCATTTTGCTGAACAATAGAAATGCAGTAGTGAAAGGAACAGGTGCAATTATATACGTGGGTAAGTCATATCTTGCAGGGCAGGACAACATTTAATTATAATAAAGTATGGTGTATGTGAGGATAGGAGATGAGGACATTCAGTAGGAGAACCTATCCTAGAGTAAAGGTCAGTGAAGGTCTTACCAGAAGTGAAATTTAATGTCAGAAGAATGGGGTCACTTTAGTCAGGGCAAAAAGGAATTAGAAAAGAATATTCCAGGCAAGAGGAACAACTGTTCTCTGGATTAAGACATAATTTCCCCAATACCATGTGCAGGAAGTACTGTAAGGAGGAAAACAGGGACTCAAGATTAACAATGTACAAGGAGTATGTGATTTCCCACTGTGTTTGTATCACATGCTTTTGAACCAGAGCAACTCCATCTTGAATAGGAGCTGCATAAAGTGAGGCTGAGACCTACTGGCATGCATTCTCAGACAGTTAAGGCATTCTAAGTCTCAGGATGAGATAGGAGGTCGACACAAGATACAAGTCATAAAGACCTTGCTAATAAAACAGGTTGCAGTAAAGAAGCCGGCTAAAACCCACCAAAATCAAGATGGCCACGATAATGACCTCGGGTCGTTCTCACTGCTACATTCTCATCAGCGCCATGACAGGTTACAAATGCCATGGCAACATCAGGAAGTTACCCTATATGGTCTAAAAACGGGAGGCATGAATAATCCACCCCTTGTTTAGCATATCATCAAGAAATAACAATAAAAATGGGCAACCAGCCACCCTCGGGGCTGCTCTGTCTATGGAGTAGCCATTCTTTATTTATTTACTTTCCCAATAAACTCACTTTCACTTTACTCTATAGACTCGCCCCGAATTCTTTCTTGCATGAGATCCAAGAACCCTCTCTTGTGATATGGATTGGGACCCCTTTCTGGTAACGTTTACATGTAAAATAATTTTCAAGGTTGGTGTTTTTCTTGTGTAACTGTGGCCACTTCACATCAAAATTGGTAAATGGTGAATTTAACAAAATACCAAATGAATGTGTATACTGAGCAGTCCATAGAACTATGAATGCCTGCCATAGGCATAGCCCCCTTCTATGAAAAGAGCCTGTAACAGATACTCCTTCCCCAAAAGTCAGTAGGGTTTAGACCGGTGACCCTCAGCACCCTGGAGACATCTGTTGGGCCAGGGGTAGACATCTGAGCCAATCCATAAGAAGTGGCCCAAAGAAAGAACTTCACCTCTCATGCCTGTAATCCCAGCACTTTGGGAGGCCGAGACGGGCGGATCACGGGGTCAGGAGATTGAGACCATCCTGGCTAACACGGCGAAATTCCGTCTCTACCAAAAATACAAAAAATTAGCCAGGCGTGGTAGCAGGCGCCTGTAGTCTCAGCTACTCAGGAGGCTGAAGCAGGAGAATGGCATGAACCCGGGAGGTGGAGCTTGCGGTGAGCCGAGATCGTGCCACTGCACTCCAACCTGGGCAACAGAGCGAGACTCTGCCTCAAAACAAACAACAACAAAAAACAACGGAATTTCACCTCACAGATGTTGCTAGACTGGGTAGCAACTAAGGAGTCTAATCAGAAGTCAAAGAAAGACAAAGAGGAAAAAAGAATACTAGAAAATATTCAAATGTGTTTATTCAAAAAGCAGAAGCCATGATGAATATGAAGAAACCACATGGGGTGTAAGGGAGGCCAGAGAAAAAGTGAGGACAGGTAGCTGCAGGATGGGGTGGGTGGGCAGTGAGAGCAGAAGCAGCCCCAGGAAGCAGCAAGATTGTGGAAAGAGGAGAACGATGGAGAAGCAGTGGCTGCAAAGTTGGAGAATTTCAGCATGCCAGAGGGTTGGTGTGGGTGTGGGGATTTATGTACTGCTGCTGGGAGTGTCTCCAGGAACAGGCTTTCTGGTGAGCAATCTGACACAACTTAGTCAAATTAAAATGGACCTTACATGTATCTCCAAGGATATCTCACCCGGATCCATAAGGAGATATCTTTGAAGATGTTCATTATAGTGTTGTTTGTGGTGACAGGAAGTTGGCGGCAATCTGGAAATCCATCAATGCAGATTAGGTAGGCAGCATATGGTGAGTATACATCATGGAGAATGAAGCAACAGTGAGCATGAACAGCCTGGCTGTACATCTAATAACACAGATGAATTGATAAACAGTGCTGGGTGAAAAAAGTAAGGAATACAAAGAGATATATAACAAAGTATGATTTTTTTTAATTAAAAATGCATGGATTAAAAAAATGAATGTTTTCTAAGAACACATACAAACCAAAGGATCTAAATTAAACACAAATAAGAGTGGTTGCCTAAGGGAGGGAGGAAGAAAAACTAGGATGAAGGAATAGAGATAAAATAAATAAGCAAACAGGATAAGTAATGGGCCATGGACTAAGAAGTGCATTTTACTCAACCTTCTACAACCAACGAAAGGAAGAAAAGAAGAGAGGGAGGAAAAATGAGTAACAGGAGTAAAGGATTCTTACTTTACAGACAAGCGGACAAACACTAGTTTGGCAATATGACAATTTATGCATGCAATAGCTGAAAAGATAAAGAATGATTTTCCGGATCTATGTGGCCAGTCATGCAGTTGTGAAGTTTCTGGTCTTTTATGCCATGTATCTTTGTAATAAGCCCCCAGCATCTGAGGTCATCCAAGCAGATCTCCATTCTCTGAAACCCAAAGGCACCCAACAAAAAGTGATGCAATGGGATATAAATGACAAATCAAGCTACTTTTGTCAGATAGTTAATATGTACCAGACATGATTCAAAGTTTACTAATTGCATATGTAGATACGATTATTCTCTTTGTTTTGCAAATAAGGAAACTGAAGCACAGAGAAGCTAAGTTACATTCCCAAAGTCACACAGCCAGTAAGTGTAAGCTGGGATTCAAACCCAGGCAGTTTGATACCAGAGGCCGAGCTTGCAATCACAAAGCTGTAGCGAAAGGTGCTCCTGAGTAAATTCCATGAAACAAGCATCTAGTTTATCCCAGCGGCAGACTTGACTAGTTTCTCAAAAGTCATAGTTTTTTTTTTTTATTATTATTCATTAACTCTAGTAGAGGCAGTTAATAACTCTTAGACTCACTGTGAAGTACCCAGATTTTTGGGGGGGAAAAAAGTGTTATCTCTGTAGCATGACACTCATTTCCAAAGCCCTGATCTTCCTATCCATTAATGAGACAACACCAAGAAAACTAGATTTGGAGGCAACGACTTCTCTTCTTCCAGGCCATGTGACCTTGACTGAGTCATTAAACTTTCATTGCCTCAGTTTTCTCATTTGAAACACTGGGCCCAATAACAGCTCTGGGATCTGTTGTTATAGGTGTCAAATGAGATAATACAGAGTAAAGAACTGTGAGCACTGCACAGCCTGTGTCTAGGTGATTGGGACACTCCATCTGTGTAGTCCTTCAAGCCCTTCTCCCCACTGTGCCTTTTGTTGCATTGTGGCACCACCCAGGAGAACCTTGGTATTCATTGCTGCAGGCACCTTGAATAAGCTTCAACCTGTGAGTGAGGCTATAGTCACTGCTTCTTCCATAGCGCTGCTGTTGGTAAAAACATACATGGTTCATGAATTTGGCCTTAGTGTTAGTCTGTTTTCTTACTCCACAGGGTGTAACTTGGCCTTTGTGGGTCTGTTTTCAATGTTCTTGACAACTGGAGCATCATGGGACTGCATTTTCCCACCTTTGCTCATTTAGTCCCTGCCACATTTCTATTATCGAAAATTGTGCCCATCCCAAATAAAATTTCTCCATCAGGGTGTCGCTGAGCCTTTTCTCTACACCATAATCTAATTTCTCCTTCCTTGGAAGTCCTTTAAAAAATGGGTTTGTTTCTTTCTTGTGAAGTGCCCATCATGACTTTTGTCCTGATTATGAATGTGCTAGTCTCTTCCTACGCCCTGTTAGACTATGTGCTCCATAAGATGGGCCTTGCAGGTTTAGCCTCTATGTCCTCCCCAGCCCTTAGCCTGGTGTTTGCCACACAGTGGGCTTATAAAAGATGCCTGGTGAGCCAAAGGGTATGGGGATATGCTCCTGCTTGGGCTGGCAAAGCACTGGACTCCCCCAGGCTGTCTCCCCCATCTCCAGATTACCCAGGCTGCATGATGTGGAGGGCCTTTGATTAGTTGATTAGTTGTACATCCTATTGGTGTAAAGAAAACCTCAGGAAATTATCAGCAGCATCTATCATTGCTTTTCAAGATTTTCATTGCATTTTCTAGAATGGTCGTGAACATACCGCTGTTTTACTTCATTCTAAGATGTGGGGCTTTCAGCTATTACTATTCATTGTTTATTAATCCATTCAGGAAACATCTATGAAGTGCCTACTTATATCTGAATGATGGCCTGGAACTAAGAAGACTAAAACATAAGTCGACCTTGAGAGGCCACAGTCTGGTGAGAAACATAAGTGGAGACAAAAAACTAAAACGCAATAGCAAAGAAAAATGCTACAATAGGGTTGCTAACCAAGGCGGGAAGCCAAGCATGGTGGGGTCAGACGCCCTCATTTCAAATCCAGGTTCTGATGCTTATTAGGTTGCAGGATCTTTTTCTCAAAGTCTCAATTTTCTCATCTGTAGTAGTATTGCCTTTATGAAATTGCTATAAGGGATTAACTGAGATAATGCATGAAAAGTACTTGCACTGTGAATGGCCCATAGAAACACTTTTAAAATATTAATTGACACCGTTGTTCTCTATGTTTCAGTTCTTCTCGTTTGTAAAATGAAGGTAGTAACTGTACTTACAGGGTTACCGTGAGATTCAAATTATGTAATGCAAGGAAAGTGCTTGGCACCGTGCCTGACGGTAAGCACTTGGTAATTGTTAACTGTGATTTTTATTTTATGTAAAGTAAAAAGGAAAAGAACATAAAAGTGATTAGAGGTGTCATGTACTAATGTCTGCAACTTACTTTGAAATGCATCAAAAAATAAGATGGATTGAGTAGAGGAATAAAGGTATGGAAAGATGCATAGATATGATGGAAAAAATATAGCAAAATCTTAACTATAGAACCCTTAATTGTCTTCTCCATGGCTCCTTGTAACCCCTTGTGGAATTGGAGGCTTCTGGAGAGACTCAGTTGGAGGAGGGAGGGGAGGGAGGGAGGAAGGGAAAGAGATGGTGAGTAAATGGATGTTCACTGTGCTATTCTTTCAACTTTCTGTGTGGTTGAAATTTTCCATAATAAAACTTTGGAAGAAAAAAGGAGTGATGAATGTTAGGATGGATTTTGCACTAAGATTTGAGCAAGGAAGTATAAATGGAAGGGGCTGAAGACCTGGAAGTCTCTATGCTTTACAGCCTTTCTCTATCTTATAAGAGAACAGCATGTGCCAAGGTCAGAAACCATCCTGTGGGAAATGCAGGACGGTGAGATGAAGGCACTTGAATGAGGGGCAGAGGTTAGACAGGCTAGGAATGCAGAAATCCTAGATTCACATCCCCACTCTGCACTTCCTAGTTTTGTCTCCGTGCTTTATTTTCCTTATCTGTAAAAATGGGGATAGCATTATCTACTTTATAGGATTCCTTTCAATATTAGATGAGTGAATATCACTATCATCATTATCTTTATAGGAAAGCTTCTCCTCTCAGCACTGGTGTCTTCTCCATGGCTCCATATAACCCCTGGTTGAATGGGGAGCCAGGGAGCTTCTAGAGAGACTCAGTTGGAGGAGGGAGGGGAGAGTAGGAAAAAGGGGTAGAGTTGAGTGGGAGTGTGGAGTTTAAGAAAGATGCATACTCTAAGACCAGTCTCATAAACACAAGAGGCCCATGCTGATTGCTTGCTCGGTGTCATGCACGTGGCTTCTAATATTATGTTTAAAATGCTAGTGAAATTATAATCCTGTTGTAGCGCCTTTGGAGGCTCGTTCATCAACCTGGGCAGTACGTGTGTCTGGCAAGGAGCCAGCATCATCCCGTGCCCCCACCTCCATATGACTCAGCACACATCAGATACTTTAATAGCCTCTGATTCCAAGTTTGAACTTGCCCCCCAAATGAAAACGTCCCTCCCCCTCTCCCATCTCCTCCCACCTTCACAACCCACTCCCTCCTTCCAATTTATCAGCTAGTAAATTTTGAGTTGAACTTGGAGCCAAAGCTTCATTTATGTTTGGCAAAGGAACAACTTCTTCCAAGAAAAGAACATTTAAGAAAGAAAAAAAAAGAAGAAAAAGAAAAGAAAAAGGAGGGGTGGAAGTGGGGAGGGTTTAAAAAAAAACCCAGCTAAACAAAAAGGGCTCATGAAACAGCCCCACAACGTTAAATAGCTCAGCATAGAGAGAACAGTGCTTTTTTGGGTGCATTTAGTGCGAGTGGATTTGAAACAGAGTTTGAAATAATCTGAACATGCTGCTGGGGTTGCCAACCAAGCACAGATGGCCTTCTGGTCTGGAGAAGTCATGAAGTCACCAAGATCCTGGTGCTGTCAGAACTAAAGAGAGGTTTGGGGATAACGATGGCACTCATACTCAAGGACTGTGTGTCCGCTGGACATGTGGCCTCCCTTGTGCCTGTGGATGGCAGAAGACCTGTTTGTCTGACTGCCCTGGTGGATCTGCCCAACACTTGAAGTGCACGGGACATTTCCAATAATGCAAAGTATTCTGAGTTACAGAAAAAGACATTCAAATGGTTCGACTCCACTCACAGTGGAAAAACACAAATCAAATCATCCGACTGGAACAGTCTGATAATAGCCATTAGCTTGTGGAAATTATTTTGCAAGTTTCATAATATTCACTGTTGGAAATATTATGGAAAAATGGCCACTCTCTCACATTGTAGGGAGTAATGTAAATGGCATGACCTTTCTGGAAGGAAATGTGACAATATCTTTCTCTATCATGGCCCCCTCCTCCCTTCTGCCACTTGATTGATTGAGTCACTCCTCTTTACACCCATCTACCCACCTTTCCTAGGCAATTCCTCCATTTGTGTAATGTGTGTCATTTTGCATGTATTCTTGCAAAATGTGAAATAGTGTTTCTTGTGGATATTTTTTTTTATTGTACAAAAGTAGCACTATGGCATACATCTTACTTTTTTTCACCCAGCACTATATTTGTAATATCATTATGCATACATTTGCTTCAAACTGCTGCACAAAATCCCATGGTGAACATCCACCACAGTTTACCTAAGAACCCTCCCAGTGAGGAACTATCACCAACACCAGCTTCTCACCACTGCCCCAAACAAAGACAGTACAAATAAAATAAAATAACAAAACAAAACTATAATGCATATTCTTGTACATATCCCTTTATGGGTATGTGTGAGCATTTCTTTGATATGTCTATATCTTCATCTGCATCTTTATCACTGTATCTAAATCTATCTACTTAGAGTAGAATTACCAGGTCATAGTGTACAAATACATTTAATTTGACTAACAACTATAGTAATTTGACAATATCCCCTTAAGTTAAAAATTGTGTATACACACTGACTAGGCATTGCTAAGAATATGCTTGATAGACATAATTCCATATATTTACCAAGGCAGACATATAAAGATATTTACAGAAATACTATTTGTATTGGCAAAGCCCTGAGAGTCACTGAGGTGTCATATGAATAGACCTAGAGGTGTATCCCTAAGATAGGTTACCTTGTAGAGATGAGGGAGTGCAGGGCTGAGAGCATAGTCTCTGGGGAGCAAATTCATGGGTTAGGTCCTATGCCCACCATGGGCTGTGTGTCTCCATTTTCTCAGTGATGTCATGGGGATCAATGGCATATATTTCTGCCAATCAGCATCCTGGTAGAAAACAAGATACACTCTGGAGTTGAGTGATTTAAAGAGAGTTTAAGAAAAAAGGCTTGTTTACAATGACACAGACAGGGTGAAAGAGGCCAGAAGGGACAATGCCATGCTCCTGGCTGGTGGGAGTGGAGGGCCATTGCCACTCCTCAGCCCGGTATTAGTGAGAGAAGGGGACAGTTTCTGAAATGCAGAGAGAGAGCTGTGTGTGACGGACCATCTGACAGGAGCTGCAGCCCATGGCCCACAACGGGAGCAACAGCAGGTGAGAGGCCAAACACCCAACCTTGCTCTCCACCCTTCGTGCCACCCATGGGCTGACCCCACATGGAAGCCAGAGACAACGGAGCTGCTGCTGCTGCTCTTCCTGCAGGTCAGGTGCACAGCAGACTGGGGAGGTGGTGAGCAAAGGGAGGTACCCAGCCAAAAACCAAATGTGAACTTTGTGAGAATTAAATGAATAAATACATATAAAGTGCTTAGATGAGTGAGTGGCACATAATTAATGCCTAATGTGAGTTTTTATTATCAATATTATATTAATAATAGCACTGGTTGGCCATCAAAACCTTTTAATCAGGTCCAGATGCACTATGGGGGTTTAGGTATCCATGAAATCATAAATACCAATAAAAAAGGGAGATACAAGTGACGTAGTTCTCGGAGCATAAACTTGTTTGTATAAAAGAGAGAAAAAATGCTTTATTGGCAGTTGTCTTTGGAGAGAGGATCTGAAGATGAAATGGAGGCGGGAAGGGGCTTTCACTTTTTATTTTCTTCCCTCTGCTGTAATGTTTTTACTCTTTAACCATGTGCATGCTTTCTTTTGATTTTTCTTACTGAAAATACCAACAAGTGCTACCCGGCTGGTGGAGTCACAGTACATGACTTTATTATGTCTGAAATTTTTACAGTATTTGTTAATTTCAGAAGGGAGTATGTTATTTAGACGCATAGTATATTCTAAGTATCAAAATTGGCCTCAAATGTTATTTTTGAGACTCTAAGGTGATGTGCTCATTCTTTACTACTGCCATGCTACCTTGGCCCCATACACTTCCTCCCTTTCTTAGTTCTGGAACCAATGACTTCCACCGATCTTAAGCAGTAAGAAGGGAACTGCATTTGCAAAGCAAGATCTTGCTGGATGGGAATATGAAAATCAATTTACATGCAAGTTGATATACATATAGGTATTGATAGTAATATTGATACAGATACAGAGAGAGGGAGAGAAATAGATATCAATATAGAATTACTTCTCTGTGATTTTATGGATGTGTAATGTGAATTTTATGAATCTGTGCAAATACATACATATGTATTTTTCACAGCATGTCACAAGCGTACTATAAACAGTAAGACACTGGGCTCCAACGTCGCAATGCCTAGATTTTAATTCTGGCTCCACATTCATCAGCTAGTACTTGTGGGCAAATTATTGACTTCTCTAAATCTTGGCCTTGTCACTTCTAACATGACAATTGCTACCTATTTCACAGGCACTTTGGAGGATTAAATGAAATAGGCATGCCTGGTGTTAATCACTCAATATATGCTAGCAGTTACTTATTGTTAAAAGTAATATTGGGAGGCCAAGGCGGGTGGATCACGAGGTCAGGAGATTGAGATCATCCTGGCCAACATGGTGAAACCCCATCTCTACTAAAAACACAAAAAATTAGCTGGGCATGATGGCATGCACCTGTAGTCCCAGCTACTCAGGAGGCTGAGACAGGGAAATGACTTGAACCCAGGAGGCGGAGGTTGGAGTGAGCTGAGATTCCGCCACTGCACTCCAGCCTGGGTGATAGAGTGAGACTCCATCTCAAAAATAAATAAATAAAAAATAAAAAATAATAATAATCGCAGTCCAAACAGCTATGTCCAGTGAAGAATTTTGTTTTATTCCAATCCAGTCTCTCTAACTCATTGACCAGGAATTTCTCCTGACTGGGAAGGGATTGGAGTGGGTTTTCTTTAGTCATACAAGCCTGTAGAAAGCTGAGCCTCCTCAGCTCAACTATCCTTCTAACTTTAGCCTTCTTGTTTAGGCCTACAAAAACAAAATATCCATGGAAATTCAGTAGCCCATGCAGGCTTACAAGGCTTGGGCTAAACCACCATGTTTTCTGACCTCCAGAAAAGGTAGCCTGAAAGTATTTAGAATCCCATCCATGCATGACCACCAGTGGCGTTTTTTTTAAGGAGTGGGAGAGTAGTACCCAAAAGGAATACTCTGAGTGGAAGGGCTGTAAAAGGCCATCTGACCCACAGCCCTGCTGTGCACTTCCTCTCCTGCCGTATGCTTCCTCTTCTCTCCTGCCGTGCGCTTCCTCTCTTCCAGTGCTCTGTGCTTCCACTTCCTCTCCTGCCGCAGTGCTCCCTTAGGGGCCAGCAGCCAGCAGCAGAGGCAGCTTCCAGCATGCAGGATGGAGCAGCCCTGAGCAGGCCCTGACTGTGGCCTAGCTGCTACCTTACCTGCTCCTTGCAAAGAAGCAGATGCTCTTTCTTACTGGTAGAATCTCGGCTCTTCAATTCAAATGCTGTGTAGATTCTTTGAAACTGGAGTTACTGCTCCTTGTTACTCTCAAGTCCTGCTGCCCAAAAGGCTGGGCAATTTTAGCGTCCTCTGAGCGAGACACCAAGCGCCACCATCCAGAAGCGAGTTCTGCTCTGGTGTGATCCCCAGGAGAAAGGAGGTGCCATCTGAACCAATGTCACCTCTGTAATCATTACAGAGAATTTGGAGGATCAAATGCCCTCAGCACTGACTCAGACTGAATGACTTAAACAAACAAACAAAAAAAGCCTCTGCCCTCAAAAGCCTGGCATGTTTTTGGGTTCATTTCAAGGAATCTCAATCTCAAGGAATTTCTAGAGCTGTCTGAAACGAAGTAGTAGGTTTCCCATACCTGAAAGTGTCTAATCAGAGACTGGCAAACCACATAATATCAACTTTGTACTGGAGTTAGATGATCTCAAAGGCCCTCACTCTATGGCAAGGGTCTGTGTTTTTTCTTACTCTCTGAAGAGGCTTGGGTTAAGCAAAGGGAACCTTAGATACAGGAAGGGAGAATGGAATCAGATTTCCCGCACCGAAAGTTGTTTATGTGGCAGGAAACCAATGTGGTGTGTAGGACAAAGCCTTAGATTTGGAGTTAGGACACTAGACAGAATGTATCAATCAGCTGAGTGGCTTTCCTGCTAGTTGCTTCTGATAAATCCACGTTCCTTCACCTATCACATGAGAGCATGGGATCAGATAATCTCTAAGTCTCCTTATGTTTGGAACTTCAGTTGGGAGCTCATAGTTGGTCAGAGAATTATGTTCAAGCATCTGAATGCAGATGAGCATATGGCAGATCCACAGTGAAGAAATAAAACCCACAGAACTTTTCAGGACTATGCCATTGTTTACTTAAGTTCCTGGCTAAGAAAAGAGCATGTTGGGGGAATGAATTAGGAGGAGAGTTCTTGAAACGTTCTCCATCAATACTGCATAACATGGTTGTGGAGGCCTGGAACCTTCTTACTAAATGTTGCTCTGGTGTTTACAGCGTGTGCCTCAGACTAGCCATACAAAGTATTATAGACTGTGCAGCTTAAACAACAGAAATTATCTTACAGTTGTAGAGGCTAGAAGTCCAAGATCAAGGTACCTGCAGGACTGGCTCCTTCTGAGGGCTGTGAGGGGAGGATCTATTCCAAGTCTCTCTCCTTGGCTTGTAGATGGCCATCTTATGATTTCTCTTTACATTGTCTTTCTTCTACGCATGTCCTATATCAAAATTCTCCCTTTTAATAAGGATATCGGTCATATCAGATTAGGGTCCACCGTAATGACATCATTTTAATATGATTATATCTGGAAAGTGCACATTTCCAAGTAAGGTCATATTCCGAAGTACTAGGTGTTACAATGTCAACATATGAACTTTACAGGGACACAAGCGAACCCGTACGCACCACCCGTACCATCGCACCTACTACACTGCGTCCTATCACATTCAGCAGGTTGAGTATTTGCTAGTAAGTCCTGAAAATTGCCATGTGGTCTTTTAGGCTCATCCATCTTATTTGACTTCATTTCTTCCCAGATCTTTAAGGTAATATTTGTTTCTAATATTAATATTCCCTTTGATGTGGTGGGTGGCATATATGTATGTGTGCTTGTGTGTGTGAGGGAGACAGGAGGTGAGGGGAGGATTTGCACACAGTTTCTCCTCTCAGAGCTTCTGCTCAGTAGAGAAGTGGGGCATTTCCCGGTGGACTGTATGTGAGCCCATTTTCTATACAGACAGCTAGCCTTGAGCTTTTATCTCAGAGCTTTCCTGAGGACAGTCTTGATACATGAATAGGAACGCTATGATTTCCCAGGATGAAGCAGTAGTCTCACATCCACACCAACAGGAAAATGGCTTGGTATAAATTCAGTCTCATCTCAGTAATTACCCCACCAGGCATTTATGTTGGACTGGGTCCCAACACCCTACCATGGTAGCCATCATCTCCACTGTGGGCTCAAATGACCCACTTTGCAGCTGAGTTCATCCTGGAACCCCATGGAGGAAGGAAGGAGGGAGGGTGCTGAGGGTGGGTCTGCTGCTGTATGCTATGTATCCATGAAGCCTGGGGCCACTGGGCTGGGTCATGCTCAGGATGGAGACAGTGCCTAATGAAGTCCCTGCAGGCCAGAGTATCACCAGGGAATGACTTCTAAGCCCATGTTCCCAGTTTCTTTTTGACTTTCTTTTGGGGTTAACTGCCAAGGATAATCCATGATCTTGTTTACTCTGTGACTGACTAAATATTTAAGCTGACTAGAAATAAATACCTGAAGTCTACATCCCCTGAAGTCATTCCTTCAACTTCATGTAGTGGGGCTTTATGAAGCACAAATGAGGGAAGCAGAGGTCAGCGGTTTTGAGGAGCAAAGACTCATGCAGGGAAGGCTAGGAGCCTGAGTCAAGTCTTAGTGACTCAGTGGTTAAAATGAAGACTTTAACTCCTGTCTCTTGGCTCCCAAGTGTTGAGCTCAGTCCAGCAAACTAACCCACTGCCTGATCTGACCCAGCTCTACAAAGCTATTGGTTGAGAATTCCAAAGGCCATCATGAGCAACAAGTCAGTCCTTGATGTCAGCCTCTCAGATCTGCCAGCCATGAAAACACTAGATCTTCCCCAGTTTCCAGAGTTTGAGAGAGTTATTACCTTATTATAATGCAATCTAACTGGGGAATGCTGATACATGACAACGTGAGTTTTACCTACCACCAGAAAACAAGCAAATGAAACAAACACAGGATGGCAAAATTGAGGGAAAGAGGTGGTCATCAAAAAAACCCCACAGTTCTCTATCCTCTGAAGATCCTTGGGAGTGTGATAGGAAATATACCACATAGCCTACCACTTCCAAAGAATTAGCATTTGTAATAGGTGACATTTAGCAGGCATATATTATGTGCCTCAGGCATTGTGCTAAATGTGCATTTTCTCATTTCACACTTTCCATTGAATCCTTACAAAACTCTTCAAAGTAGAAACAATTTCTAAGAATGGTGAGGGTCAAATGAACTAATGCACATAAAAGTGCTTAGCAATTATAAAGTGTTGGCTGGGTGCAGTGGCTCATGCCTGTAATCTCAGCACTTTGGGAGGCCGAGGCGGGTGGATCACCTGAGGTCAGGAGTTCGAGAACAGCCTGGTCAACATGGTGAAACCCTTTCTCCACTAAAAACTATAAAAATTAGCCAGGCGTGGTGGCAGGTGCCTGTAGTCCCAGCTACTCAGGAGGCTGAGGCAGGAGAATCACTTGAATCCAGGAGGTAGAGGTTGCAGTGAACTGAGATCACCCCACTACACTCCAGTCTGGGCAACAGAATGAGACTCTGTCAAAAAAAAAAGAAAGAAAGAAGAAAGAAAGAGAGAGAGACAGAGAAAGAAAGAAGTTATAAAGTGTTAAAAAGATGGAAGGATTCAATGCATGTTGTTTATTAAATGACTCCTAAAAATTCCTGAGTCTAAGACTTATGTAGTGAAATAATAGATGTCTAAAAGATATGTGATCCAGCCCTATCACATACCACAAAACATCACCCAGAGAAGTGACATCAGCCTTTTTAGAGAGGGAGAGAAATGTTGTACAACCTGCTTAGGGAACCACAATAATGTACAATCTTCCTTCAATAACCATAAGGATGCTCTGGTCAAACAAGTTGGCCACTAACCAAGACCTACATGTTGTCAGTTCCTAGCTGTGCAGGTTCTTCATTGCTTTTTGCATCTTGGTTGGTGGCTCTGATCAGGGATGTAGAATTTCCAATTTGACCTCTCCTGGTCTCAGTTTTCACACCAGTAGAATGGGGATAATATTTCACATGTTTGTACTAGTGCAATAAATGAGTTGATCTACTTAAAACATCTATCAAAGTGCTGACATATAGGAGCTCATAAAAACAATGATTAAACACCCACTCTTTCAGCCCACTTTGGAAAATAAAGACACAGAGCTGGTGGGGCTTACTCAGGGCAGTGACATGTTCTGTAAAATGGGTGGTATTTGAAAGGAAATGAGTCTCCTGGCATAGGAGTTGGTGGAATGTACATGTCCTTCAGGCAAGATCCTTGTTTGTTCTTGCTCATACAAAGCCACCCACCTTGCCATTGTGTCACTAATTCCTTGCTGGCAATTAGTTGTTCTGGAGTATGGAGGCATATGAAGAAGTTTGGGACACTGCAGAGATTTGTTTTGAATGTCATTAAGACAGCTAGAGGGGCCAGCGCAAAAGCTGAAGAGCATTAGAACAGCCATCAGGGTAAATACCCCAAGCAAATAACTTGGGAGATGTATGGCTGCACTGTCAAAAGAGGAACTTCTGAATCCGACAGATCTCTGTGTTTATAGGCAAATTTCTTAACTTCTCTGAGCTTCAGCTTTAAGGATTAGATATAATAATTTATGTAAAACACTTGGCCAGTGCATAATAGATATTCCATATTATGCTTATTTCATTGTTTTTCAATTATTATTTCAATTACATTCCATATTATTATTTTCAAACCACTTTTATATACGTTATTTCAAATTATCTCATTTGGTAGTGAGATAAACCAGAAGAGCAGAAGAGAAACTAGAACCAAAGATTCTCAGATAATTAATTAAATGAGCTGATGCATTCCTGGCCCTAATATTTTCCACTCTGTGTTCTAGTTCTGATTCTGACACCACCCCAATCAACCAGCAGTTGGTTTGCTCTTTGTTCTCTGATGAATTCCATGGACTAAATCATCTTCAGGTGGTGTGATTTAAGAATGACTGCACAATCACATGTGTTCCAGAAGTGGGACATTAACTCTATCCATATTTAGAAGTTGGGAGTGTGAGGGCAGAGGGGTGGAGGGGTACAGGCTGAATTGCATGGCTGCCATTGAGTCATAGGTTCTTTCCAAAGATTGGCTGTTGAGTTCTGAAAAGCTCTGGCCTAAATCTTCAGGGTTGCAGAGGCACAGCATCAGATGAAGGAATTCTTGGCTCTTTCCCATGGGCTCACTGCCCTGCACGAGGTCTCTGGGAGTGCTGGCAGAAGCAAGATGAAGGAAATAAAGAGAGAGGTGGAGCTTGCCATATTTGGTAAGTGCTGGTGCCTGAATTCTCCTTGTTGGCTACAGCTCATTACATCTAAGACCTCAGATTGGATACTCATCAGCTAATTATAGCCTGAGACCCCTGGAAGTGTCCCTAGACATCAGTTGTCCCCATTTAAACTGAGTGGGTGGTGAGATGGTAGCAATCCTGATCCCTAAGGCCACTAGACTCTGATGGTTTCTGGTTCCAACCCAAAAACCTATCTTAGCAATTTAACTACGGATCATAGAGAGTGGGCAGGTTACATTATGAAGAGAAGTAATATCAGGAGAAGCCCCTGGGATGGCCTTGCCTGCTCATTTGATCAAGCCTTCCCATACTCATGTTTTCAGAAAGTGCTACTTGTCTTCTTTTCCATGTACCCTGTGTGAAAACTTAAAAGGTTTGGAGATGGCAGATCACAATGAGCCAGGGTAGGAAAGTCAGTGTGGCTGTCTTCTGAACACCCAGCGTCTTCCCTTCCAGAGCAGGTGGCAGCAGAGAGTTGACACTGCCTCCCTCCCACGCTGCACACTCCCACTCAATGCATTGTTATTCTTCATTTTGTGTGCTCAACATGTTTATTCTACTATGTGTCTGTTGTTTGACTGTTTAAGGGAGAGTATTGTACCTCAAGTGACATTCTTCTAACAAAGGAACCTGTCCTTCAGCATTACTTTTCATAACCTGGAGCTGTTCCACCGGTAAACAGCCTGCTTTGTCTATTTGGTACTGGTTATCACTCAAAAATATTATTTTTTGGGGAGGGACACAAGGTGACAAAGTCTGATTTCAGAGTCTCTGAAAAGCCTTTATACTTTACTACAAAATGATTTGTGATTTTCTCCCAGAAATCTCAACCTTTAGAATTTTTTTTCTTTAGCTGAAACCTTTGTTCCCTGGCAAAATGCTAGAGAAATGCTGTAGGAAAGGGTGCACATTAATGTTTATATCCCAGTTACACTGTAATGATGATGAGTATCAGCTTTTATAGAAAATTAATTTTGGGGTAGAGGTGGCATAAAAAGATAACTAATTTTGCAAGGGAATGGATGAAGATCACTTGGCTGGGGTGGCAGAGAGGGGAATAAAAGGGGAAATGATAGGGGAAGGAAATGGGGCTCCCTTTAAGAGGACAGGAATGTAGAAAATAACTATGCAATGTTGCTAAGGAAAAGTTTCATTTTTTCATAATGTTGAGGAAAAGCTGTGCTTATGGTGAGGCTCTGGGAACACTGACATGCAGTGTGTTCTCTTTAGCTAATCTGTTTTTAAAGGTAAAACCAAAATGCCTAGATATTGTAAGATGACCACAAGTCAAAGATTTTATATTGCTCAATAATTAATAAGGGAACCATCAAGATGTTAGAATTGGCTTGCAGGGCAATTCAAAGAATCACACATATACAGTGTGTGCATATGCTAAAGTTAGATCCTGCTTATATGGTAATATGATTTGACTGTGTCCCCACCAAAATCTCATCTTGAATTTCCATTTGTTGTGGGAGGGACCCAGTGGGAAGTAATTGAATCATGGGGGCAGGTCTTTCCTGTGCTGTTCTTGTGATAGTGAATACATCTCATGAGATCTGATGGTTCTATAAGGGAGAGTTTCCCTGCACAAGTTCTCTCTCTTGCTGCCACCATGTGAGATATGCCTTTCACCTTCTGCCATGATTGTGAGGCCTCCCCAGCCATGTGGAAGTGTAAATCCAATAAACCTCTTTCTTTTGTAGATTGCCCAGTCTCAGATTTGTCTTTATCAGCAGTGTGAAAATGGACTAATACAGTAAATTGGTATCAGTAGAGTGAGGTGTTACTGAAAAGATACCCAAAAATGTGGAAGTGGCTTTGGAACTGGGTAACACGCAGAGGCTGGAACAGTTTGGAGGTCTCAGAAGAAGACAGGAGATGTGGGAAAGTTTGGAACTTCCTAGAGACTTGTTGAATGGTTTTGACCAAAAGCCTGATAGTGATATGGACAATAAGGCCCAGGCTGAGGTAGTCTTAGATGGAGATGAGGAACTCGTTGGGAACTGGAGCAAAGGTGACTCTTGTTATGTTTTAGAAAAGAGACTGGTGGCATTTTGCCCCTGCCCTAGAGATCTGTGGAACTTCGAACTTGAGAGAGATGATGTAGGATATCTTGTAGAAGAAATTGCTAAGCATCAAAGCATTCAAGAGGTAACTTGGATGCTGTTAAAGGCGTTCAGTTTTATAAGGGAAGCAGAGCATAAAAGTTTGGAAAATGTGCAGCCTGACTATGTGATAGAAAAGAAAAACCCATTTTCTGGAGAGAAACTCAAGCTGGCTGCATAAATTTACAAAGTAATGAGGAGCTAAATGTTATTCCCAAAGACAATAGGGAAAATGTCTCCAGGGCATGTTAGAGGTCTTCACAGCAGCCCCTCCCATTACAGGCCTGGAGGCCTAGGAGAAAGTGGTTTAGTGGGCTGCACCCAAGGTCTCCCTGCTGTGTGCAGTCTAGGGACTTGGTGCCTGAATCCCAGCAGCTCTAGCCGTGGTTGAAAGGGCCAAGCTAGAGCTCAGGCCATGGCTTAAGAGGGTTTAAGCCTCAAGCCTTGTCAGCTTCCACGTGATATTGAGCCTGAGAGTGCACAGAAGTCAAGAATTGGGATTTGAAAACCTCTGGCTAGATTTCAGAGGATGTATAGAAATGCATGGATGCCCAGGCAGAAGTTTGCTGCAGGGGTGGGGCCCTCATGGAGAACATCTGCTAGGACATTATGGAAGGGAAATGTGAGGTTGGAGCCCCCACACTGGGTCCCTACTGTGGTACTGCCTAGTGGAGTTGTGGGAAGAGAGCCACTGTCCTCTGGACCTCAGAATGGTAGATCTGACAGCTTGCACCATGTGCCTGGAAAAGCCACAGACACTCAACACCAGCCTGTGAAAGCAGCCAGGAATGGGGCTAAATCCTGCAAAGCCACAGGCATAAAGCTCCCCTAGACTATAGGAACCCACCTCTTGCATCAGCCTGACCTGGATGTGAGACATGGAGTCAAAGGAGGGACTTTGGACTTGCATGGGGCCTGTAGTCCCTTTGTTTTGGTCAAATTCTCCCATTTGGAATGGTTGTATTTACCCAATACCTGTACCCCCATTGTATCTAGGAAGTCATTAACTTGCTTTTGATTTTACAGGTTCATAGTCAGAAGGGACTTGCCTTGTCTCAGGTGAGATGTTGGACTGTGGACTTTTGAGTTAATGCTGAAATGAATTAAGACCTTGGGGGACTGTTGGGAAGACATGATTGGTTTTGAAATGTGAGGAAATAAGATTTGGGAGGGGCCGGGGAGGAATAATATGGTGTGACTGTGTCCCACCCAAATCTCATCTTGAATTCCCATGTGTTATGGGAGGGACCCAGGAGGAAGTAATTGAATCATGGATGCAGGTCTTACCTGTGCTATTCTTGTGATAGTGGATAGGTCTTATGAGATCTGGTGGTTCTATAAGGCAGAGCTTCCCTGCACAAGTTCTCTCTCTTGCCACTGCCATGGGAGACATGCCTTTCACCTTCTATCATGATTGTGAGGCATCCCCAGCCATATGGAACTGTAAGTCTGATAAACCTCTTTCTTTTGTAAATTGCCCTGTCTTGGGTATATCTTTATCAGCAGTGTGAAAACAGACTAATACACATGAAGTATCTAAAATCGTCAAATTCCTAGGATAAAAGAATGGAGGAGTGGTTACCAGGGCCTGAGGACGGGAGAGGTGGGGAATTACTAGTCAGCTGGCATAAAGTTTCAGTTAAGCATGATGAGTAAGTTCGAGAGATCTGCTGTACAACATGGTTGTCAAGAATACTGTATTGCACACTTAGAAATGTGTTAAGCAGTTAGATTCTCATGTTAAATTTTCTTAACACAATAAAATAAAATTAAAAATTAAAAAGACTTGCCACTGCTTCTGAGAAGTGTTCCTGGAAATCCCCAGCTTGGGATCTTTTCAGCTCTCTCCAACCACTCTAGTATCTATAGTAAGCTTTGCCTGTCTCCATCATTTCCTTTATTATATTTTAATTAAATATTCCATTTAGGTGTCTGAGTTCATCACTAATATGTAAGCTAAAGACTATGTTTTATCTACTATTTTATACCTGGCATTCAACACATAGTACAAATTCCATAATGTTCGTTGAATGGCAAGAGGCTTTTTGTATTGATTATGAGGATGGTGAAGATGATTACAGTGAACATGCAATCTAATTTGTAGCTATGAGTTTTGATCAAAATAGAAAGGTAACAGCTTGTTTTGCCTTCAGGGCTTTAAAAATCTTATGTGAATTTGAATATGAAAAAAACAACATAAAATACGTGTAATAATAGCAATTGCAATATAAAATATGTGTAATAATAGCAAATGTATACATGTATCTGTGTGTGTGTGTGTGTATATATATATATATAAAAGACTGAAATAATAGCTTTTAAACAAAGAATGCCAAAGGTCAGTAATAAGTGGTAACATTGAACTTCTCTTCAAGCTTGACTGAAGCACCCTTTCAATAAGAGCCTTCAGTTGCCATGACTGTGGGGTTGGTATTGTCTCCACCAATACAACACTGAGTTTTTGAAAGCAATAATAAAAACTTGATTCCATTGTAGTTAGTTGTAGGGACTTGCTACAAAGAGGATTTGCCAGTGTTGACCTGCAAGCCACCATGCCGATTTCTGGAAAGATGAATGATGACAGATTCAGAGACTAATAATGTCTGTAAGGCTTTCTTCCTCTGCATTCATGTCCTGTGTGATCTAAGGAGGTCCACACCTCAGTTTCTTGTTTCCCCAAATAGAGATAATACTAGCTTTGACTTATATTTTCAAAAGATTTTGCTAGAAAACCAGAAAAATAACTGTGTAGTGAATGTAAATGACCACCAAGCCCAGCACCCCAGCACACGGAAGTTGCTTAATTAAGGCTCTGGCAGCCGGGTGTGGTGGCTCATGCCTATAATCACAGCACTTTGGGAGGCTGAGGCAGGCAGATTGCCTGAGCTCAGGAGTTTGAAGCCACCCTGGGAAACATTGTGAAACCCCTTCTCTACTAAAATACAAAAAAAAATTAAAAATAAAAATAAAAATTAGCCGGGCATGGTGGCATGCACCTGTAATCCCAGCCACTTGGGAGGCTGAGGTGGGGGAATTGTTGAGCCCAGGAGGTGGAAGTTGCAGTAAGCCAAGATCGTGCCACTGCACTACAGTTTGGGTGACAGAGTGACACTCCATCTAAAAAGAAAAAAAATAAAAAAGGCTCTGGATAATGTGTTAGAAATCCAAGTCAAGAAGAGGGAGCTCTTTGATGGCCCAGTCTAGCCTGACTGGTAGAAGCCTTCTCAACTGGCAAATACCCTTGTCATTTCTCCTGGCAGGCTTCCTCATGTTTGTTTGCAGTGACATGACCCGCTGGTGCCCAGAAACAGGGCAGGGCAGAGAAAGCTTTGGAATCCACAGAGTTCATTGCCTTCCCTCACCCCAGCAAAGCTTTGTCCTCCAGCCCTGTCTCTGGGGCCCTGGGATCAGATTGCTGGCTTTCAGATGCCAGAGAGACACTTTTCTGTTTGCTCTCCCACCCAAACTGCCCTCAGTTTGTCCTTTCCCCAGGTGGGGATGGCAAGTGACAGAGGCTGTTGTGAAATGAATTGCTGTCCTTCCCCCTCTGCCTTTCTTTCCTCTACCCCCTCAAATCACAAGAATATTTTGGCTTTTTTCCATCACTTAGGGTTTGTATTGTAGATCTGAGTCTGTTCTTGTTCATTGTAAATAGCCCAGAAGTTAGGATAGGAGTGCTCTCCCAACTTAAAGGTAAGCTACTCTTGGGGACACGAGGGCATGCGTGGAGCTGCCTACACTGGTGATGGTGGCTTCCTTTGATCCTAGCCCATGCGGCTTGTGGTGCCCTCGTGTTTCCATCCTGGTCTAGGGGGCCTTGTCACTTGCTTATTTTCCACTCCCCTCAGGCATAAAATATTATCTCTTGGAGTACCTTTTATGCCCCCAACAGCTGGCAGAGATTCCTGGTCTTGCTCTCTACCTCTCTGGCCTATGCCCCAGTGACATGACCCACTGGTGCCTGCAGGATATTTTGCTTTTGAAGAGAACACCCATTGTTCTGAAAGACGGCAGAACTTCTACATGACTGAGGAACTTCTGTGTTGCAGATTAACAGAATTAATAGAAAGCCAGGTCAAACTGGCTTAAGAAAAAACAAAAACAAACAACCAAAAAAAAACTGGTAGCCAGTGCGTCACATAACTGAGAAGCCCAGAACTGTAGATTAATGCAAGGGTTCAGAAATGCAGTAACCGAGATGGAGGCTGCCTGCTGCTCAAGTTGCCAGATTTAGCAAATAAAAACAGAGCATACACAGTTAAATTCACATTTCATATAAATAATGAACAACTTTTTTGTAGTATAAACATGTCCCTGTACTGCTTTCTCTATTTTATTGGACAACTCTACCTGTTACCATATGTGAGCTCTCTCCTTCCTGTGTTGAGATTACTCTCTGGCAGGCTCTGGGCATGAGACGACAGAATGGTATCCCTACAGATACATTTCAAGGCTTAGGGACCATTGAAGAAGAGCTTCTCTTTCCCAAGAGTTCCAGCAAAAATCCTAGGGTTGTATCTCATTGATCCAGCTTGGGTCCTGTGGCCACCTGGGAAGCAAACACTCTGTCAAAGGAGGTGAAATGCAAAGTAGGTCTGCACCACACATCTACCTCTACAACTAGGGCGTAGATTTAGCCCCATCCAAACCACTTGAATGAAGACTAGGGAGGGGTGTTTCCCAGAAGAAACCCAGAGTGATGTTACTAGGAGAAGACAGATGGATAATAGCCAGACATTGACTCCATGGTTGAATGGTAAATATCCTCTTAGGGCCAGGCTCCCTGGAGCTCTTCACATCACACGTTGACTGCTTAGAAACTGACGTGGGTCACATCCCTTGGTTTTGGTCTCAGAGGGTGATTTTGGACAATGGATGGCAATTTAGGTAGCCCCTGAATTAACAGTAAAGGTCTCAAAGGGTGATTTTGGACAATGGATGGCAATTTAGGTAGCCCCTGAATTAACAGTAAAGGTCTCAAAGGGTGATTTTGGACAATGGATGGCAATTTAGGTAGCCCCTGAATTAACAGTAAAGATAGTAAAAACAAAACAAACAAACAAAATTATCTAGTACCTTTTCTGTGTGAACTGTGATACCCAATATGAGTCCTACACAAAGATAGGAAAGAAGACATGGCTGTTGTCCAGAACTTACATTCTAGTGAGAAGCATCACATTGTACCTTGTTATAGAGTCTCGTGATACTTTCCTTGTTTCTACCTCTAAGTAATTACGAATCTACAGAGGAAGAATAAATTAATCCCAGGTAAGGCTCACTGAAGGAGATGCGTTTGGGCTGGACCTTACAGAAAGAGTTTAGATAGACAGCTATAGAGGGAAGAAAGAGAAAAATTCCAAACAGAGGAACTAGAATAAGCAAACCTGTTGATTTCAGTCTGCTGCCACCCACACTGGGCAGCATTGCCTTTCAAAGAGATGCACCTTGATGTGGACACTTGACTTTACCAGGGGCCAGAGAAACATTAGAGAATGCCAGGAAAATAAATAATCTGATACTCTGAACACTCCTTCAAATGCTTGTTCAGAGTTAATTTGTAGAGGAAGCTGAGTGACATAGGAAAAAAGAAAAGGAGAAAGACCCTTGGGTGGGACATTCAGTCCGTTTTCTATTGTCCTTGGTAATTCCACTCTGGCCCCAAATTTGCATTCTCCATTCATGAAACAAAAGACCTGAGTCAAATGGACTCATCTCCTTTAGTTATCCAATATCCAGGGTTAGTTAAGCCTAACCTTTGGAGGAAGGAGGGTCTCACCTCCTTGTCCCTAAGTGACTTCAATTTCCCTCTGAGCATTTATAGTACTGTTCCTGAGAGTCATTCTGGTAGGTTCTATTTTTTCCATTTCACATTGCCAGAATGTTTTCTTTCACTGGTGCATTTAGCAGGATGGCTGGCCTTTTCCTCCAACTCTGACACCACTCCAAAGGGTTCAAGCTTGAAAAATGCTTTGCCCCTCTTCTCCATGGTTCCCTGAGTGTGTTTTACAGAGAAGATATGAACATATGTCATCAGAGCGTGTAGTCAAATACCACATAGAGTGTGACTCTTTCTCCAGGATGGTGCTTTTTTGGGGTGTTTTTTTAAACACAACCCCCCTGTATTGCAGTAAGGATCCCCTAATGAAATGAACTGGAATATGTGGTTCTAGAAAAAAAAAAAGATGGGAATGGAGAAAAAAACTATCTAGAAAAAAAAATAACAAGTTTGACCCATTGAAGGGACAAGTTATACTCTTGAGTCAAGAATTAGGAATTGAATAAACTAAGATAACAACAACACAATAGAGTAGTAGATCTAAATGGTATTATATTATATTCCTGTTTCCAGGAGAAATCTTACCTGCACTCCTTTTGGAAAACTGGGTTATATTGTCTTCTGTAGAGAAAATGAGCAAAACTTCACTTTATTTTATGATTCAGCTATCAAGTCAGTTTTTGTGAATAAACTCGAGGTTCCCCCTGCCCTGCCACCAGGCCCATCCTCCCAAGGTGCCTGTGTGATTGTGCCTGCCCTTCCACCTCACACAGTGTCATTCCTCTCATCCTAGGCTCTTCTCCTCTAGGGTGAGTTTGTCCTTTCCGTTTCTCAGATACCAGGACCCAGAGACAATAGCTCAGTCTAAAATTTGCCTTTTATTTGTTCTTACTCTCCCCATCTCTACAGAAAGGTATTATTTTCCTGATTTTTAGAAATCCTCATGGAGAAACCTTAAATGTGTATTGTTAAACCTGTCTAAAAAGCTACATCCTGACTGATTCCAATATATGACATTCTGGAAAAGCAAAACTGTAGAGACAGTAAAAAGATCAGTGGTTGCCAGAGGCTGATGGGAGGGAGGGATGGTTAGAGCACAGAGGATTTTTAGGGCAGTGAAACTATTCTGCTTGCTATTGTAATGGTAGATACATGACATCATGCCTTATCAAAACCCACTGAACTGCACAATAAAGTGAAGTCTACTGTAATCTATGGACATTAATAATAATGTATCAATATTAGTACATCAATTGTAACAAACATATCGATCTCACTAATGCAAAGATGTTAAAAACAGGGTTAACCGTATGTGTGTGGAAGGGAGGGAGTATATGGGAAATCTCTGTACTTTCTGCTCAACTTCTATGTAAACTTGTAACTACTCAAAAAATAAAGTTTATTAACTTAAAAAGTTCTTTTACCCCAAATATATATTTTTTTAATTTACTGTTTCCTCTATCTCTGATTCTCCCTTAAGGAAAGTTTGAGTTGAAAGTGACTTAAATTTGCCAAGGGTCAAATTTAGAACTACAAATACCAAATTTAGAACTCCAAATATGTCCTCAGCTTTTCAAAATATTTCGTTAAAACAAAACACAAATGTATTGTTTTTGTGCTAATCTGAAATAATTGGCACATGTTCATTCAAACACGAAGTTGAGTCTTGGGCAAACTTCAAGTTAACAAGATGTTCTTGTTCCCTTAAATTCTGTTCTTTCATATCGTAAGGTCTTGGTCGTTCTCTTCTCTCTGCCTTCTCGCTGACCTGACCTGAGTCCATAAGAAATTTATGCAATTTGCTGGTGAGCAGAGATCTTGCACATAACTCTAAAAGGGTCTCCTTCTCTTGGCCTTGTTGGGAAGAACTTCATCCCATCCCTCACTGACCCCTCTTGACGATCCTTAAATGCCCCAACTTGGGAATCCACTGTGCGTAACTCAAGAGTGTGACTCATTATCTTAAAAACCTTGGCCATACGTATCTGGGGTGATCCATGAAGACTCTCCAGATATTTATTTAATGAGAGAAGCAAACCCAAACATAGAGCTATGTGGTTAAAAAAGAATTTTAAACAAAGTCCTTGAGCAGTGTTTGACCCCTGTCTTCTATAAACAGCCTCCCTCCCAGCCCCCGTCATCCTGCTGGTTATTCCAAGGGGCCAGAGTTATCTGTCTTGAGACACTGAAATCACATAGTACTGCACTTCCTCAAGGCAGAGAAACAGCCACAGACCTCAGGGAGTGGAGGGTCACAGGGAAATCTCATGGCAGGACTGTTGCAGGAGTCAGAATATTTTCCTACTTTCAGCCCCAAAGGTAGGCTTCAGGGCAGAGAAGTAGCAAAGTAAGACTGCTGGGCCATATGCTGTGTCAGTCATCGTATTTTGCAATTTCCACAAGCCAGCCTACTTAACTCTTGGAGATGGGTATCAGGGTCCTTCAGTTCTTAGACGGAGAAAATGATGGGCAAGGAGAGAAAGCAGCAAGTCCAATGTGAAGTGGCAAGTGTTCACTCCTCCAGAGCTGGCATTATCCACTGGTAATATAATGCAAGACACAACTGTGAGCCACATATGTAATTTAAAAATTTTTAAGAGCCACATTTAAAAATGTGAAATAAAGAATCAAGTGGAATTCATTTTAGTAATATATTTTATTTAGCCCAACATCCAAAATATTATCATTTCAACACATAATTAATATAAAACATATTGAGATATTCTCCCCTTATTTTCATTGTTATGGCACAAAAACTTTAAAATCTGGTGAGCATTTTATGCCCACAATCTACCTCAATTTGGATGACTAACATTTCCAGTTTTATGTGGTTCATGGCCTCACATCAGACAGTGCATTCTAGATCTGCTTTTATCTTTGGTTCCAGCTGCACCTCTCAAGGTCTGTTTTGCTCTAGTCCTTCACTGAATTGTACTTTAACATGATGCCCTTGACTTTCAGTGAAGACCAAGTCACATGAAATGTCAAAGCCTCTGCTACGGAGGAGTTAGTTACTGTTACCCGATCATTCTCTGCTCCCCACAGCCTCATGCTATTTAAACAAAATATTTTATTGTTGTCCTTTCAAAATGGTATGCATCCTTCTTTATCATAATGAGTATTTTGTAGCTGATTTCGTGCTTTGTTTTGCTTTGGCTACCAGGAGGCTCAGGGCCAAATTGGACTCAATTATAACCATGGATAGATTCATGATTGAATGGGAGACTATAATGACATGTTTTGTAAAATGTTCTGGACTTCATAAATATGCATCCTGTGTTCACAGTAAAGTTTTCTGTCTGGTTATGGACTATATCTATTCCCCTTCCCAGGAAAAAAGGTACTATATACAATTTAATATGTGAACAGTCCTGGAAGGTTTGTTGGTAAGTTATGAGACATAGCATGAATACTTTTTAAATTTTAATTTACTTTTGAGCCTTTCAGTAGATCTTTCTTGCTTGAAACTGTGCTTCCAAAATGTAGTAAGCCACAGAGTACTATTATCTCTTTCCTTGTGTGATATAAAGAAATAAAAGGGAGAATAATATTTTTCCAGATGATAGCAAGAAGAGCTTTCCTTTCTCTGTAGAAATGATAGATAGATAGATAGATAGATAGATAGATAGATAGATAGATAGATAGATAAAAATATTTTAATGCTTTCCCCCAACTTCTGTTATATTTGCACAGATGGTGCCCTTCGGTGTATTCTATGGGGGGCTCTACCAGAGACATTGCCACAGCTGGAGCTGTTGTGTTCCTGATCCCCAAAAGGCATTTCCATATAACTCTACAAGATGAGAAGGATCTGAAAGGGAACTTTCAAGTCTTTGGGATAATCCAGTGTAATTCCTTCATTTCACAGATGAGAAAATTATAGCCACATCTACCCACAGGAATGATAGCATTTGCAATGGCATCACCTGCATTGCAAAAGGGAAATACATTAATAGATCTTCAGTTGGAACGGAAGGCCATTTATCCATCTCAGAGACGTGAGATTTCTTGGGATGCATTCTTTCATCCAGACCCCAAACTGCATTTACTTGGGCTCGTTTGATTTCTAATTTCTTGTCGGTGTCACCCTTGCAACTCAAGCCTTACAGGACATTTAATTCTGTCTAAAATGTATTATATTGTTGGTTTACCTTATCTTTGATGATTTGAACCCCCATATGAAATTGAAGTGCTATTTTATATATATTAAGAGAAAGGGGAGTAGGGAGAGGGAGAATAAGAGGAAGGTGTCACTAAGATAAGTGACAAAAGTAATAGCATGCCTATTCTTTCTAATTACTCGGACGTGTACTAAGCCCCAGTCAAGGCCATGCAGGTGGATACATAGATAAATAAGACAAGCGTGTGTTCCTTGCTTTTGTGTCACAAAATTAAAATGTATAAAATGAAAGCTTTTTGACCTCCCTTTTTCCACTTCACCACCAAACCTTTTTCTCGCTTATGCCTCTCCCATCTTAGTAAAACAGACCATTCTCTGGCTAGCTACATCAGCTACAAACCAGGGAGCCATCCTTGATTCCAACCCCTCCCTTACCACCATCCCAGACTTATCAAGTCTCATCACTGATATGGTTTGGATGTGTGTCCCCACCAAATTTCATATTGACATGTGAACTCCAGTGCTGGAGGTGGGATCTGGTGGGAGGTTTTGGATCATGGGGGTGAATCCCTCATGAATGGCCTGTTCCCATCCCCTCAGTGATGAGTGAGTACTTGCTCTGTCAGTTCACGTGAGAGCTGGTTGTTTGGAGGGAACCTGGCACCTCCTCCGCCCTCCTGGCTCCCTCTCTCACCAGGTGATGTGCCTGCTTCCTCCTCACCTTTGGCCATGATTGGAAGCTCCCTGAGGCCTCATCAGAAGCCAAGCAAATTCAGGTGCCATGCTTGTACAGCCTGCAGAACTGTGAGCCAAAATAAACCTCTTGTCTTTATAAATTACTCAGCCTCACATATTCCTTTGTAGTGACACAAAACAGACTGACACAATTCCTCAGTTTCTATCTTCAAAATACAGCTCATCTGTCTCCATTTCTCTCCATCTGTACTGCCACCATGATGGGCTGATGCCAGTAACTCCAACACTTTCGGTGACCTGGTGTCACATTCCCTCCTCTGTCATCCATTCTTCACAAAGCAGTGAGCATGATCAGATTATGTTACCTCCTGTTCAAAGTCCTGCAATGCAGTTTGAATGAGATGCAAATCCTTTAAGATGGCCTATGAGACTCAGCCCCTTCTCCCTTCTGCAGCCTCCTGTCAATCTACTCTCCTCTTTACCAGCGAAACTCCAATAGCACTGGCACCTTTCATCCCCTCTGTTTCATTGTCTGTAATTAACTTTATTGTGCTTCCGTATAAACTGTGATGTTTATCTGAGTGTGCAGGTTAGTTTCCATCTACAATCTAGGGGCAGCTAGATTATATTTAAATTGCCCTAATAATGAATCCATGCTTCAGAAATGGCCTCAGCATGTACTTTAAATATCAATTTCTGAATATGCTTTAGAAGGTATATTAATTAGTATGAGTGATGTTAGAAATAACTTTTCATTGATGAAATAAAAAACATATGGCTGAAAGGTTGTGTAACTCCTCTGCCTTTGCATAAATAAAGTACAAGTACCTGGCAAGCCCAGCAATCCAGGACTTTCTGAATCACCTCCTTAGCCTACAACTCCATTTGGCCTTGCGTGCCTTCGCTTAGCAGAGGACCCTGACAAGAAATCTTGGTGTTGGAATATTTTTGCCTTTACCTCAAAGTTCACATTTCAGGCAAGGTCCTTGTGGGGTACCCCAAAGGACAGAGCAAGTGGTAGGACTGTCTTTCTGTAGTCTCACTGATAAATGTGTGGGCATCTAGTGGAATTTGGTCTGAAGCTTGCTTCCATGGCAGTATGCCACCTGGCAGGTGCTTATGGAAAAATAGCCATATGCCTAACCTCCTCCTCTGATTGTGTAAAGAATGGGATAGCTGTTCAGCCAGACTGGCCTTAAGTGAGGCCTTGTACTCCCAAAGAGACAGAGCTTTTTAACATCTCGGGAACGTTCTGTTACAATTCCCTCCACCTGGAATGTTCTCTCCCTTGATATTCATCTTCTGATTTAGCCAATGTCAACTTAAATTTCAGTTTCTTAGAATGGCACTAGGTGACCACTCTTTCTAAGTAGGGCCCCCTGTGTGTCAGCTGCTCACCTGATTGCTCTTGGATCCATTTCTGTTTCTCTCCTGTTCTGCTCTGAATCACAGGGAACTAGCTCTGGCCAGATTTAGTCAAGGGGAGGCACTACTAGAAAACTGGAGAGTGGGAGAAGGGGAGGAGCCAGAGTACTTTACTCTTTCGTACTCTGAGTTGGTTGCATCTCCAGTAGACAAGCCCTTGCTTCTAGTCCTCACTGCCATGAAACAGCACCCCTTCTTCAATTCTGGCTTCCAGATAGTCTAGGTGTCTGAGCTCTAGTAGTACCCCCTCTTCTGACTTCCCCTCCATCCTTGGGAGTGGTAGTGGGCTTCTTATGTTGCTCATCTCTGGTCTCATTACCCTCTGTTCTTTCCATCATGTGTTCAACAAATTCCTTGTATTAATCTCCTCTGTGTATAGGACCTGGATGGTTTCTGTTTTCTTTTATACTATATTATAGTAGGTTATGTCACCCTGCTTTGTTTTTTTCTCCATAACTCCTTTTATAAATTATAGTTATTTACTTGTTTATTTGTTTACTAACATCTTGTCTATATCCTGCATCAGATGACAGTCTCCATGAGAAAAGAGCCTAGATATTTTTGGTCACCCATTATATCTGTCATGTCCCAGGTGCTCCATAATAATGTATTTTAAAAACAAATAAATCTAGTGCCTGAATCTTTTAATCTTGGATCCATGAACAACTCAAGGGTTCTATGGGCGAACTTGGGGAGAGAGATAAACCTTTTCAAGATGTAAATGTGTGCATGAATTTGTGTATGTGTACTTATCTCCTCATTGGCAAGAGTCCATAGCTTTCCGTAGAGTCCCAGTCTACCAAAAGACCTTTGAAAGTTAAGAGACAGTGCATCTAGTGGGATAGATGCCCACATGGACAACTGTTACTAACATGTTATGATATTAACGTTAATAAAAGTAATTGGGAGCACAGATGAAGAAATTAGTTTCTCATTTCAGTTGTGAAAGCCAAAAACTTGGGAGTCATCCCTGACACCTCTTATTCTTCACATCTAATTCATCAGCAAGTGTATCAGTTGGCTCTACCCTCAAAGAACTTCCAGAGTTCAATGTCTACTATCTTCATCCTGGTCCAAGTCACCATTATCTCTTTCCCTCTAAGTGTGGATGGATGAAGAAGACTCTGGTCTGGCTGCTTTAGCTCTTCCCCTTAATAGTCAGAGTGTGTTCTCAACATTGCATCTCAAAGTCTGACATGAGCCTGATCACATTACTCATGTGCTCAAAACTCACCAGAGGCTCCCATCTCACATAGAGGAGAGTCAGAGTCCTCTCAAAGCTCTCTGTGATTCTGCTTTGCATCATTTCCCACCTGTCCCTTCTGGCACGGCCAACCTGCCTAGTTACTGCCTGTTGGCCAAGCCACACCCTCCCACCTCAGGGCCTTTGCTCTGGCTCTGCTGGAGGGCTCTTCTTTCACACAACCTCTCCTTTGTTCCTTCATCTTTTTCTGTTCTCTGCCCATATGACAAATATTGCCCCTGCTCCCCCTTTGTCTTTCCTATGTACCCTGCAGTGTTTTAGCCATACCATGAACCACATCCAACACACTGAAGATTTATTTATTTATTTGTTTGTTTATTGTCTGTCCCGCACTCCTAGAACATGAGCTCTAGCAGGGCCAGCACTTTGTTAGCTTAAAGTCTGGAACAGTGCCTGGCACATGGTAGGTTCTCAGTACATATTCACTGAGTGACTCTGATGGTGATACCTACCATTGAGAATGTTGAACAATGAGTGGGGTTTGGAGAAACAAAGAAGGATGGGTGATAGTGAGGAGAAAAGTAAGTGACAAGTACTCATCAAGGCTGGACTGGGATGGAGTCTTTGCCTCCTGAATATGTTTCAGTTTCAGAATTTTATGTTCGCCCATCACCCATTTCCTATTCCCAAAGATCTGCCCTGCCTAAGTCCACAGCTAGATAGCGATTCTACCATACCTGCAGAACTGGCTCTACCATTATTTCTTTGGGCTTAGTCCATGGGTGTAAGTGGCGGAGTTCAACTGCTGGGTTAAAGGAATTTAGCCTAGCGAGCTGGGTTAGCCATTGCTGTTCCAGGGTGAGTTCTTGATATACATAATGAATAATGCAACAGATGACTGGGTTGGGGGCAGAGTAGGAACTGATGGTGGAAGGTAGAGTAAGCTTAAAAGGAAAACAAGAGACTGGGCGTGGTGGTGACTCGTGCCTGTAATCCTAGCACTTTGGGAGTCTTAGGCGGGCAGATCATGAGGTCAGGAATTTGAGAACAGCTTGCCCAACATGGTGAGACCCCCTCTCTACTAAGAATACAAAAATTACTGCATGGTGGCGCGCACCTGTATCCCAGCTACTCAGGAGGCTGAGACAGGAGAATCATTTGAACCTGGGAGGCGGAGGTTGCAGTGAGCTGAGATCGCACCACTGCACTCCAGCCTGTGCAACAGAGTGAGACTCTGTCTCAAATAAAAGGAAAACAAAAATGTGTGTGTGTGTCTATGTGTGTCTGTGTGTGTGCTGAGTGAGTGAGAGAGAGAGAGAGCGCCAAGCATAACAAATGCTTACCAAGAAGTTCCAGGTCATCCAATAACTCTTTTTCAGCCTCTCCCAACTGTCATCCTGAAATGCTGGTGAGATTGACTTCAAGGAACACAGTCAACTTTTGTTTTTGGAGACTGTAGAGTAAATATTGAAGATCTGGAACTGTTTGGCTCAAGACTTCAAAGCCTTGAATAAAGCTGCTGGATGGTTTGGAAGCCACCTGGCTGGAAATTTAATTTTTGCAGTTTGGGGCATTTTTTTCCCTTCCCATCCTTTAATTCCTCCCTCCTCCCTCCATCCACCTCAACATCAAATTAGCAATTTGGATGCCATAAATGTAGTGTGGACATGGGTACCAGCCAAGGTCACGAGGCTCAGTATATAAGAAGTGAATGCCAGCTGTATTTCAGACAGAATTTCCAAGGCTGGAGAGGCAGAGGGAGGAAAGATCTGGGTTTCCTGATTGTGGCTTTTCCTCTCTTTTCTACACACACACACACACACACACACACACACACAGGCACACACTACGCTTTTCTACTTTTAATTTCCTGTTTCTATTCTGGCCCTCTCCTATCTGGATTCAGGTCTCCTCTCTTGGTCCCCCTGCCCATAGATTCACTAACTCAACACATATGAAGGTAAAATTAGAGAATGGTCTGTATGGAACCAAACCAATAAAAACAATGCATAGACTAGAGTGATCTCCAAAACTTAACAAAGGCTTTTGAAACCTAAATTCACACTCTGGGGCATGTGGAGGGGGGAGTGGCTAATAAATGTAATATACTGAGAGAACTGAATTCCACAAATATATCATAATTTTATTTGCCAGAAATTAGATAAACATGACTCTAATTTGTGAGTTCACTAATTATTGTCTGTCTTCAGTATTAAAACTAAGATCAAGACCGTCCTCTGTATATAACAAGAAACCATATCCAGCTATCTGTCTACATATCAATATCTTTATCTGTGTTTATATCTATATCTATCTATACCTGTATCTATATCTAGCTATCTACCTACCTGTGTAGATCTAGATATATTATAATGGCTCAGCATTTGCATTCTGTGGTCAGTGCACAGCCTACATGCATGCACTTTGGTGTAATTCAGAGTCAGACTCAATTTCTGACTTCTAAACACTAATATTTCTTTATGGTACAGAACATCGTACCACAGTACTCCAAAACATCACCCCCATAAAATAATCTACCCAATTCGAAAAACTAAAATAAAAGCAAAGAACCAGCTGCAGCTATGCATTTGAATTAGTTTGATGGAGCCCATCCTTGTATGTTATTGTGAACATTGTATTTGATTTGGGGTGATTTACAAAGGAGGTTCATATACCTGGGTCCTTTTAAAACCCTAAAACAATCTCTGTTTAAACAGTGGGTTTATAAACATGTATCCTTCACTCATCAAGCATTTCTGAGCTTCTGCTATGTGTCAGGATGGTATCAAGACTCTGAGGATATAGAGTCACAGGACTATAGTCTTTGCCTCAAAGAATTCACAGGGTCATCAGGACTCGGCCGATAACAGTTGGAGGTGATGGGTGTCGGGAAACAGGTAGTAGACCCAGGGGTACAGGGGAACCTCTAGGAAGTGGACTTGACTTCCCAGATGCTCTCTGGTGAAGGTATTTTTCCTGGAGGGGGTGATGGTGCTTTGGAAGATTCACAGGCGTTAGCCAGGTAGAAGGAATGTGGTGCTCAGTCTGAATGTGTTCAGGGAGCTGTGTGTGCAAGGCACAGTCACCCCAGAAGAGCTCCTGCCACTGTGATTCTGTGTCTGGAGCCTCCAGGGCAAGACTGTCCAGACAGATGAGATAGTGAGCAAGAAACAAGATCCCAAAGGGTTAAAAAATCTCCAGGTAATTTACAAACCAAAGGTTACCATGTTCATGTTTGTGTTTTGTAAAGATGTTTCTTCTTTAGCTCCAGACTATGATTATCTCCTTGAGAATGGATCTACTTTCTAGCAGTTGACATACATAGTTCACAAATAAAAGACTTACTAAATTAGATTTTGTAGAATATGAAGCACCAATTAAAAGCAGAACACAGAGCAAACAGAAGTGTTGAGTACAATGTATGCCAACTTTTTAAAATACAGCCGATGTTGTCACCACTATTTACCTATTGGTTCAGTAGGTTTGGTAAACTTTCAAGGACCGGCAGGCTTTTAAAACCTTTAGCAATGTAATGCTAAGAGATGCTGTCTTTGAGGACTTTCAGATGAACCCTGCAGTGGAAGGTTAGAGGAATTGTCAGGTGGGAAAAGAGGAAGAAACTTGTTCTGGAACAATTTCAAAAGGGACCATGTGTCCAGACTGGGGACAGAGAACCTTATCTGATTCAGGCTGTAGGCTTGACTTGAGGCAAAGAGGAGGTCTCTGGAGTCAGACAGCCTTCTAGGGGGAATCTCAGCTCTTTCGCTTGCTGGCTAAGAACATTTTTCTCTGTGCCTCTGTCTCAGATACTCACCGCAGCCTACCACTTGGGGCTACTGTGAGAATAAAATATAAGTTAATGTATATCCAATGATTAGACTCATGCCTGCACCTACTAGATTCTTCATAAATGTTGGCTGTTATCATACTCTGTGATTTCCATTATAAATTAAATGAAGCACCTGGCACATGATTAGATGCAGTAAACATTCATTTCCTTTCTCATTCAATACTGGGAAAATAGACATGGGGTGAGAGGTATGATGGAAAGAATGTAGTTCAGGAGACAGGGGCTTGGTCCAGATGGCCTATTGATGATCTGCCCAGCTCTGAATCTTTGGGCCTCCAAGCAGAGCCAGGGGTCTGCCTATGGTGTGTGACTCTTTGGTTATTACTGTACTGAGCCCCCTGCCCTGCACATGGAGATGCACAAGCAAACCCCGCATCTTGGAAAATTGCATCCTCTCTGAGGCCAGGAAACTGCTCTGTGCCACCCTGTTTCCCAGGGGCCCCAAATAGTCTTCCTCAGTTCAAATGTATTTGCATGTCCTCCAAGTCTAACTGGGGCTAGAGGGGATGTTATGTAATCCCTGGCTTATTTTCTTTTATTTGAATCTCTCTATCTCTCTATCTCTCTCTCTCTCTCTTTCTCTCTCTCTCTCTCTTCATTTTTACCAGGGTCCCAAGAGGTGAAAAGTCCACTTTAGTAGGTGCCAGGTTCAGGAATTCTCACAATCCTCTTAGACTCTGAAGAGCCCTGAGATTTCTGTTAGTACAATGGCCTGATTGTGCCGCCCCATCGCAGTCCATTGACAGGTCGGCAGGCCAGCTAAAAGCTCATCTTAAACAACTGCCTCCAACCTTAAATCCAAACACCACGGCTGCACTTCTGGAACCAGGTTTGTTTTCCCAGAATATCAGTTACAGCATTTTAAAAATGAGCAACCTCATTATCAACAATGTTTCTGAGAAGCAAGCATTCTTGTAGAAAATGCCAGCTCTGCAGGGCTGGCAGGAGCTGCACGGCACACAGATTCTCTTGCCCGCCACCTCCAGCCTCCGGCATCACTCAGCCAAATCCCCGAATGCAGTTTAGCAGAAATGAACACCAGAACTTCATTCCTATAGAGGAGTGAGGTTCCTGGGTGTGGAAGAAGGGAGTGAGATCTCCTTCCTCAGAGGTCCTGGAGAACAGGAGAGAAGCTTGTTCCTGTAAAGAGTCAGCCTCACTTTACCAGAGGGAATCTTGGATTTGAACCTGGGTTTTATTTCCCAGTTTTGGTATCTACTAGTTGTGTAATCTTCAACAAATATTGAAATTTTCCCAGCCTTATTTTTTTTTATCTGCTGAATAGCGGTAATTATTGTAAAGATCAAATGAAATTATACACGGGAAAAAGACTTGCAAATTAGAAGGCCTTTAACATTTAAAAAGGAGTATCTTATTCCTCTTAATATGATCTCTCCTTGTTTTATATATACATGTGTATGTGTCTGAACTAATCAGGCTGCTCTAACAGGAGACCACTGACTGGTTGGTTTAAGTAACAGATGTGTATTTCTCACAGTTCTGTAAGATGGAAGTCTGGGATCAAGGTACCAGGCTGGTCAGGTTCTGGCGAAGGCCCTCTTCCTGGCTATTTCCTGATATAACTGAGAGCAGAGAGAAAAGAAGCAAGCTCTCTCTTGTCTCTTAGAAGGACACTAATCCCATCATGAGCACTCCACTCTCAGGAGCTAATTACCTCTCAGAGGCCCTGTCTCCAAATACCATCACGTTGGGGATCAGGTGATCATAGAGCAGCCTGTAGCTTCTCTCTCTTCAATTAAATTGCAAACCCTTAAGAGTTTTGGAGGACAACAATTAATTCAAAAATAAGTTCAAAACGCTGCTCTTGACACAATGCGAGGCACAGAGCAGACATAAAATAAAAGTATGGAGGAATTATGAAATAGTATTCATTATTTAGGAATGCAGGAAATTACGTAACATATTGTTTTTTTAAAAAATCCAAGTATCCTTATATCTACATACAGATATAGACGTATCGTGTGTATGTGCATATGTTTCTTTATCTGCAAAGTGTAAATATCTCTTTCCGGAAGACTCAGCTCTCAAGGATTTTTTGTGTTTGAGGCAGCTTGGTGGCTTATGGAGAGCATGGAACCTGCACTGAGAGATACTTCCATTCAGAAGACCTGCTTCTTACTCCTGTAGTCCCAGCTACTCAGGAGGCTGAGGCGGGAGAATCGCATGAACCCGGGAGTTGGAGGTTGCAGTGAGCCGAGATTACACCACTGCACTCCAGCCTGGGCAACAGAGCAAGACTCTGTCCCAAAAGAAAAAAAAGAGTCTGTCCAAGGAGAGGTTCTGACTTACAGTCTCTGAGCAAGTCAGGAAGTGGGAAATGGGAAACACTTCATAAACATCTCTTTCTCCATTCTTTTCTTAGGTGATACACCATCAATGGGCTGATGACTGGCAATGTATGCCAAATTTATATCTCCATCCTGAACATGTCTCCAAAATTTTAGGCTTATAAATCTAGCTGCCTCATCTATATTTCTTGTATTGTATATCTATTATATATATATACACACACACATACATCTCAAAAGTGCAAAAGTCAGTTTTTGGTCTTTCTCTCTCTCCTCCTTTATAAGTTTCTCTTACTATTCCTTGGATTTCAAGACTGATTCCATGCATTATTGCACCACGTTTTTTCCCCTAAGTAAGCAATAACAGCACAATGTACTAGGTTCCATGGACTGTTCTAAGTAACGGGAGGATAGAATAAAATAAGAGATTATCACTGCCCTCAAAGGGCTCACTAAGTAGTAGGGAAAACAGCACATTGTCCTGAAAGTCTCAATGTTGTAATGCTGGAGAACAAAAAAGGGAGAGAGATGTCTCCATGGAATGATACTGAGGGGATGACATTTTTAGCTGCTTCTTGAAGATAGTAAGGAGGTTACTATTTGATGGGTGTGGTACCATTACTATCCCCAGTTAGTTAATCTCCATGTATTTGAGAGAATTATACACACACATCCCATAGATCAGCTTTTGCTATATGACTTGCATTTGCCAATGGAAAGTGAGCAAAAGTTATGTGGGCTACATCTGAGCAGGAACTTTCAAAAACATCATCAGGTTACGCAGCTCATTTCCTTCTTTTGCAAGGGCAGTGTGTGTTCCAGGGAGGGATTTCTCCTCCAGCCTAGATCTCAAAATGAGGAAGACCCAACAACCAGGACTTAGGACAAAGGAATATGTAGCTCAGGGGACTTTAGCCTATTGTTCCGCCATTAGTATGCCGCAGCTGACTCCTTGTATTAGTTTCTCTTCCACCAAGAAGAGAATGGACATGATGTATGTGTTTGCACACAATCGGACATATATAAATAAGGAGAACATTTTGCTTCCTAAAATCTTTCTTGAGCCTTTGATAAAGAATTCTATTTGGAGGGTAAGATCCCAACAAAAAATTCCAACCCTAAAAAATGGTCTCTAGACTCTTTCTATGACAATAGAAATGGGATTTGCTTCACTCCTTGGAGAGCGAAGGATGGAGAGATAAAAGGAGCTTTTCAACATCCAAGTCTTCAGTAGAGTGAACTAAAAATAAAATGCTAGGTATGAGAATTTTTTTTCTAAGAAATTGTGAAGCGGTGACATTTCAAGTTTGGGTTGGTGTGGAATGAAACGAGTAGGATGCAGCCAGAAGTGAACTAGGGGAGAAGACTGAACTCTCAATCCCCAAGACAATGACAGTGTTACACAGGAGCTTCAGGCTTTGTGGAGAGTTTAAACCAACTTTACCTAAATATGATTAGCACAAGCCCAGATCCAGTCAACCTGGGCCAAGTACCTCAGAGGACTCCTGTCTGACTGTCCTCAGGATGGCCCTTTCCATGGGGTTAGGAGTGTGCTCAGTCTGGGGGTGTGTGCATCTGGAACTCATGCCCTGCCAGGTGCATGGGACACTGGCATCCCCTGTCCAGATGGTTCCAATCTGGCTTCCTAGGCCTGTACAGGACTCTCACCTAGGTTATTCCTCCAGACGGTGGACCACTCCACCGAGGAGCTTTGTTTGCGAGGATGTGGATAGAAATTGAGTGTCCGGACCCTCATATGTCCACATTCCTACATGTGAACTGATCCTGGTGCTGACAGAGTCAGATAGGAAGAGAAAGGGGCTTGACCAGCAACCTCCATTGACACTCATACCCCAGGCCCTGAAATCTTGGAGGAAGGCTTATCTCTGAAGGGTAGGGAGGCCCCAGCTGACATCTTATGTAGTGCAATTTGAGGACAAGGCCCTGCCTATAATACAGGGGATGCTTTGGGCAAGCCTACCCTGAGAATTAACCATGAACCTTTTCCTTAAATGGCACAGTAATGAGGCAGCAAGAAAAATCCGGTTATAATTTTAATGTCCAAAAGCTCATCCATCTGTATTACGATCCTGTAAGAAAAACATGCCATGTGTGGCACCCGTAAAGTGAAATAGGCAAGCCTTGGTTCTCCCACAGGGCAATGATTTCTCCACTTGGAATGCCAGCAATGTCTTCTCCTTGGAAAGTTTATAAAGCTTATATCCTGTCTGTTCACCTTTAATAAAGAAATGTTAAATATTGTAAAATAAACTTTCTTTAATGGGGCAGGAATTCATATCCTCCAAGTGTTTTGCTTCTTTAAACATCCCCTGGGCTATAAAATGCCGCAGTTGGACTGGCTGCCATGTCAGGGGTGTGCCTGACTCACTTGGTTTTGGGGGCTCTCCCTGGTTTATGTGGCTACAGCAGGGGAAAGGGGAAGGTTCCAGGCATAACTGCTGGATTATTTGTCTTTATTGTCCAGCTACATTCTTCCTGCTGTTTGACTGGGTAAACTCAGTCAAACTTACTTTCTTCTGTGCCACTTTTCCTTGTCTGATTATACTTAAACTTCCCGTCACGGACCTGACATTCATATGGTGTGTGTCCCCACTGTCCCTCATCCTTCCTGCCTAGGAGTTCTTTCATGGACAGCAGAGAGGAAGGAATGCTGAACTTGGAATTAGGTCACCAGGCTGCACATCCAAGGCCCTTTGCTTACTAACTGAGTAATGTTGGGCAAATCAGTTAACAAATCTCCCTTTAGAAAGAAGCCAGGCATTCATTTGTTCCTTCAAAAATACTCCTCCAGGCCTACTATGTGTCAGACAGCATGAGGAGCACAGGAAGACAGAGATGAAGCACCCAGATAAACAGAGAGTGAGTAATTACCTGTGACTTCAGCACTTAAAGAGATTAACACGTTGTTGCTCTCCCAGGCAAGTTGTGAGGGTCAAAGTGAACTTGTGCTCAGAGACGTGAGGGAAATAAGAGTGTGGCAACAAAGACAGTGCCTCCCAACCTTATTTCAGGGCTTTACTCGTAGTTGGTATGCAGTAACTGTCTGAATCAAGTGTAGCTGCTGTTTTAGTATTTACTGCTCTTGTTTATTTTTTGTAACTTCACTCACAACTTCCTTTAAAAATAAATGCAGGGGTGCACTAAGGTTGAAGTGATTTTCAATAGAGTTTGTTCTGATGATTTGGAAATGGGATCCCCCTGGGGTATTGCAAAACTGGGCTCTGGATCTTGGTCTTTGAATAAGTGGATGGTCTTTCACACTCAGAGAAGAGGAAAGCTGCGGGAGATCTCCAGTCTCACAACAGAGATCATTGTACATCAGTGGGGCTGCTGGGTCAAGAGTTAAATCAGAATAATCTGAATACAAATCATAACATAGAAAAAGGAAAATTTCCATCCCTGCAAACTCCTTGAGCCATTGATTGGAGTCACAGATACTGCTGTTCTCTCAGCAGAAATGTATTAAGACCATATGTAAAGATAAATATTCTGGTCTGAGCAAGATGCAAAGACAAGAAGCAAAGAACTGGTCAGTGGGGTGCCTCATGGACTGCTGTGTTTCCACCCACATGAAAGAATACTCAGAACCGTAGGGGGGTTAGATTCTGCTCACCCTTTCATTTGCTCATTTATTTAACAAATATTTATTGAGTGCCTGCTGTGTGCTGGGAATTCAGAAGGAAGCAAAATCTGGCTCAGTCCCTGCCTTCATGAGTTAGTGAAGGACACAGGCATTAATAGAATAATCACACGCACTCATCCCACAGTTGTGGTGGTGATTGTGGTAGATAATGCAAAGAGAGGCTACAAATAAGACAGCTGATTTCACAAGGAAAGACAGAATAGGCTTCCCCAAGGAGGCGAAGCTTGACCTCTGTGAAAAAAATGATCACATTACCTTCTCTGTCTCCTCTGCCTTACTCTTCCATCTTTTAGGGAATTTTGTGATTACACTGGGCCCATCTGGATAATCTAGGGTAATCTTCTTCATCTCAAGATCCTTAAACCCACCTACAAAGTCCTTTTGATGTGTAAGGTAATAGTCACAGGTTTAGGGATGAAGCGATCTCTGAGGACATTCTTCTGCCTATAGTATCAGGGCATCTGCATTGAAACCTCAGCAGGAATTAAAGGGTAAATGATATATAAAAAGATGTTGTTAGCTCCAAGCAACTGGAGATCCTATCTTAACTGCACTAGGCTCAGTCAAAGAAAGTGGACAGAAAGTCGGCTGCCTTTGCAGGAGTAGGGCTAAATAAATGAGAGGCAGAGCCCGGAACTTAATGCCTGAATGAAATGTTTATGGTGTATAAAGTGAGTCTACTCTAAAGGCAAATAAAATGCTTGATAATTCAGAGGATTTGAGAATTGATTTGAAAACACATGGATTCTGGCACTATGGCTCGCTGTGAATATGGCAGGGCTGCCTATGGCAATCCCAGAGTGTTATTTCTCTAAATGCATCACCTCAGTCCTTGGAAGGAGTCTGGTCTCTGCTCCTTTGGAAACTTCCAGTATGCACTGTTTATTAGCATCCCGATCCACCTCCTCACATACACCTCTTCCCAGAATAATCTCAATTGATTTAATGATATTTTATGTTTCCCTTGTAGAATTTTCCCAGTTCTAATTTTTCTAGTTTACTCTTACAGTGATATTTTTTCTCCCTTCTCACCTTCCTCAGGCATCAAACGACATAACTGCCAGCCCTCTGGTGTGGGATCCTTACTAGGAAAACTCAACAGGCCTATCGTAATACAATTCAAGGCACAGGAAAGAGCAGATATTCAGTATCACCCCTCCTGGGCCCTGTTAGGCTAAGTGGATAGTTGCTGTTGGCAGCACTTTGCAGAAGTTGACCCAAAGCCTTGCCTGCAAGGCCACCTTCCCTCCCAGTCTACCACCCATAGAGGGTTCAAGTGCACTGAGTTTCACTCAGGAGAAAACCTTCCTAAGGGGTCTCAGGTATGTGAAGGTGGGATAGAGTAGAGCATTCCATGAATAGGCGGGGGCTTTTCCGGAAGTCTTCTGAAGCTAGACAAGCAAAGACATCCCAATACAGTAGTACAAGCAAGGGTTCAAATCATTGTAGTCGGGATATTCCCAAATTTACTGCAGAAACCAGTCTAATTTTATTTTTTCCTGAAAGCCACTTTCCTCTTCTCTCTTCCTTTGGAATTTCCATATATTAGCATTAATTTATTTATTCTTTGAGAGGAAGGAAAAACTGGGAAGTCTGAATAGAAGCTGAAATCTTCTGAGCATTTGCTCTCTAACTTGTAGAGGCTAAAGTTAGACCCTGGAAGAGGTTGAGTTTTTTTCTCTTTACCACCTCTTTTTAGAGTATGAGGAGAAATTCCTCCCATTCTCCTGACCCGTAGGAGATGGCTAATAACAGTCCTATCTCATGAAAGATGATGTGAGGGACTGAAATAATGTATGTAAAGCACTCAAAAGATGCCAAGTATCCAACAAGCTTTTAATAAATGTTCACTAAGAGGTGGGTGGTGATGAAGACGGTGTTGAAGGTGAAGATGATAATGGTGGTGATGATGATGGTGATGGTGATGGTGATGATAATGATGATGGTGGTGATGTTGATAATGATGTTGATGATGGTGATGGTGATGATGATTCCTCAATTTTCCTAACCTTACTTTTTGGTTGGATTCTCCAGCTTTAAAAAGGTAAGGACATTTTTAAAAATCTAATTCATCTTTCCAGCTTTGCTCGATTGATAAATAAAACTATAGCAACTTACGTTGCCCCTTAATCAACTGTCTTACAGATAACATTTTTCTCAAGTTTAGCTTTGATTCTTTGCTTCTCATGTCTTGGTTTGTCTCTGTCAGTTACCATCTTTAAGTGACTGTCTGGCTGCTGTGGAGATGCTGAGTGTAGATCATGGTGCTCTAGAGGAGTTTTAGAGAGTTAGAGAATTCTAAATCACTGAGTTCTTTAGATCCTTCCACATGGTCCCCAGATCACTCCTTTCAAAATGTCAACTCCTAAAAAAGTTGATCAGTTCTAGCTTAAATCATCAAGTCACACATTCCTCTCTTCCTCACAGGCTGAATAGTTCAGAGAAGATTATGAGAATGATCTGCTGGAATCTTCTCCTGTCCCACAAATAACCAAGTTGACTAGAGATAGATGGTGTCTCAGATTTTCCTGAAGGCCCCTTCATAATCTGTCTGTGCTTTCATGCCTTGCCCCACAAAAGCCTTTTGCAATCTCCCTAGAAAGTCCAAATGCTCATTTACAAGACTCCCCGAGGGAGGAAAGAAAAAGAACACTGAGAAGATGGTTCATTGCTCAATGCAGCCCCTGACAACAGATTCCCCCAGCTTCCCCTTTTTGCAGCCCATAAACTGCTCTGTAAAAATTAAAAAGCGTGAATTTACAGGGCCTAAAAGGAGCCAGGAAGTAAAGATCCATCTCCAATCAATGGGTCAGGCATACTGATAAAGCAGGAATATAAGGTCTTGCCAATTACTGGCCAATAAAATACCTTCCTTGTCTTTCCAGATCCTTGACCTTCTCTTTCCCATGCAAAACTAAGTGGGGATAAGAATGAGAAGGGCAAGTAAAAAAAAAAAAAAAAAGCAATAAAACAAAGCAAAATGTCCAGCATGCCCTGGGCTTATAAGGCCACAGTTAGGTCATGAGGGCTTCTCTTCTGGGGCTTTTATTTATCTGTGAATCCCTTGGCTATCTTTCTTGCCCCAGCATTTCCCTATTTTCCATTTCAGGGAAGCTTGGGTTGATCACTAACAAACATTGTTGCTAAGATTGTTCCAACTGGAAATATAAGCCTAATGGCCCTGTGGGAATTAAGGTGACTGAGTGTGTCCTGAGTGGTAGTGGAAGAGACATGGGGCATGTTTGGGAGACATGGCTGGGCTCTGTTGGCTTTGTGACTTTGGCAGGCAACCTTAACTTCTCTGAGCCTCAGTTTACTCATCCCTGAAAAGAGGAGAGTAGAGCTGGAATGGATCTTGAGATTTCTTGGTCTGATATCCTCTAATTCTTAAGCAAGTCTGGAATACAGGGAAGAGATACAGGGACTATCAGAGCAAGCATCCTGGGACAATGGAAGGCTGAAGCTATCTAGACTCTGCACCTTTGGCTCGACCTTCTGAGTCCCCACTGTTATCTGCATCCTGTCTGTTTACCTAAATTTGGCCAAGTTTGCATTGATTTATGTTCATATGGCTGGTAATCCTTCCAACTGTTTGAGAAAGAGAAAGAGAGACGGAGAGGGTAAAAATAAATAAACCTTGATTAAGTTAGAGGAGTAACTGTTATGAGGGTATCACATACTAGGGCAGACAGGATTATGATAATATTCCTTGGCTACTTGTTTGAGAATAAGAAGTAACTTAAGGATGTAGCCAGATACTCCCCTCAAAGAAATTTCCCATGTAGGCGATGAATTCAAATCATCATCAATCCATTTATGGTGTAGAGCTGGGGTGGTGTGAATACAGATGAGTTACTGTTGGGGTAATGAGTTACTGTAGGCTTATCTGCCACCCACTTGTGTTTGGCAAGAGCAGATATGGAAGTCTCTGGACTTAGAGCACTGGAACCCAGAGAAAGTTTCAGTTAAGCTGTTGGGTGGGCTCAAGTTGGAACCAAGAGATGCATGTTCAAGGTTCATCCAGCCCAAGCTGTAGATGTAGAACAGGCATGGTTCCAAATGGTCTTTTCAGAAAAAGGAAATGTCAAGACAGCCCCCCAGGAATATACAGACTCCAGGCTGATGGGATAGTAAGAGGAGTATCTGAGCTAGATGCTAAGGCTGGTTTCCTCTGTTGAACTGGATAATCTCTGAGGTCCAGAAAACAGAAGTAGCTTGTCTAAGGGCACACAACTGGTTAGTTGATGGGCTGGGATTCATATTTAAGTTCACTCATTCATCCATTCATTCATTAGCCAGTGGCTACCGAATGTGCCATGTTCTGGGCTGGACGTTGTGTGCTTCAGTCTTCTGACACCCTGCCCAGTTCTCTTCCTCACAAGTCATGACAATTTGATTTCTGTTGAATGCACAGGATCAGCAAAGTCATACACTTCTTTCCTTGCCAAACCTTTCTTCTTTTTGTTAAGGTAATGAGGTGTGGAAAAAGCATAGAGGATAGATGTTTTTAATTTGAAATGAGAGTAGTGGTCATGAGTTTTTGAATAAGGCCTCTATAAGCATTCCATAACTATCCCCAAAATAGCCTGAGTTGCTTCAGCCAGGCCCACTCCATCAACAAAGGAGTCTCAGGTGTTTGCCAGGGAGTGGGAGCCTCTCAGAGCTGGAGGGATAGACTCAGAGAGGATGTGCAAATCTGAGCTCTGGAGAAGTAGCTTAGAGAGAATCAACTTTTGCACTAATACCTGGCAAGTGAAAGCTGTTCTATAAATAATATCTCTTTCCTCTTTGGTACAGCTTTGAGTTTAGTGGTTATATATTTTCTTTTTCTTACTCAGTTTCTCCCTTGGTTGTATATGATTTCTGTACCCAAAATGAACTTTTGAGGTTCCAATATATACATCTGGGGTGTATCTGTGTCAGTGAGGGGAGATGTTGTAGCCTTGTTTATAGAGTAGCTGGGGCTGGACGAGGTCAGCTGAATTTTTGAGAGTTCAGGTCAAGGCCCTCCAACTGGCAGGGAGCAGTCACACCCTCCAGGCTCCCCAGCCAAGTGCATGCTCCTCTGAAAGTCACTGAGCTGAAGATAAACATGGAGCCCATAATAGCTTTTTCACTTGATCTCCTTTATTACATGTTCCACACTTTACATTCCTTTGCTCCACTCCTGTATTCTTCTGGATCTTTCAGAACAAACATTGAAGTAGGAAAAAAAAAAGGAAAAGAAGCAAACTGCCCTCTTCCCTCCACCCTTCCCGTCCTTTCTGAGTGACTCACTTCGACTGGGACAATTAATCTTAATCAGGACGGTATGACAGCAGAAAAAAGACATCCGCAGTGAAGCACTTTGGTGCCAAAGATTGGTGAGGCAACCAGTTCCTTCCTCTAGGCTGCAAAAGGGGCAATGGAGAATGATTTGGTTGTTTTAAAAATAGCATGTTGCAAAATCAGAGCTGCCTGTGTCTGCAGGGTGGGCAGCAGGGATGGGGTTGTGTAATGCCTGTGCTAACCACTGAGTGTAAGCAGGCACTTTTAATAGTATTGGCTGGAAGGTCATACAGGCCACCAGGCCCCAGTGATCAACTCCATCTTCTCCAGGGAGATTGAGGACAAATAATTCCTCATATTTGCCCTGGTGTTTTTCTCCACAAAACTCAGAGCTTCCGTGCTAGTATCCTTAACCATTATCCTCATTTTCTGACAGGTGCAATTACTCATCTCCTCTCCTCTGCCCATCTCCTGTTTTGTTTTTCTCTGCATGGGTCATACTTTCCAATAAGCCACGGCTACACCTGGTACCCTAGAAAGGTTTTGGTCAACAGAGTGTACTTAGTGCAGACAGACTCAGCAAGTCCTGAAATGACCAGGAGGAACCACTTCATCCCATTATGAATGCAGTCTCATCTTTTCATTTGCAATTAGCTGATCGAGTCCTCATTAGCAGGAGGACTAGTGTTACTCTTTTAAGATCCAAGAACTCCCGGGATACAGTCCAAAGTGCACAGTCCTGCTTCCAAATACAGGGCTGAGAGGAAACTAGAATTTTTGAGCTGCCCAATTATGGATGAGTATTGTTTCAGTTCCTTCCATAGGTGCCTTTGTTAAAAACTGCCCTAAAGCAGACTGATGGGTGCCTCTCCACTGCCATGGTCATGTCCTTTTTGGCCTGGATACAAGCACAGATCACTGTGGTTTCAAGGCTACACACAGGCATCAAGGTTCCAACCCTAATGAAACAAGATGCAAAAAAGACTGAATTAGAGTTGGTGAGGTAGTGATAAAAGGAACTTGCAGTTGATTTGGGGTGAGTTCTGCCCGCCGCTGGGACAATGGTCTCCTTTCCTTCCAGCAGACTTCAGTTGGGAACATCCCAGTCCTCCTGCAGTTCTAATAAGGACTTTCTTGAGACGGTTCTTAAGCCCCACTGTGAATTTGCCTTTCTCCTTTGCCCGTATTGTGAAAAAGTATCAGGCCATCAGTTTCTTTACCTCTAAGGGAATTCTCTCCTCTTATTTTCCCTATGTTCTGCTTCCTGGTGTCTGGTTGCCTGCTGTTCTATATAAGGAGTCTGACCTAATAATTTTCTATATTCTGCCTCATTGTGCAAACTATTGTACTGGCATAAGAAGGAAGCTATCCTTTGGTTAAAATGTGCTCTGGTACATCCAACAGACTAACCAGCATTGGCTTGAGAACAGAAGTCATAGTGTAAGAACACACTCCCCTCCCATCCCTCCATATTGAGTGTGTCAGTTTAGGGTCTTCAGGTCCCTGTTGACACTACATTTTCCAAAACCTTTTGTCATTCATTCATTCCTTCCACAGACCATATTGAGCACTAACATTATGCTAGATTGTAATGCAGATATAGAATCTCACAATAATTATGTAGTCTAGTCAGGTGGAACAAGACACATGCATAAGCAACTGTGATATCAAGTAAAAAGTGATAGGTTTGGGTGCTCTGGAAATCAGAACTGGATGCAAAAACTATCATGCTACTTCTTTACTGGGGAATGCAAACCCAGGAAAGGAGAAATGAAGAGAAAAGGAAGGAAAGGTTTCCTGAGCTGGACACCACTTGGTAATAGGTGTAAATAATTGATGAGTCTCACAGACCCTCTTCCTAGAGGGTGGGCAGGGGAAAGAAAACAGAGAAAAAATTTTTCCCTCGCTCCTGTGTCCCACTGACAAAAGTTTCAATCTGGGGAGCATTAACTTCCCTTAACTACTTATACATATGTGTGTGTGTGCATGTGTGTGCATGCACGTGTGTGTGGTGTGTGTGAGGGGGGCACATGAATGTCCACTGAGCAGCCATGTATATTCCTCTGGCTCTAATGTCTCAGTAACAGCAGGAATATGTCAAGACAGGAGGCAAGAGGTTCAGAGCATGAGCACGAAGCAAGGCACAGTCAGGTTGTGTCCCTGTGCAGTTGGACAGACTCCACACAGTGCTGCTGGCTTCAGTGGCAACTGGGACAGAACAAGGGGCTGTGGACCCCCTGAATCACCTTAGCAAAGGGAATCTGAAGTGATGCATAAAGGGACCTTTTTTCAGTAACATAAGTCAGGTTCAGATAAAGTGCTTTGGGGATTCAGAGACGGGAGCTTTTTCTTAGAAGCAGAACAGGGGACAGGGAGTTGAGGGAGGACTTTTGGAGAAGGCAGATCTTGAATGGGACTTTGCAGGATGGGAAGGTATAACTAGGCAAGGCGGGGTTGTTTGGAGGGGGCATTCCATGAAAAGGAGACTCTATGATTGCAAGGACCCAGAGGACAGCACTGAGGACAAGTAGACAATAGTGCAGGGCTTGGTTTGGCCAGAGGATGGGAATGTAAAGGTATGTTAAGGGATAAGGCTGAAAATGTAAACAGGGACAGCTGGGGAGCCAGGGGGAGGAATTTTGATTGGAATCTTCAGACAATAGGGGGCCACCGGTGCTGTTGTGACAAACATTTTAACTCAGGAATTTTAGTCCCTCTTCTTCACAAATTCTGTTGTGTATAGTCAGATACTTGTGCACACAATACATTTTTAACAAGACTTTTGGAATTTTCCAGAGTCTATAGAACACAGTTAAAAGCTCTGCATGTTGTCCTTTCCATTTTTCGGATGAAGAAATTGAGACTGGGAAGCTTAGTAGGGAAGATTCTTGCTTTTACTTGTTCTTATATTTATAGAGCCTGGAGGCAGATCTGGCTCAGGCAAGGGTTAAAGCAGGTGCTCGGATGATATGCCCAGGACTCTGTCCGCTCCACCTCTCAACTCTCCCCACTCCTGTCCTGGCTTCAGTCTCCTGCAAGTGCCCTGACGGTGGGGACAAAAGTTCTCAGTGCCTCCAGGTATCCATCCTAGTAGCTTAGCAAGTTCTAAAATGGACAGCAAGTGGAGAACGGAATGTTCCATCAAGAAAACAAAACAAAAAGAAGGACTTTGACTAGAAAATGTGGAAATAGAGAAATGACAGTTGTTCACTCCTGGAATCAGAAATGTATTGGCTCTAGTGGAATTAGAGCTTGGTTCTAAACTATTTCTTGGAGCTGGTGATAGAGGGCACAGTGGTGGAAAATAGCTATTGCTACTTGTTTTTCTTTATTTAAAAACTCTCCTGGGACAAGACATCTTTGATTAAAGCCTGAACTCAAGGAAAGAAGTCTTGCTTAATCCTTTCCCAAAGAGATCATAGCTTTACCCTGTGTGCTTTAGTGGGGCTTTCAACTTGGCCCAGTCTTTCTTCCTTTTTTTTTTTTTTTTTTTTTGAGATGGAGTCTTGCTCTGTTGCCCAGGCTGGAGTGCAGTGGCGCGATTTCAGCTCACTGCAAGCTCTGCCTCCCGAGTTCACGCCATTCTCCTGCCTCAGCCTCCAGTAGCTGGGACTACAGGTGCCCGCCACCTCGCCCGGCTAATAGGCCCAGTCTTTCTTCTGCTAGAGAACTGAAGAGGGAGGTTTTCCCTCCGTGTATTTTGTGAGGGACTCCTGGTACGGGAGTGTGATCTTCACTGCCTGAGTTCTGAAAGGGAGCTTAGACCCTTGTATCAAAGGAGTAGACTTTAAAAAATTCTCCTTGAAAATGAAAGATGGCATCTCAGCATTTTGAGTTTTTGTTTCTTTCTTTCTCTCCTCTACTTGAATTAACATGAAGTCAAAACTAGATCTCAGACTGGAGTTGGCTGCCACACAGTTTAGAGTTGTTTGCATAACATTCCAAAAATAATTCAATAAGAATGGGTTTTTCTTGGAATTTATCACTGCCTGGCAAATTAGAGCCCAAGCACAACAACTCTGTGCTAAAAAGGCATGAGACCTGGCAAATGGAAATGACAGTGGCAGAGAGAAAGGAAACCCCAGCGGCCAGTCAACTTTCATTATCCATGATGGTGTGGCAGGAATGAGAACACAAGGCCGGAGCAGGGACAAACACGGCCTGTGTTCAGATGCCCGATTTTCTCCAGGACTCGGCAGCAGCTAAGAGGCCAAGGGGGAAGCACAGGGTATCTTAGAGATTTTTCCACCTCTTCAGCCAAAGTGTCTTTTTCTTATTTGTTTTCATGGAGAGGATCCACAGGTTAAGAAGAGAATAAATTAACATAAACATATAGCTGCAATAAATAGGAGCTTAAGAAGATAGGAGCAGAGGAGTGAACCTGAATTGGAGGACTAGGAAGGATTTCGGGCTCTGCTGTTGTCCCTGAATTACCTGGGACGAGCCAAGTAACTTTTCTGAACTTAAATTCTTTCACCTTTAAAATGGGAGAGAATAATAACTAGAATCACAGTGAGAATTATTATGAGTGTAATGCTTTATAGTTACAGATTCTTTTTACGTCTATGTGATGTAGACAGGAGACTTCACTTGTCTAACTCAGGTTCTTTCATAGATGTCAAGTCCTTCTAGCCCCACTGTTGTTAGGCTAGAAACAAAAGCTATTGTCAGGGGCAGAATTATGTACTAGGATCACCTGCCCATGACTCCTCCCCACTCTGGACCACAAGAAATGTGAACATCATTGTGGACAAAGCTAAGTCTCTGCTGCTTTCAATGTTGATGCCCCCCAGTCTCTTCTCTTCTCACCTTTGCCCATCACCCTGGCCACCTCATATATGCCTATGGCTGTACATTCCTCCACAGGGCTATGGCCCCTGAGTCTGTATCTTTAGCCTGGACTTCTCACATGACTTCTGCTGTCTATTCAATCACTGGGACATCTGGCAGCCCCCCAGCTGCACCTGCTCCTATCTGAAATTGGATTGTTCTACCCCCACTTCCCTGCCACAGTGCCTTAGCTCAGGCTGCATAACAAAATAGCATAAAGTGGGTGGCTTGAACAACAGATATTTAATTCTCACAGTTGTGGAGTCTGCAAAATCCATGATCAGGGTGCTGGTAGATTCAGCATCTGGTGAGAACCCTCTTTCTGGTGTGGAGACAGCTACCTTCTTGCTGTATCCTCCCATGGTGGAGAGAACAAGCTCAGTTTACTCTTGTTCTTATAAGGGCACTAATCCCATCACAGGGGCTCCACTTTCATGATCTTATCTAAGTTCCCACCTCCTAATGCCATCACAATCGGAACTAGGGCTTCAACCCAGGAATCTGGGGGACACAAACATTCAGTCTGTGCCACACAATGCATGACCCCTTCCTTCTAGTAGGTGCTCAAGCCAGGCACCTAGGAGTCATCCCTAATTTTCTCTCCTTTACCATATCCTTTTTTTTTTCGAGATGGAGTTTCACTCATGTTGCCCAGGCTGGAGTGCAATGGTGTGATCTCAGCTCACTGCAGCCTCCGCCTCCCAGGTTAAAGTGATTCTCCTGCTGCAGCCTCCCGAGTAGCTGGGATTACAGGCATGAGCCACCATACCTGGCTAATTTTGTATGTTTAGTAGAGATGGGGTTTCACCATGTTGGCCAAGCTGGTCTTGAACTTAGGACCTCGGGTGATCCACCCACCTCGGCCTCCCAAAGTGCTGGGATGACAGGCATGAGCCATCATGCCCAGCCCTTTACCATCTACTTTAAATCAATCGTCATCACTCTGGCTTCTCAAATCTCTTGAATGTGTCTAATTTTTTGTATCCTCCTGCTCCCACCCTAGCTCAAGTTGCTGCCCTCTTTTCCCGGGCTATAGCCACAGCTGTCAAACTGGTCTTCTTTCCTCTGGTTTTGTCCATTTTCCATTCCTTCTCCATGCTGTAGCCAGAATAATATTTCTTCAAAAAGCAAATCCAAACATGTCTCTTTTCTGCTTCACACCCTTCGCTGACTTCCCCTTGACCTCAGGATAAACTTTAAATTCTTTAACGTGACTTACGTGACTTACAAGCCTCACCTCCTCAGCCTGCCCCAACCCCGTCAAATGCCTTATATGTCTTGTGGTCTCTGTGCTTCAGAGAGCTGAGTCTTCATATAAGACGTTTCTTCTTAGAACGATTCCTGTGTACTTCAACCAGGCTGTTACCCGTCCTTCAGATCTCAGTTAACCCTTACTTCCCACAGGAATTCTGCCTGAATTCACACTCTTTAACTCCAGATAAAGAGCCATTTCCTGATTCCAAAAGTAGAACTAATAGAAGGTCCTTTTCTTCTATCTAGGTGTCTTTTATACAGAAGGGAACAGACTCACTAGTTCAGAACAAAGCAACAGCAAGCTTGAATGTCATCTTTTCTGGCTCCCAGCAGGATGCAGCTACTCAGAGCGAAGGGTACCTGGCAGGTCCTCAGAGGAGTAATGGGTCCACCTTGCCTGGCTGGGAAAAGTTCAATAGGTTCACCGACAGCTCCTATCAGCTCTGAGTACACTGACATGAAGCAGTGTACATCCTCCTCAGATAGGAGCAGGCATCCTTCTCAGATGCTGAGCTGTTCCAGAGCAGCTAAGATTTATGAGCTAAGTTGCCATTGACAGGTAACTACAAATGTTCTAAAACATTATGTTACTAAAAGTTGATCACACTCACAAATTCAAACTTAGTATTTTGGCATAAGTTCAAGCCACTGCATTTCAACTGAGATACATCATCTTGCTATCTTGCTTTTAATTGAAGGCCATAGTTTCTGTTGATTTAGGAATAGTTCTGGTGACCAGAAAAAGTCTCATTATGAGATGACCTTTTCCTAGGACAAAATCCTAGAAAGGGGGGTGATTTTTCTAGGGACTAGGAAAGTCACCCCTATGAAGTCACCCTCCTGGGTGAAATTAGCTGTACCCTCCTGTTCTGGGATCCCAGATACCCTATACTTCCCTTATCATATCTGTTTCATATGAACAGCATTTCATATTCTAACTCATGGTGCTTGTTTAAGACTTCTCATACCCTAAACTCTAGGAAGCTAGGAGCCCCATGTGACTTTTTCAATTCAATCCTGAGATAAAACATATGTTGAGTAAATACTGCCCGGAGGAATATCTGCTCATTTCCTGCTCACCACCCTGGCAGAAATGAGGAACAAGGCCTCTGTGAGTGTATGGGCTTTTTTCTCAACTGGATTTATCTGCTGCTTTTATTTCTGCCATGGCAGCTACTATCTCCTTGGGTTAAGAGTATTGAACTGGAAGAAGCTTGTCATTTTACCAACTGCAAAAAGTGGGGAAGGGGAATAAGGAGAGGTGAGGTGAGGAGCCCATAAGGAGAATCTTATATGTGGGGTCAGTGTAGCTAGAAGAAAGTCAGCAGCTATTTGATCAGCTTCTCCTTTGTAACCTCAGATTTCACCAGTAATTAAACTGAGGGAATATGCTCTAAATCCCTAGGCTTCATGTCCCTGGGGCAATGGTGGTTTTGATGAATAGCCTCCACTGTGAGGCACCCTGAAGGCAGTCCCCTGTGTGAATACAAATCTTGCCTTCCAGCCCCACCCCCATTTATTCTACCCCTATCACCCACAAACCCCAACCCCTCCACTTCTTTTGCTCTGCAAACTATTAGGAAGACATCCAATAAATCATCTCAGCTGGAGTGGCATGGCAGGAGAAACACCTCATCCATAATCACCTCAACCACTCCCTTCGTCAAAAGTAGGGTGAGATAATGACTTTAGTACCCTTTGGAAAAACTCAGCATCTGGACAATATGTGCTAGGAAAGACCATATTCCTTCATCTCCCAACCCTGGGCAAGGTGGATGACCACACATTGAGTGGGCAGTGTATAGGGTTGGAAGAATCATACACTGGTGCTTTCAAATGGTACCCTTGAATATTCCCAGAACAGACCATTGTGTTCGGAAGCCAAGGGGAAGGAAAGGAGCCACAAGCAAATTCCAGCATGCCTCAAAATCCTAGAAGTAAATCTGGAGCCAGACTGCCAAAGTTTAAATCCCAACTGAACTACAGCCTGGCATTGTGATTTGGGGAAAGTTTCTCTACCCCTAGTCACCTCTATTTTCCCTGCAAAACAGGGATAATCATTATGGTCAAGTTACTTGAGGTCAGGAGTTCGAGACCAGCCTGGCCAATATGGTGAAGCCCTGTCTCTACTAAAAATACAAAAATTAGCCAGTTGTGATGGCTGGTGCCTGTAGTCCCAGCTACTGGGGAGGCTGAGACAGGAGAACTGCTTGAACCCTGGCGGTGGGGGTTGCAGTGAGCCAAGCTTGTGCCACTGTGTTCCAGCTCGGGTGACAGAGTGAGACGCCACTTCAAAAACAAATAAACAAAAAATAATAATAATGATACCCAAGTCAAGGGTAATTAGAAATATTAAATAAGCTTATTCAAGAACAGGACTTAGCATAAGGCATAGTACCTAAAAAATCCTCAGTAGAAACTATCTGGTTGTTATTGTTATTATTACTATTAACTGTATTGTTATTATTACTATTAATTCTCCATGAATTGTTTTACCAAGTAGCATAGTTAAGTAAAACTAAATAGGAAGACATTTACAGAAATATTAAGGAAGAATTTGAGGCAAGATGGCCAACTAGACACAGCTAAGTGGAACAGCTGCCACCGAGGTATCTAGATAGCTGGCGTGCTCCTAATAGATCTTCAGAGGGAAGGCACTGAGAGTGGACAGAGGGAAGACACAGAAGCTGGGTTAAAGGAGAAAGAAGCTGGAAACCCCACATGGGGCTGCTGTGCACCAGAACTTGTTCTTGGCCCCCAATGACTGGGAGAACATGTGGGTTGATCTGGCAAGGAGCAACCTGCTCTTGCCACGGGTCTCCTGAATCCTGGCAGAGGGAGACCCCTCGACCACCACGGACATTTGAGTTGGCAGGGATTGCTGCCTAGAGAAGTGGTAGGGACAGTACTCTAGTCCCTGTGGAGCCCAGAGGGTTTAGAGCATCTGTAGCAGAGTTTGGCTGGAGATGCCCATCCCTTTAGGCTTGCCTTGTTCCCATAGAAGATTTTAGCTCTAAGGGAACTGTCAGACCTGAACCCTGAGGGGAGGTTTTGCCCATCACACAGGGCTCTTGTGCACCCCTTGGTCTGCTGGCCTCTCCCAGAGCCCCAGCTGAACCACACCTGCTTGCAGTGCACCCTTGGGTGCCCTGGGGGCCCACATCACAGCTCCTGCACTGATGGACCACGCCTGACCAACAGAGAACTCCAGCAGAGCAGCCCCCATGGACATGCACCAGCTTGCTCACTCCCTCTGCCCACTGTAGCTTCCCCTGGGCCATGGCCACCTCCCACATATCTTTGCCAGCACATGTGTGCCTGGGCAGATTTTGCCTTTCCTGACCTGCCAGCATGCGTGTGAGCATGCATCCTGCCCTGCTGCTGCTGCCAATGTGAGTGCCCCCCTCAACACCCTAACCCCTACCACCATAGTGCCATTGCAGTCTGAGCCTTGGTGGGCACAGAACCCCTCAGCCCTGCCCCTGCAGAGCCCCGCCCTTGCATCAATGCTGCTGACAAGTGAAACTAGGCACTCAGAACAGAGGACTCTTCCCTGCCCTGAGTGGCCCCCCCTTGGCTGCATGAACATGCCAAGAAGGCACACACAGACCTGCGCCTGCCAGAATCCCACACCTATGCTGACAATACCACCGGTGTGACTGTATACACAGTTACCATGCACACCACCAAGTCATGCTGCCTCTGCTGCTTCTGTGAACACCTGCACAAAAGCTGACACTCCAGCACCTGCTAGTACCTTGCTGCAGTGGACTAGCATGCATCTTGCCACACTGCTGCTGCTGCTGGCATGTGCAAATGAGGATGGATCCTGCTGCCACTGTCATAGAAAACACTTTGACACCACCTGTTAGAGTGTGCCGACCAGAAGTCTAGAAGTACTTTGACACCCCTACCAGCACAGTGGGTTCCTAACCTTGAAGAGCCAAAGAACAAAGTTGGAGATCAGTACCAGTCCCCCAGAGTTTGAGCACATAGTCCAGGAGTTAGGAGCTGAGCCTTAGCCCCTTAAAATCTTGCAGAAATGAAGCCCATAGACTCAATCCACCTTATACCACAATCAAACCCTCAAGGTCATCAAATAGGATAGAAGAAAAAAATAACATCCGAAGGACAGCAATTTCAAAGATTGAAGTAACATCAGTTTACAAAGATGAGAAAGAACCAGTGCAAGAACTCTTGACAACACAAAAAATCAGAGTGTCTTCCTTTCTCCAAACAACTGCACTAACTCTCCAGCAAGGAATCTCAACTGGGCTGAGATGACTGAAATGACAGAAATAAAATTTAGAACGTGGATAGGAAGGAAGATCATCAAGATGCAGGAGTATGTTGAAACCCAATCCAAGGAAGCTAAGAATTAAAATTAAATGATATAGGAGCTGACAGACAAAATGGACATTTAAAAAAGAACATAACTGACCTTATAGAGCTGAAAAACATGATATAAGAATTTTATAATGCAATCACAAGTATTAGTAGCAGAATAGACCAAGCTGAGGAAAGAATCTCAGAGCTTGAAGACTGGCTCTGTAAAATAAGACAGTCAGCCAAGAATAGAAAAAGAAGAATGAAAAGGAATGAACAACCCCCCCACCCCCACACTGAGAAATATGGGATTATAGAAAGAGACCATATCTATGACTCACTGGTGTCCCTGAAAGAGATGCAGAGAATGGAAGAAACTTGGAAAACATATTTCAGGATATCATTCAGGAGAACTTCTCCAACCTGGCTAGAGAGGCCTACATTCAAATTCAGGAATTTCAGAAAATGCCAGCAAGATACTTCACAAGAAGATCATCCCCAAGACACATTATTGTCAGATTCTCCAAGGTCAAAATAAAAGAAAAAAATGTTAAATGTAGCTATAAAGAAAGGTCAGGTCACCTACAAAGGGAAGCCCATCAGACTAACAGCCTCAGAAGAAAAGCTGCAAGCTAGAAGAGACTGATGGCCAATATTCGGAAAAAGAAATTCCAATCCAGAATTTTATATCTGGCCAAACTAAGCTTCATAAGTGAAAGAGAAGTAAGATCTTTTTCAGACGAGCAAATCCTGAGGAAATTTGTTACCACCAGACCTACCTTACAAGAGCTCCTGACGGAAGCACTAAATCTGAAAAGGAAAGACCATTACCAGGCACTACAAAAGCACACTTACAGACCAGTGGCACTATAAAGCAACCACACAAACAAGTGTGCATAACAACCAGTTAACATCATGATGATAGGATCAAATACACACATATCAAAACTAACCTTGAATGTAAATGAGTTAAATGCCCCCAATTATAAGGCACAGAGTGGCAAACTGAAGAACCAAGACCCAGTGATATGCTGTCTTCAAGAGACCCATCTCACATGTAATGACACCCATAGGCTCAAAATAAAGTGATGGAGAAAAATCTACCAAGCAAATGGAAAACATAAAAAAGCAGGAGTTGCAATTCTAATTTCAGGCAAAACAAACTTTATGCCAACAAAAATCAAAAAAGACAAAGAAAGGCATTACATAATGGTAAAGGGTTCAATTCAACAAGAAGACCTAACTATCCTAACTATATATGCACTCAACATAGGAGCACCCAGATTTGTAAAGCAAGTTTTGAGAGACCTTCAAAGAGACATATACTTCCACACAATAATAATGGGATACTTCAACACTCCATTGAAAGTATTAGACAGATCATTCAAGTAAAAAGTTAAGAAAGATATTCAGGGTCTGAACTGAACATGTGATCAGGTCTATGGACCTCATAAACATCTACAGGACAGAACTCTCCACCTCAGAACAACAAAATATATATACTTCTCATTGCCACATGGCACATACTCTAAAATCAACCACACAACCGGGCTTAAAACAACCATCAGCAAATGCAAAAGAAACGAAATCTTAACAACCACTCTCTCAGACCACAGCACAATAAAATTAGAAATCAAGACTAAGAAAATCACTCAAAATCATACAATTACATGGAAATTAGATAACCTGCTCCTGACTGACTTTTTGGTAAATACTGAAATTAAGGCAGAAATCAAGAAGTGTTTTTGAAACTGATGAGAAGAAAGATACAACATACCAGAATCTCTGGGACACAGCTAAGGCAGTGTTAAGAGAGAAATTTATAGCACAAACACCTGCATCCAAAAGCTAGAAAGATCTCAGTTTAATAACATAATATCACAACTAAAAGAACTAGAGAACCAAGAGTAAAACAACCCCAAAGCTAGAAGAAGACAAAAAAATAACCAAAATCAGAGCTGAACTGAAGGAGATTGAGACACAAAAACCATTCAAAAGATCAATAAGTATAGGAGTTGGTTTTTGGAAGAAAATGAAAGAAAATAGATAACTAGGTAGACTAATAAAGAAGAAAAGATCCAAACAAACACAATTAGAAATGACAGAACGGATATTACCAGTGACCCCACAGAAATACAAATAACTGTCAGAGAGTATTATAAACATGTCTATGCACACAAACCAGAAAATCTAGAAGAAATGAAGTAATTCCTAGACATATACACCCTCCCAAGACTGAACAAGGAAGAAATTGAATCCCTGAACACACCAATAGTGAACTCCAAAACTGAATCAGTAATAAAAGCACAGGACCTGATGGACTCACTGCCAACTTCAAGAGGATGTACAAAAAAGAGCTGATACTACTCCTACTGAAACTATTCCAAAAAACCGAGGAGGAAGGTCTTCTCCCTAGCTAATTCCATAAAGTCAGCATCATCCTGATACCAAAACCTGGCAGAGACACAACAGAAAAAGAAAACTTCAGGCAAATATCCTTGATGAACATCAGCGTAGAAATCCTCAACATAATACTGACAAACTGAATCTGGCAGCACATCAAAAAGCTTGTCCACTAGATGAAGGCATTATCCCTGGGATGCAAGGTTGGTTCAACAAACAGAAATCAATAAATGTGATTCATCACATAAACAGCACTGAGACAAAAGCCACATAATTATCTCAATAGATGCAGAAAAGACTTTCAATAAAATTCAACACTCTTTCAGGTTAAAAACCCTCAATAAACTAGATATTGAAGAAACATACCTCAAAATAATAAGAGCCACTATGACAAACCCACAGCCAACACTATACTAAGTGGGCAAAAGCTGGAAGCATTCCCCATGAAAACTGGCACAAGACAAGCATGCCCTCTCTCACCACTCTCATTAAGCATAGTTTTGGAAGTCCTGGCCAGAGTAATTAGGCAAGAGAAGGAAACAAAGGGCACCCAAATTGGAAGAGAGGAAGTCAAACTATCCCTATTTGCAGATGACATTATTCTATATCTAGAAAACCCCATAGTCTCAGCCCAAAAGCTCCTTAAGCTGATGAACAACTTCAGTGAAGTCTCAGGACACAAGATCAACATACAAAAGTACTACCATTCTTACACACCAACAACAGTCAAGCTGAGAGTCAGATCAGAAATGCAATCACATTCACAATTGCCACAAAAAGAATGAAATACCTAGGAATACAGCTAACCAGGGAGGTGAAAGATCTCTACAGAACTACAAAACACAGCTTAAAGAAATCAGATATGACACAAACAAATGGCAAAACATTCTATGCTCAAGGATAGAAATAATCAATATTGTTAAAAAGGCCATACTGCCAAAAGCAATTTATAGATTCAGTGCTAGTACTATCAAACTACCAATGACACTCTTCACAGAACTAGAAAAAGCTGTTTTAAAATTCATATGGGACCAATTTTAGGGGTAAAGGCAATCCTAACCAAAAATAACAAAGCTGGAGGCATCATGCTACCCAACTTCAAACTATACTATAGAGCTACAGTAACCAGAACAGCATGGTACTGGTGCAAAGAAAGACACAGAGACCAATGGAACAGAAGAGAGCCAAGAAATAAGGCCACACACCTACAATTATCTGATCTTCAATAAGGCTGACAAAAACAAGCAATAAGGAAAAGACTCTTTATTCAATAAATGGTGCTGAGATAACTGGCTAGCCATATTCAGAAGATTCAGACTGGACCCCTTGTTTATACCATAAACAAAAATTAACTCAGGATGAATTAAAGACTTAACTGTAAAACCCAAAACTGTAAAATCCCTAGAAGACAACCTAGGCAATACCATCCTGGACATAGGAACAGGCAATGATTTCATGATGAAGATGCCAAAAACAACTGCAAAAAAGCAAAAATTGGAAAATAAGATCTAAGTAAACTAAAGAGCTTCTGCACAGTAAAAGAAACTATCAAGCAAGTAAACAGCCTACAGAATGGGAGAAAATATTTGCAAACTCTGCATCTGACAAAGGTCTAATATCCAGCATCTATAAGAAACTTAAACAAATTTACAAGTAAAAAACAAACAACTCTTAAAAAGTGGACAAAGGACACTTTTCAAAAGAACACATACATGTGGCCAACAAGCATACAAAAACAGGTCATCACTGATCATTAGAGAAATGCAAATCAAAACCACAATGAGATACCATCTCAAACCAATGAGAATGGCCATTAAAAAGTCAAAAATTAACAGATGCTGGCAAGATTGTAGTGAAAATAGAACACATTATACACTGTTGGTGGGAGCGTAAATTATTTCAACCCTTGTTGAAAGCAGCGTGGCAATTCCTCAAAGAGTTAAAAACAGAACTACCATTTGACCCAGCAATTCTATTACTGGGCACGTACCCAAAGGGTTATAAATTGTTGTATCATAAAGATACATGCACATGTATGTTCACTGCAGCACTATTCACAATAGCAAAGACATGAAATCAACCTATATGCCAATAAATGGTAGGCTGGATAAAGAAAATGTAGTATATATACATCACAGAATACTATGCAGTCATAAAAAATAATAAGATCGTGTCCTTTGCAGGAGCCTGGATGGAGCTGGAGGCCCTTATCCTTAGCATAAACTAACCCAGGAACAGAAAATCAAATACCACATGTTCTCACTTATAAGTAGGAGCGAAATGATGAAAACATATGGATACATAGAGGACAAAAACAGACACTGGGGCCTACCGGAAGGTGGAGGGTACGAGGAGGGAGAAGATCAGGATCAGGAAAAATAACTAATGGGTACTAGGCTTAATACTTGGGTGACAAAATTATCTGTACAACAAATACTCATGACATGAGTTTACCTAACAAACCTACGCATGCATCCCTGAATTAAAAGTAAAAAAAAAAAAAAAGAAATATTAAAGGAAGATATGGATTTCGGCAGCCTTGAGTCAAATCCTCTATCTATTATCTGTCAATCATCTGTCTATCCATCTATCTGCATTATTTAGATAATAAGCCTGAAGTCTAGCCAGAATCAGAACCTAGAACCCAGAATTTCTGTTCTCTCATCCATTGCTGTTTACACTGATACAGTTCACAATGAACTTTTAAGGCACACAATGAAGACTGCACTGTATATGCCATTTCTATTCCTCACCCTGAAATGTGGGAATGATTATTTCATTCTGCAACCAAGGAATTGGAAACTTGAGTAAGTGAACTGGAGCCTGGAAGATCATAATGGTATGTGTCTTCCATGAGTTGAAGAGGTTGGATGTACAACCCACCTAAAAAGAGTCTGTGTAACCTTGTATTCTAGCAAGAGAAGAGAGAATGAGAACAATGGCAGGGCAGGGATTATTGATGGTCTGTCCACAGTGAAGCCCTGTCCAGCTAGCACAGTGCCTAGCACATAGTAGGCCGTCCATAAATATTTACTGAATGATGATGGATGAATAAACAAATGAATATTAAACACAGCAACAAGCTGATTGAAATGTTCTTTTTAAATTTGAAAAATCGTAGAAGGTATTAACATTACTAGTTAGTCTCCATTAGCATGTTGTGCTAAGTAACCTTGTCATTTTCTTTAAAAATAGCATTTGTATTTTTAAAATATTCCTAGAAGTAATAAAAATTGGTTTGAAAAGTATTAAAAATTACACTGACTGCATATCTCAGAGATAATAATATATTCATTTTTTTCAGTGTAGAAAATCTCTCCCCTCTTAAGTTTCTGTGTTGTTAGTATTCACATGATTCTGAGATAAATCGTCCCTGAATTTATGGTGTTTATCATCATCTCTCGCTGTATTTTTTCCATTGGAAGATTCATTTATTGTCATGATTTCCATTACATTCTATATAGGGAGAACTCTTAAGTCTCCAATTTTAGTCTCACCTTTTCTTCAGAGTTCTGGTTCACCATTTTCAACAGGGTGCTGGACATTTCTGCCTTGATAATTTTTTTTGCAAATTAGAAGTAGGACATACCGTCTTCTCTTCTTCTGGTATGCCTGTTCCAATTAAAGCCCTCACTATCTTCCTAGGCATATCATCCAGCGCCCTCTATCATTAGTGTATTTTTTCTCTCCTTGCCTCAGCTCATCCAATTAGGCATCAGATCTTAGGAACTGTACCTTCCCATTTCAGTCTCTGTCTCGTTCCGAGACTATGGCAATCACCTTTATTTTCTTCACTGTTGCCAGATCAATCGCCTCGAAGCTCAGCTCCATCCACCTCCCTCCACCATCCGTGGCTTCACATAGCCTAGAAAATAGAGCACCTTCGCCTGGTATTCAAGACCCTCATTATCTGACCTGAACTAACTGTTTACTAATCTCTTCCAATTTGCCTTCAGACTATGTAATCAATGTTTGTGAACATATGAAAGCTTTCGAACCTGCCCAACTCTTCTCTGCCTCTGTGCTTTTTCTGCTCATGTTGTTCTCTCTGCCCAGGTACTTCCTTTTTGCTCTCTTTCCTCCTGCAGTTTTTAAGCTGGGGTAGAAAAGGTGGGTAGAATATGCAAATACTCCCACCATGATGCCCCGCCAAGTACCCATAGCAGGAGTTACTTTCTACTCTCTCAGCCCCATAACACTCCATATTTCTCATGTGTTTCTTGCCACAGCCAAAGATGCGTCATCATTATAGGTGAATGTGCTGTGTCCAGACGATTAGCTGTGAGCCCCTTACCATCTGCACCTGGCAAAGTTTGCAGTGGCATCAAAGGCCAGATGCAGTACCTGGCACTTGTGGGAGGATGTTAGTTTTTACCTTGCCTTCTCTTTTTTTCCAACTTTGCTACTTTCTGAAGGTGGTCTTTAGTCAGACTTAGTTGTTATTTGCATAATCATGCGTCGAAATTATTCTGTAAGAGGCAGGATTGATCAAGCCTGGGGAATAGCTCTGATAGTTCGGCACTTCCCGGGAGGGGCAGGGGGAAGAGAGGCAGGATCATGAAGCTAAAAAAAAAAAAAAAAAAAATTAAGAGACTCTGTGACTCTGTGGGAAACAAGGACATTTCAAGTGAGGTCTGGTGAGTGTCCTGTCATCAGTTTAATTTCTAATAATACTCACTGGTGGATGGTTCCCCCATGGATAGGAAAAATCACCTACCAATGGGATATTTCTCCTAATTTTTATGGATTGTTGGCATTGGGCAGCCACCACAGACTGACCTGTATGGTAGTAAAGCTGGAACTGGAATTTCCTTTGAATCATTTAGAAGTGTGTTTACCTACACATCACAGAAATCATTTATTTCTTTTCTTTTCTTTTTTTTTTTTTTGAGATGGAGTTTCACTCTTGTTGCCCAGGCTGGAGTGCAATGACCCAATCTTGGCTC